>NC_047528.1:7676798-8024236 GCF_012275295.1 Melopsittacus undulatus | reverse complement strand
ATTCCTGTGCATCCCATATAACATGTTAGTAAAGAAAAAGAAAACAAGAAAAGATGTCACCACTGCTGATTTCTGTGTTCCATCTGACTGCCAAAAAAAACCCTGCACCTTGTTCATCCAAGTGATCTGAACCACGTGTCCTGTGTGATGTTGTCATAATGGTGCTTTGGGGAGAACAAACCTTACACCTGACTCGTTAAGCCAGTAGTGCAGATGAAGAGAGACAGCATTCAAATTTAGAGTAAGCAGCTCCAGAACTCCTCTGGAACAGTGTTCCCATTACATATTAGAGGTTATAGTAGGTTCAATTAAAAGAACAGAGAAAAACTGATTGATGAAAAAGTTTTCAGTATGAAAACATTGGTTCTTCTCAATCAAAATATCTTGTGGGGTAACGCTGACTTTTACAGTGGTTTTAAGGAAAGGTTTAAGGAATTTTAAATAGAGTTCAAAACACCTTTTCCATATTTTTCCCTTTAATTTAATTTTATTTAATGTATATATTTATTTTCAATTTTGTTTTGGCCATTATATTTTGCATGGCAATGTTACCACTTTAATTAATATCCTTACCTACATTTTTTTCAGTGTTACTGGGATGACTGTTTCAATATGGCCATTTTGATGTTTTAGTATTTAAATGCTTCAAACTATTTAACTTTGTGAAATACTTGGAAATTTCAGCTATTCAACTCATTTTGTGTTCAGCCAGACTTCCAAATGTTGAACTCCCTCATGGGACAGAAAATCCATTTCTCCAGACATGTTCATTAATAAATGAATAAGCCACATGTGTCACAGATGGTTATAAATCTTTCATGGAACAATACTCGTAAATAAGCACTGTATAATTGTGTTGCATTCTACAACAGTTAGAAGCATTTTGTTACCATCTATTAAAAGATCTACTCATTCATCATTGAACCCTGTAAGGCATTTATCAATCTACCCTTAAAGCACAGTATGATCAAATTATACCTCTACTTTCCCAGGTGTTACATATCATAGGGTGAATTTTATCATTGCAAGAGGGGTTTCAGTGAAACACTTGCACATTATCACGTTCCCTTTGGGTACAACATTCACTCACGTACATAAGGCTATCAACTACAACACCACATGGCACACACTTGGGGAACTCCTGTTACTTAAGTAACATCAGGGACATTCATCACTGAGTGTTGTATAAAATACATACATTCCTGTTATTTTTTGTCAGCTGGGATTCTGTTTCTTGTCTGTGTGCTGTCTGGATTACTTTTTTCCCTACACTGCATTTCCTTCAGTGATATTTATTCTTCATTTAAAAAACTATCTGGAGTCACTATATAAGAGAACTTTGAAGAGCAGAAAAGTACATGTAAATGTCAAAAAACTGTATTTTGTTGTACAGTGTTCAGCTCTATTGTGCCTGGCCATATATATATACACTTGAAAAAACTTCTTTTTTATATTTTATATTTTCACAGTGAAGAATCTGTTTGCATTCCAGACTGTAATCGATCTGAGTCAAGTAGAGAGGAGAAAAAGGTTCCTGTTAAGAGGATGCCCTAACAGTCAAAAAAGACTGGAAACTGTGTCAGTCTAATAGTTCCACAGCAAGACTGTCAGCTGCAAGACCTACTCAAACAGTTTAAGAACACCTGCTGCTTAACAGAGAGTGCAATTGCATTTGATGGCTGTGTTTTGTTGTCTCCAGCCACAGTGTCCTGGCCAGTGGTCCTTGTCAAATTTCCATGAGCTAAGTAGAGTTGCCACTAAATAGCCTGGGAACCTCCTAGAGAGAACATAAATGTTGCAGAAAGGAAAGTAGGTGCCATTCTCCTGTCTCAGTAAATGTCAGACCAGTGCTAGAAGTCACTGGGATGAAGTGAAGGTGGAAAAAGGACAGATGCAGAGTTCTGACTGTTAATAATGCAAAAACCTCATCATCTCATGGGTCAAAGAGGTCCCATGGTACTGACCAAATCCCACTTACAATCCTTTCAGTCTAGCAAATGCTGTGTAGTTTTTACACTGGACAGTACTCTTCAGCTCATGTTCTCAAATCCCTTGTGCAATATTATTTTCACATCAGGGCTTAACTGTCTCTTTACACTAGTCCTACAAACAGCTTAGGATTTTCCAAGGTGAAAAGTGACATTAAAATAGCAGCAATGAGTACACTACATGATGCTTTATAAGACTACCTGAATGGACAGTGGGGTCTAGTGAAAGGTGCCCTTGCCCATGGACAGGGTCCACCTAGGTTGAAACTGGATGATCTTTGAGGTACCTTCCAAACCAAATACTTTTGATTCTAAGATTTTTGCATTATGGGTCATGATAATAGTTGTCCTAGAAATGTTTCATTCAGACACCAGACAATTCATTTCCCATTCTGACCAGGCATGCTGCTGAAACAGCTCCCAGCATTAGCATCACTCATGTCTGCACTGGGAGGTCATTGGCAAAGTTTCTGTCCGCCAACTCTCACTTTGCAGTTTCTTTCACCCTTATACATTAAGCCATTTATATTAATGGTCAGCTGTGACTTTCGTGAGGAAAGGATGCAATACAGATACAGTTCGAGGGGTAATATAAAAAAATGTCCTTGCTGTTAACAGGAAACAGCTCTCCTTGTTTCAAAAATAATTGCAAAAGGTACTGTTTATTTCTAGAACTTAGGACAGGACAAAATGAATTTTTGCCCTGTATTATTCCTCTTTTGTGTTGCATTCTTATTTATCTCCCTAGAACAAGCAGCATGCAAATAGTTTAAGTTAATTACTTGAGTGATCAGGGTAAGAGCTACTGAGCAACTAAAACATTGGTGTGTTATCAGCATTGTTCTCAGACTAAAGCCAAAGCAGAGCACTGTACCTGCTACTGGGAAGAAAATTAGCTGAAACCAGGATATTATGTCAGCTTCTTAAAAAAATGGTATTGCTTTCAAGTTTGAATGCAACACTGCTTCAGCCACTGAAACATCTAAGCATAACTTTGCTGCCAATTTTAGCGCAATAAAATTTATATTGGGGCCAACATATAATAAAATTTATAGTGGGGCCTAAAATTTATATTCGGGCATATAAGGATGCTGGGGAGAGTCTATTCATTAGGGACTGTAGTGATAAGACAAGGAAAACAGGTTGAAACTTAAACAGGGGAAGTTTAGATTGGATATAAGGAAGAAGTTCTTTACTGTTATGGTGGTGAGGTACTGGAATGGGTTGCCCAGGGAAGTTGTGAATGCTCCATCCCTGGCAGTGTTCAAGGCCAGGTTGGACAGAGCTTTGGGTGGCATGGTCTAGTGCGAGGTATCCCTGCCCATGGCAGGGGGGTTTGAACTGGATGATCTTAAAGCCCTTTCCCACCCTAACTGTTCTATGAATCTATGATTCTATATCAGTGTTCTGAAATGGAAACTTTCCTGTATGGACTTATAAATTAAAGAATTTGAAATCATTCCTGATTATATTGATGTGAGGATAGGTTGCAAACATGTATTGTCCAGTATTTGTTTTCAGTTTCATCATTTCAAATCTGAAAATATATACTGATATTGATACATGACACAGAACAAAAATTCCCATAAAATTTTATATTAATCTCTATCAATTTCCTTTGTATTCCAGTTTCTACTACTGAATAATATTAGGTATCTATGCATTCTAAGCTTTCTTAGAAAATAATAAATTCCATCTTTTTAAACAGATTTTCCTATTTCATTTCAAGTTATTAACAAGAGAATAAGTGACTTATTTTCAAATTACATATGATACTATCAACCGTCCCAATACTAGTCCCTAGGCACTCGTCATTAGAACCAATTTTAGAACTTCAGGTAGTTAATGAGAATGTCACCTTTGCTAAAATATGAGAGCTTTCAGCTTTTGTGACTATCACTTCTTCTTTCTGTTTTTAATTTCTTCTATTTTTGAAGGACATAACAAAACACTTTTGCTTTAATAGCATCTGGCTAAATAAACTCTGGTGGCAGAGGTGTGCATCATCTCATATACAGTCATACCACAGGGCTAGAAATGCTGAAAGAATACTTCTGCTACCTCAACCAAAACAAAGGACAAAGTGATCTAGACAGTAAAGAAACCACCCAACCATGTGTAAGGGGAGTGGAGCATTTTTCCTAATACTTAAGTAATTATAAAGGAGTTAATATCCCTTATGAACACAGGACTAAACCCTGAAGACAAAACTTTAGCCTCACTATAAAGATTAAGGAAAGAAGATCAGAAATTGTACTAATTGCTATTCTGTCATCAAGTGGACAACTGTGGAGGTAACACTCAAAATATCAAAGACTGAAAGCTCTCTTGCTTATACCATTTTCATGTCTTGTATGCAAGCCATGGTAAGTCTAGCAAGCTGGGGATAAGCTTAGCTTTCAGATCAAATCAAAGCAGCTTTAAGTAAAAAGATTTGAAAAAAAAACTATTAAAATTATTGGTTCTGAGGAAATCCCTCTTGTACATCAAGGTGAACCTAATTACCATATGGTGAAAGAAATTATAAATTCGGAAGCCATAACCCCCCCAAAACCCCATATGCCATGCAAAAGGGTTTCTTCTACCAAAAACAAAAGTATTTTGCTCGCATCTTGGTTTGGAAATTATGTCACCGATTGGAGTTTGCTCTTCTACAAATATGACCTGTACTTTGCTTTGCTCTACTCAGTGCAATGTGCCAGCAGAAAAGCAGATTGGGGTAAAAAAGTGTGGATTCAGCCAATCTTAGCAGTGGAATTCCTTTGGGAGCTCAAAGGTGTAATTCTTCTCATCATCTGAAGGAGCTAAAATCTGTTTGCAAGAAAAGTCTAGAATTTCCCTGACCTAAAGTTTCCCATTGCCAAGGGCAGAGCTGGGCATAATAAATGTGAACAATTCTATTAGCAGACATCATAGTATGTATCTCCAATCTATCTTTATTTTTCTATTTTTAAATTATGTGCATTGCAGTGGTTTCCAGTTAACTTGAGTAGCAATATGCAGTTAGAGCAGAATCTTAAAGTACTATCACTGCAATTTATCTGTAACCTAACTTCATAACCAATATAAGAAAACAAGTGGTGTTCCTTTCACAGAAGCAATAAATGATTGCAAAGCTCAGTCCAGTGTTGACTTTGTAGTAAGTAGGTGCAGCATAATAAAGTGGGTGATACATTTCTGAGATAACAATTCCAATTATTTCTGAGCAAACTACCAGGATTTTAACCTTATAAGGTTCATTCCTTACTGATAAATTGCTGCTTGCTTTCTACTCAGATTTTTATAGCAAGGAATTTGCAATGAATAATGGTCAGGTCTTTCAGGCTTTTGCACAGCACTTACATCAAACAGCCACTGCTCTCCTCTAGAGCACTAGGATCTCCGTTAGTCACACATACAGCTTGGTTATTGCTGGGCACAGTGCAAAGATGGTAAACTAGTGCATCACTCAAGACTGACCCAAAACCAGCTGGTGACAGTTGCTCCACTGAACATTTAACTGTCAACTGCCATTGCCAATGGCTGGACACATCCCCATATTTCACTCTTTTCCTTTCCCCAGGCTCCTCAGCCTGTTATCCTTACTTAATGATTGTTTCCTGAAGGGTGACCAGGAAGAGACTGATATGCTCTCTTCACAATGTCTTACAATCTGACTTTCAGTCAACTGAAAACGTCTACATGCATTTAGCACTCATGCACACACTTAAAACCATAGGGTTTGAACATCTGTACTAAGCCAGTGCTTGAAGTCAGGAACGGTGCTAGAATATATCTCTTTCTTTTGATAAGCATTTCTTTTTTCATTGGCTAATCCTTCATGTTAATGGCTTATTTCATCTCTGTGGCAGGCAGGTTTGTTGCAGATCCCTCTGAGTTTTGAACTCAGCAGGTATTGAGACCCCACCAGGGAGGACATGCAGGACTGGAACTAGGCTCTCTCTGCTAGATCAAAGTTACAAGTGCAAGCTTCCCAGTGCAGCTCAAACCCAGCAGGAGCTGGGAGGTCTCACAATCATCATACCAGAACAAGAGGCAAGATCTCATCTGCTAAAGTATACAAATCTTGGTCCTGCTGTTGGCACCAAGCTCCCACTGAATTTGGGACTGAGAATGGCCAAGGAGCCAGGGCTCTCAAACAGCTCCATACACACACCAAGTACGTGTTCCAGCGAGAAGAGCAGGCAGTCCTCAGAAGCAATGACTTGCCTTTGGAAGATGTTAATACCAGTTCCTACTTAACTTAGAGATGCAAGAGTCAAAGTAATCAGTGCTACAGCTTAGATTTAGCTTTTCACTCTTGTTCTGATTGAGGTACAGCAAAACAAGACATCAGCTGTTCTGGTATTTTGGGGTAGGTATATGTTACAGTTAATGTCCAAGATCCAGATGGCAACTGCAGAAAAGGGCTGAACCCTTATATACTGACACAGGTCATCTCCCAGTCTGGCCTCTTTTAAAATACCCACTGGTTTACATTGTGTTTGTCTACTGGATTCTGTCATGCTGCTTTTGAAGGGGAAAGCTGTCGGCATGTGTTGTGTTACATGATCCATCATAATTCCATGCAATGTGACCATGGATGTGAACCCACAAGAAGGCTTTGTTTACACTCAACACACAAATTTTTTTTAGATGCCCAGAAGAGCTATTATACTGATAGTTTGTGGCAAACCTCCACATAATGGCTGGTATAAAGTCATCTGTGTTTAGTAAACTGTGTGTCTTGCAAACTGTTACACTGCAGACTAATGTGTTAGTTTATCTATTTCAGGCTTTAAAAGCAAGCAAACAAACAAGCAACAAATTTGTGATATGTTGCCAGGGTCTCCAATGTGGTTGTGCTTCTAAAATCCCAAATGGCTTTAGCAAATGTTTTGGAAATTGAAGTGAATTGTTTAAAGTTCGGTTACATTTTATATATAAAGAATGCTTATTTGTATGTGGAGACTATGTTTTTCCTGTTGGCATCACTCCGGAGTCATTGTTTCAGCTAAGAAATATTTCTAATGGTCTTTCTTAATTCCAAGAATTTTAGGTCAATGTATGTATAAACACCAGCTCATCATCCTAAGGAAGATGCAAAAGAAAAGGAGTGTTTTCATGCTACGTGTTTATAAGTGCCACAGCTGGCTTTTCCTAGGTAGCAAGAGAAGAAAACTAAGCAACTTTGATAATGAGCAGGGTATGATGGGATCAGAAGAGAAATCACCCTGAAAGGACTCATTTTGCAGGACAGGAGAGCAAAATGTTTATTGCTGTCTCCAAACTCAGGTCATCATGAGGAGCTGCTTCTATGCCTTGCCCATTATTTCTTTCCTACTAGGAATATAGTTTTATTCTATGAGCTGACCTACAATTAAATAATTACTTTTTTTAAGCTAGTAGTGGCTAACTTACCAAGTACCTTGATGAAAAAGAAGTCACCCATTAGAAGTGGTTCTCCACTCAAAACCAGTATAACCCCTTTCTGAGTATTAGTATTGCTCCAATACTTCCAAGTAGTAGGTTATAAACAGGTATTTTTCCCTCAGCCATGACAGATTATACTTCTCCATCTCCCATTCTATGCTCCCTGCCTCCCACCAGGAATCCATGGCCAGCATCCTACACCAAACTCCTTACCACTGAATGCTCTCAGACCAACCCACATACCTGTCAACTGCAACACAGCCAGTCCAAGTCTCTCACCTGCTCCCTTCAAGCATTTACTTCTTCCTCACTCCTCCATGCATTCCTCAGTGCCGAAGCACCGATTCCTGACACCATTCCAACAGAAAGCCATCAAGCTGCTCCCTCCCCCCAAGATGGACACTGCCTGTGTCTCCAGGACAGCAGCAGAGGGGTCAGCTGTGACCATGAACTAGCAGAATAGGTCATGGCTGGAAGCAAGAAATGGCTCACAAAATGAGCTGGCATACTCTTCTTATCTTCCTAGAACATATATGATAGATATATTGCAATTGATAGAGATATAGATGAAATTATAGCCAGCTTTATCATGAATATAAGCTCTGGGACACCACATACCCATGGCATAGGTACAGTGATTATACTATTAATTTTGATGGGAGTTACCATCTTATCTCATTTCTGTTTACAGCTCTAATGGGAAATCAGTTTCCTGGGCCCAGAATGAGAAAAGCAGCAGAGGAGCACACCTTTGGCAGCGGCTGTCAATCCACATCAACAAAAAAGAGAACCCCAATCAAACTGCAGTGATCAAGCCTTTTTCCAAAAGCACAGATAGTAGCCGACATAGTAGCAGCGCTACATTTCCTGAGGCCAGTGCCAAAACCCTTTATGATGTTTCAGAAGCAGAAGAGCAATACCCAGCTCAGTACCGACCACAGACTCCCTCGCCTATCAGCACCCTGAGCCACAGAACTGCCTCTGTTAGCCGAACAGAAGATGATGCCCCCACCTTCCAGTCAGAGCCTCCTCAGCGAAGTAGCTCCTCTCAAGGGTCCCTCATGGAGCAGATCAGTAGTGTGGTTACTCGCTTCACAGCCAATATCAGCGAGCTGAACTCTATGATGCTTTCAACAAACACTCCAGGAACAATGGTGTCCACTCCTCTCTGCTCTTCATACCTGATTCCACGGGAAATCCAGCTCCCTACGACAATGACCACTTTTGCAGAGATTCAACCGCTTCCTGCCATTGAAGTTAACGGCGCTTCGCAGTCAGCTAGGAAACCTTCAAATGGCAGCATCAAGGAAGGCACTTCAGAGACCCCATCAACCAAGCAAGACCTTGAGGAGTTGGTAGCTTTAACTCCTCCTTCTCCTTTTAGAGACTCCATTGATTCTGGAAGTGCATCTCCCAGCTCTCCGGTTTCTGAATCAGCACTCTGTATCCCGTCCTCCCCAAAGTATGACACGCTCCTCATCAGAGATTATACTCAAAGTTCTTCTTCGTTGTGAATGTAGTTCAAGACAACGTTGGAACATTGGATCTCAACTACTACAAGCAAGTAGTGAGGGGACAGCCAAGCCTTCAAGATCTCCAGTGTTTACCAAGATAGAGTGAGAGGCATTGGGTCATCTTGTGAGAAGTGGAGAGCAAGAAGAGGAGTTACTTGAGAAGTGGAAACATCAGATTAATTATGCTGTTTTAAAGACAAAATGACTCTTGGCAGATTTTCGTGGCCTTAAAAAAACATGGGCTTTTCAGAAACACTGAATCTATTTTTGAGGGCTTATAAAGGAGTCTGTTAAATCAGTTACATACCAAGTGCTTTGCTTTAGTATTACAATGAACCGTGTGTACAATATACGGGGCGGGAGGGAAACTAGATTGTAAACAACTGTACAATGGTTTGTTTGTTTACGCTGATTCCTTACCCAGAAGTGAACCTTGATCTTTTATCAAGAATAGAAGACCAAACATTGAATGTACATTTTCTAACAGACTCAAATCTGGGACCAACCCGTCAAGCTTTCTTTCTTTTTTTTCTATGAAGATCTCAAAAAGCAGTAATGTATGTTCAATAACAACCAAACTTTTTGTTGTAGCATATTGTGTCCGTGATACGTTACACGTGGATAACACTAAGCTGAGGCTTTGCAGTGAGTGACTGCAATACGGAGGGCTTTACAAGTGACTTCTCAACCTACACATTTGTTTATGAAATTCTCTTCTATCCGTATCAAAAATTCAATTTGTTAACATTGGATTCACCTTCACAGCAACAAAATCCAAGGAAGATTTCCTGACTATTTCACCATGTTGCCAACTAATAATGACGTAGCAAAAAATATTTTCTGGAGTACTGTTTTGTAATTCCCTTATCAGGGCAAGTTGTTGAGGTGAATATTCTCTTTCTAGCAGCACTACCAAGCTATACCATAGCTGCACTCCCTACTGAAATTAACTCATTTCTATGGACATTCTTATGCTAATGTTACCAGTTAAAATACTTATTTGGGCTCCCATAGTTTTTTCTTTTAGGGAACAGGTAAACACTCTAAGGATTTTCTCCATACTTTGAATGACAGAGTTCTAGGAGACCGATCTGGATTATGATGAACGCTGTCAGTGGAAAGACTGTCATAATTGTAATACATATACAGGGAAAAGAAAACCCTATGTCAAAATCTGCTTAGAAGTGATTTAGCTTCTCTTTAATAAGCATCAATTTAACTTTATTTAGCTGCTGAAGCCTTGCAGCTATGAACTGTGACAAAAAAAAGAAAAAAAGGAAAAAAAAAGAAAAAATACTTTCAAAGCAATACAGAGTAAAGGTTAAAACAGAGAAGACCTAATGAGACATGAACCAACAGAGTCTTTCTTTGTTTCTTAGCAACTGACAGAAGCAAGGGGATTCCTCACATTTTTTTCCTCTATCAAGGTAGTACATTTTAGTGCACTTCATACTGTCACAGCACTTTTTTAATACAGCCAGGGAAGGGTTTTTAAAGCTTGAATAGGAACTAAATAATTTTTGATAGGTACGGTTACATAAGACTCGTAAGTCAGGCCCTAAACGCACACAGTATTGGCTCTCTCTTTCATGACAAAGCTTGTCCTCAGGTGCCAAACTTTTATGGGTTTGTTTTGTTTTATTTTACTTATGGATAGTATGAAGTGGTGAGTGATGTACTTCAATTCAAAGTTGAATTGATGTAGCCTTACATAGATGACAGCCTCATGGAAGGGAGCCTTGAAATGAGGCTGTTATGTTTCATTTTCAAACCCTTTCAATCTTATCTCTTCAAAGATAACAAATATTTTGTAA
This sequence comes from Melopsittacus undulatus, assembly GCF_012275295.1. Taxonomy (NCBI): domain Eukaryota; kingdom Metazoa; phylum Chordata; class Aves; order Psittaciformes; family Psittaculidae; genus Melopsittacus; species Melopsittacus undulatus. Next base: position 8,013,508 of record NC_047528.1, on the reverse strand, counting down.
TCGAAATTCATACCCCCTTTCTCTTCCTCATGTCCAAAATAATAGATATCTTAACAAAAAAAAACAAAAACAAAAGAAAGATGAAAGCACATTCACATACTTCAGCAAAAAGCATTTTCTATTCCTTTGGGAAGCTAATTTCACCATTGTGTGCTGCAAACCAACTTGCTGCTCAACAACATTAAAAACCAAAAGTAATAGATGACTGAATCCAGGCTAGCACCTCACAGAGATACAGTAGTGACTCTGTACATCCTGCACAAGGCAGTGTTATCCATTAGCAGTCTGTGGGCATGCTTATTTTGCCAGGTAAAGTCGTTTACTAGCTATGCCTATAGCATGAAACAGCAGGTCACAAAACAGCTCTGCTCCAGAAGGCAGATCAATACAACAAGTCATGACTGTACATCCCTGCTGCTTATGTGTAGTTCTTGCCTCCTTGCACGACTGGTTAGCACAGGCTCAGCTCCATTCAGCTGTACTGTTTCCAGACCAGAACTTGGTTTTTTCCCTCCTGGTTCACATTACTAGCATGTCTCGTGATTCCTTAACTCCCTCTGTCTTTAGGAGAAAGCATCTTCTTCACAGGTTACAAACCACATTTAAGTGAAGAGCATGTCCAATCAGTCTGTGACACAAACATTCTCGTTTAGGGAGTACAGGCCATTTAAATGTTGTTCATGGAAGACTTATATAATAATATATGTTTCCCATCAGTACAGTATTGTTTTGATATATACAGAGTGTACTGATATAGTTAATGTGAATTTCAAAGGTTTTCTATTACTATCTGTTCTCTTATTCTCTAAGCTGTTGACCAATTGTCCTTACTAGAACATTCTCCATCTTGATCTTTCCCTAGACTTTTAGGTTCCCATTTTTGTAGTTTTTTCTTATGTTTGGTGGACACTTAATATTAACGTAATCCTGCTAAAATCTGTGGGCTTCACGGCACTGTGAAATCAACAGTGAAAATGAGGATTATACAGATAGAAATAAAAATCTTTTCTCAAAAATAAAATCAGTGAAAAGGAGTGAGAAATAGAAATTGTCAAACCATGACTCAGCATAAATATACCTCTTCCCAAATTGCAATTCTGCTCAGCCATGGCCATAGCTACTGCTCAGTTTCTTGTCAGCTTTCATACGTATTGCCAAGATGATGTATGTATGCATGTGTGAACAGGCACACACATATAAGCCCCTTAAACACCTAAATCCATGTTGTAAGAGGCTAAAACCCTAATGTTATACAACCCAAATTTTGAACACTTTTGCTCACTCCCACTCTGGGAAGTCATGCATCTTTTGTATGTTCTCTTAGCCACAGCAGAAATTATAACTGCACAAGGAACCAGGGATGGACCCTGCTGAGATTGTACCTCCTTGCTGTCAGTCTATCTTTAACGAATAATAGATCAGCCTTAATGGCATTTAAAAAAAGGCAGAATTAATTTTAATTGTACACACTGGAATGTGCCAGTCTCATTTTGTATGATATGCTTGAATTTCAACAAAGGGAGGAAAGTTTTTTGGTGAGAAGGTAACAATTAAGTAGTGACTGTAGTAGTAATTCAAAGGAGCCCAGTAGGAGATCTCAAAGACTGGAAAGTCCTTTGATAGAAGCCAATGATTTTGACACAAGAAAAAAAAATCATGAAAGACAGATATGATTTCATGATGCTGTTTGTATGCTAGTCTGTTTAGGATATTAAGACATAATGGTAGGGGTTTTGAGACATAAAGCAAAGGGTACAATTATGAATACTTTCCAATCTAACTAAAGAATGTGCAAATACTGACTGAATGGCTTGATTTTGCCTTCCAATTTAGTGCTGCTGCCAGAAAGGGAATTAAAAGAGTTGAAACAATTGTCATTCTTGACTACAGGGACCTCGGAAAATCACTTGTTTCTTTTGTGCTTGAGGTTAACCCCGAAGAGTGAAGGTATAACCACTCCTGGAACCTGTGCTCTTGAAATAAAGTGAATTGCTCTGGCAGGCCAGTTGAGAAGAAGTGTTAGCAATACTAAAGAAGAACTGTATTTTTAATTGGTTCTGAAGAATAACTGCATGACTTTGGAGATGTGCTTCCTTGTATTTCTATCTGAACATTTGGTGCCTAGACTCATACAGATATGTTAGACCAGAGATTTTTAGACCATGGTAGACCATGGTCCACAAAGCACTTGCTGGTGTTTCATGGGAGCCTGGTTGATCACAAGGTGCTGGCTTCTTCCATTGATTTCCAGCTACAAAAGCAAATAAAAAATTAAATGTTAATTAAAAAATGCTAAAAGTTTTAAAAGAAAAGAAAAGAAAAGAAAATGTTTAGCTTGCTTGGTTGTTTATTCAGCTGCTGTGTTTGCAAAAGGAAAACTTAGTGGTCAAAACTGGAAGAAAAGGATCTCCAAAGAGAGTAATTGGGAAGGCCAATCCATGATTCAGATGCTGGATGATAGTGGAATTCATCTGGGGATGTTTTCTTTAGAACACTAAGACCAGTCTGAAAGACAACATAGCTGTGGGTGTAAATTCTGTAGAGGAAAGTGTGCAACTTTGCTATTCTGCTTAATACATCATTTATTAGGTGAGAGGAAAAAACAAGAGAGCAACAGACAGCATACAAAAAAAAGTCAGCTCCTTAGGGAAATCAGAGCACTATGCTCAGGATTAATTATGTGAATATGACTTTCTTATTGTATTGGAGACAGTGTCAGGGCTGACCCAAAAAAGGACTTTGGTGCCTAAAGTGAGGATTTCAGCAGAATTTGATACCTACATTTAAAACTCAATTTTCAAATCACTATTCAACTGTCACCTTACTCAGACATCTATCACTGTATATCTGAGGATGCTCAGAACTACCCTGATCTTGACACACCTAATCATGCTAAAACCCATCAGGCATCCAGAAAACAGCAGTTCCTACATTAAATCCTGGTATATCCCATGAGTGAGTACATACACCGCACTGCTCATAGACTGATAGATCATACTTCCTACAAAAAAGCGTAGAAATCATCGTTTGTTTTAAGGCTATGGGTCTAGTTATGCTGCTGGGCTTTTATAATAAGCCTTGAGGTTAGATCTGTCAGGCATAAGGTGAGAGACCTAAATTCAAACCCTACCATTGCCAGAGGTGATTGAAATCTTCCCACTGGCTGGGAAGTGCTCAAATTACTCCGTGTTGAGGTTTCCTCTGTTCATCTCACTAAGATAACTTCACAAGATAGAAACAAATTTGAGTCCTAGAGCAGAGAAGGAACAGCTACTCTGGACCTTGATAGGACATAAACTTGATGTAATTAGGGATGGTATATGACCTTTTAAGACATAATACTTTAAAAAAATCTCTGGAGCACAGACCAGATGAATGCAAAACAAGTGGAGACACAGGCTGAGACTACAAAGACTTGGAGAGAATACTTTTTCTATGCTATGTATTGGCTAAAAAGCCCACTCTTAAATACTTCCCTGAAAAGTGCTTTAATGACAAGAGGGGAGGACGTGCCCTTCTTTACCTCTGTGTCTGCAACCACCTTGTCTTCCATCTGGAGTTCTCAGACCCCTCCATGGAGAGGGAAAGTCTGAGTCTGCTTAGATAGGCAAAGGAATTAAACTTGAGGTTCCCACTTCTCTGAGACTGCAGAAAAAAGGGACTAATTAAATTTACCTCCAGCCATCTATTGCAAAGGTGATCCATCTTTGAAATGAAAAGTACAGCCATATCCAGGAATGGATCCCAGTTGAAAATCAGTATTTTCTGTGCATTTCATTTCCACACTGGCTCAAGCAGAGTAATCTCAGACATCTCTTGCTATGTTGCTTTGCTTTCTTGGGCACCCAAGTCTTCACACCAAAGTCAGACATTTAACGAAGGGTTTTGGCCTCCACACTAGAGCCAAATCGTACAAAAAATAGCTATTACACTGCAGAACTTGAAGTGCTGAAGTCCTTTACTGGCATTGGCCCTTAGCCTGTTGAGGTCAATGGAATCACTCCAGACTAATATACATGTAAAAAAAAATCAAAGTTTGATAGTGGCCAACCAAGTCTATAGATCTTGGCTATTTGGTTCAGCAGAGAATGATAAGGACAGGATGTTCTGCCCAATTTCTTTTGAATCAAAGAGCAGATGTATTTTATTAGGTTCATTCTTGAAGCAACTTGCTAGGCTTGGTGAAAAATACCTCCCCACCATTCTTCTTCATCACTGCTACTCTTGCAGGTATGCCAAATGCAAAAATTGTACTGACTAAATGTGCTAAGTGATGCAAGAGAATATGTCCAAAAATAAGAAACAGGTCACAGTTTTCTGGCAGTTTCATGAATCTCATAAAAGGAAGTCAATACTCTCCATGAACAAGCAAATAATTCATCTGCTACCCATTTCAGTGTGAATTGCACATATTAAAGACTTCAGTTGAATTATCAGGATTCTTTCTTTTTTTGCTATGTTTTTTTACTATACCCTCTGTTCAAATCTCTGCAATTGCCACTTACAATTTTATACTGTGAAAAGTAGAAAGGATACAGACCAATAGAGCATAAAGGTAAGTAAAAAATTCATCTAGTGATGAATTGGTGTATATGGCTGGTTTTGTCTCATATGAGTTATGACGGTATTAGCAAACAATAATCATTAAATCACTCCAATCTGCCAAATGGGAACAAATATACTATGTATATTACATGTACTAATAGGATTATATGGCAGCTGCTGGTGGTATTTGTAATTAGAAATCTATATAGAATATAGATGTTTTAGAGAGACGGTGCCAACTCTAAAAGATTTGTGTGGGCTACAAGTGCTTGTAATTATTATTTTTTTAATTTGCTAATAACTTATGAACAACTGGTTTCAAACATTCTGTGAGAGTTTGTTCTTTTTTATGTTGTTGCTGCTTATACTATTAAAAATAGAGAATGTAAAGTTATTATTTTGATGTGAACTGAAAATGATTTTTCATAAAACTTAACATTTTTATCAGCATTGGTTTTGCTTTCTACCTGTACAAATGTAATTTATTTTAGCATTGAAAAATACATTGCTTGTTTCTCGATTGTCTACATCATGTTATAGTTGGTGTTTATGTAGAGTCAGGTACTTTTTGAACAGTATTAAAAAAATTCTGTGATATGACTGAAAACTGGATTTTTTTTTCTCTGGAATACTTACAGCTATGTTTTCAGTACCTTTTGCTTCAAAGCAGGTGTGCCCATATACAAACTCTTCAATGATAACCTTTTTCCCCTCTTTATTGTTTGAAAGGATTAATTTTCATATTCATAAATAATAGCTACATACCATTCTAGTATAGTTTGATCTTTTTCAAAGCAAACACAATCCATATGGATTTTTCAGGTCAAGAGGACATAGTTTACTAATCTAGTTTTGAACAATAGAAAACAAAGCTGTTCAGCTGAGAATTCATATATCAAAGCATTATATTTATAGCTGTAGTAAGAAACCACATTACTCCTACCATTTCAGGTTCACATTTAATCTTGAATTTCAAACAGAACATCTGAGAAAACTTTCTTTTAATAATTTGGTTTCTGGTGCTCTGTCATTGTCACCACTGGAAATCAACGTCTTACCTCAAGTCTGTCTATATTCTGTTTCCAGCCAATGGATTCTGGAGTAGATTTTGGTTTAGTTATCCTGCTAAATGAAAAGAAAAAAGAAAAAAAAGAGAGAAAAAACCCCTTAACCTGATTTATTTTATTTGCTGTTGAAGTATTTAATGTAACAATTTCATAACACAATGGCAGGCACAAAATACCCATCTCCAGCTAAAAAGTCATGTTAATTTATATCATGATGTCCTTGAACCACCTAAGAGTCCACATCTCAAAGTAAATTCATCCAGTACAGAATTCCATGGCAGTTGTTTCAATGAAAATACACTGCTTTAGGTTCCCAGGGAAGTTCACTTTAAAGCCACCATCTGCTTTTAAGTATTCACTTGTAAGCCATGTTTTACAATTTAGTATTTTTTTCCAGGCTAAACCAATGCAACCAGCATGCTTGTTCACTATGGTTTTGTAACAAGGATTCAAAACTTTCCTCCACGTAGCTTAAAACTTTTAATTCCTTCCTAAAGATTAGTAAGTGAAACGCCTCACTGATAAATGTTGCCTCACACATATATGAATGGATTGAGACTTCAGATTTATGCTTGTTCAGTAAGGTAAAGAGTAGGCTCAAATGCTTTTCACAAGATCTGTGTGGTGTGTCATACACACTGTGGGCTGATGCATGGCCCTCATGAGAGCAATTCCCAGAATCAGGGTCTCCTCTATGAGCACCCTCTGCCATTCCTGAGATGCTCCAGAGCTTCAAATATGAACACACTTAAACGTGTGTAAGCAACAAGAATGTCAGTTAAATCTCAACTTAAGAATCACTTTAGAGTCACTATTAATACTCATACTTAATTGTGTAGATACATCACTAATGGGTCTGGAGAAGATGCAAAGAGGACATCGATTCCCAGGGATCTCAGTCTAAGACTGAGAGGACAAGATCAGTTTCTGAGGACAAAAAAAGCACTACAGGGTGTTCACAAACTAAGTCATCAATGACAAGCTTACAAATTAAATGCCAGAAAGGCAAAACATGAAAGTCAGATGTCCTGTATCTATGTAGAAAGAATAAAAGTAGCATATGGAATATTAAGATAAATTGACTAGGACAAGTAAGGAAAAGGACACCAAAACAAAAAATTCATGACTATTGGAAGTACTTGTTGAGATATTACTAGGAGAGTAATTGCAAAATTATGAATTTAGGAAGCAACTAAAGAGGCCAGCACAAACCTGGAGGCCCATCTGCAGGTGGACTGGTCAAAAGCTTTCAGTACTACACTGCCATGAAGCAGACTGTGGATGGAAGAGCATTCAGGAGCAGAATAATGATATTAAAAAGGTGACTGGATTTCCATGCCAGTGAAATCCTGCCACAAGCTGTGTGAGATGCCAGTATTTCCTTACAGATTAATTAGTCCCATTTCCACTTCTGAGTCTTTGCTACTTTCTTACCAGAAAGATGCTGTTAGATAAATGGCATAGGAAAAAATCTGTTATCAAGTCAGTGCAGCAAACTTGAAAACACAAAGACGTGTCACATTCTTCTTTGGGAAGATACAGTTGGCAAGCATTGCCCATATATGAATATCAAATGTCAGAAAGCTTTCAGCCAAACAGCAGGTTTCACCAAGCTTCATTTTAAAACAATGTAATAGTGCGCCTTGGCTTGTGCCACTCACAGTTTACCCCAGCTGCCTTCCAAATAGCCCTGGGAGGCTTGGAATGATGACTTCATTAGGTTACAAAATACCAAGCTTCTTGGTTTCACTGCTGCTCCAACAGCAAACAGCATCTGTTCAGGCTGGGGAAAAGCATAGCGATAGCCCAAATGTAACAAGAAATGCATGTCTCCAGTGAATTAAAACCCCCTTAACCACAGATGAAAATCCATAGTTGAACACAGGGTGGAGAAGTCATGCCTACTGCAAATACACATGGAAATAAAGGGGAGTTCATCAGTCAACAGCAGATTGAATTCAGTCCAAAAGGTGTATGCTTCTTGCACCGTGTGGCAAAATTTTGCTTGTAGCTTTGTTAAAATAGGGTAAATGCCAAAGGAAAGGAATCATACAGGATTGCACAGAAAAGGCCAACTCTGCTGTAATGGATTACATGAAAAGATAGGAATTATCTTTTGCTCTGCTATTCCTCAGTTATCTGCTGATGACAGACCCCAGGATAGCGAGTGTTTAATTCCTTCACTATCCTTTCACTACCCCAAGCAGACAACAAATTCACAACATGATAAGCGACAGGGGATGTTCAGTCATCTCATACTGCATTGATAGCAGTTGTCTTCAATACGGATGGGGAAATGCAAGCACTGAGTCAACACTGGCTGAGAAGGAACATGCAGTCAGCTGAAAGAAGCAAAACACCACGTATGTTTTACCAAACAAGGTTAGGAAAAAAGACTCAGATTATAGCAACATCAATCCTGAATAATTTCACTGAAAATACCAGCGATGAGTGTGAATGAGACTTATGAGTATGTAACAGATCGGAGCCCAAGGCTGTGCTCAGAGTGAGTTTACTCACTGGGTTTCATTTTTCTTATGATGTTTCCATAGCCGAAGTTTGCCAGGGAATATGCAGCTTTTGTTAATCAGTATTTGTTTTCCCAGCTTCTAATAATTTCAATAATTTCTTGGCTTTGAATTTTCCTCAAAAAGGTGTCTACAAAAACCAGTGTACCCGAATTCCATTGGAAATCTCCTAAAACCTACTACTTTTTTCTTATTTTAATCAATTCTTGGTAAGTTTGTATTATTACTGCCAGTACTGGTTATTTTTTACTTAAACTAAAAACCCAGAAAAACAAATCCCAGTTCTAATTAAGCCAGTAGGAATTCAGCCATGGGATTACTTAAGCAGTGGGTATGTCTGAAGTTTATTGTTAACCCTATTTGTGTTGGAGCTGGTAACAGTCTATATGCATCAGCAAGGGCACTGTTCCTGGTAGGTAACAGCTGAGGGGGTAATTTTATGCAGACTGCATGTTCTTAGAAATAAAGTTCCTGACTAGAGCTGGACTTCCTCCTAATACCCTGATTTATAATATAATATCAAAGATATATATAGATAGATATATATATACCTTTGATAGAGTTTTCTGAGAAAGTTCACAAGCATAGTCAAAGGCTATATCATGCCAGTCAATCTCAGTGCCAGAAAATATTCCCATTCATCTTAAATTTGCTAGAATAGACTAGAAAGTCATGTTCACTGTTTTAAGACCTACTCAGACTTCAAACATGAAAAAATCAGGATGGAACACTGAGGTGAACATAATTGGATAAAAACTGCAGGCAATGATTATTCTGTGGTCAAAATCTTTCTGAATTTAACAAATTTAAAGTCTCATTTCTTCTGTCCTATGGGGAAGAGCTCCAAAACAGTATTCAAAGCTAGCCCCAAGGAGTTTTTACTACAGCTGTGAAATCAAACCCTATGTGACCAGTCTAACAGTTGTGTCTCATTCTCCTAAGCAATGGTTTCAGTGGAGTTATCAGGCAGTGAAAGGTTGTATAACTGAGTTAAACAGATGTCATTAATTCCTAGTACACATTGGTTAGGTAATAAATGTGTACTTTTGGTATATATAACATTCTTTTTGCATTAGGGGGTTTGGTACATGACTTGTCAAGGTGGCATTTTATGCAGTCTTCAGCAAATAATAAGGGTTGCTCTTTCACATAGCACTTTGTGTTTTCCAGTTGCCATTTATACAAATACTAGAATTTACTTTATTTACTTATGCTTTTTTAACACTAGACAGAAGTAAAAATATTCTGGTTGTTTATCACCTTTGTTTTCCTGCTTGTCTTTACAACTTCCTTTTGGAGCAGATCAGTACCTCTGATGCTGAGTTGCTGCAGTGCGTCAGCTCACATTGCACAGCTCCCAACAGGTGAAACATGGAGAATATAACATGAGTATATGTCCTCCTGGGACTGACAGGAACCGTGGCCCAGAGGAGACCTTGGGCTGTGCTCAAAGATGAGTATATTTTTGTGCATCATGTAGTTATTGGCCCTCCTGACCTTCCAATACTGAGTGGCTACATTAGCTTTAATGCTCATTTTCTTCTAGTGTCTAGTGCTTAATTGTGTTTTTTTTTCCCTTCATATTCCAAGGTAATCATTTGATGATTTATCTTCCTGTTAATAAATTCCACTCTGACAGCATTACTTTATAATAGGAAAATGAGGAGAATAACAATTTATCTTTTTTTTTTTATATGGTTGCATACAGAATAGTGGTTCTGGTTTTTGTATTATTATTACAGCAGCAATTAAAAATGCCAGGCAGGGGGCCAGTCCCCACTGCATTATGTGCTATTTAAACATAAAGTTCAGCCTCTCTAATAAGTTTACAGTCTCTCTTGCACAGTGCCAGACTTTCTTACCCTTACAAATATACTGGCTTCTTGCTGTATCATCTTCAAAGGGTTTCCTAAGGATACCCTCAATACCAGGCATTCTCACCATGAAAACCCATTCTGTGTTGGTGTCCAGGGCAGGCAGGAATCCCCCAGTCCCACTGTGCCCAACAGCACAGACACACAGCTCACAGGCTGCCTTCAAGGCAGACAGACAGGTACAGGTGAAGGTGGATGGGTGCATCACCTGCAGCCATGACTCTGGAGACCCCCTTCTACAGCCCATAGTTTCAGCAGAAGGATGTCTATCTCTAGTTAGACCTCTGCTGTGGGGAAAGGTGGTGCTCGTTGCAATACTTTATAATCCTTACCCAAGGACCTCATCACGCAGCTTAATGTATCATTTTCTATGGTCTCTTAAGTCTTTTAAGTACAAACGCACATCTGCAGAAATATTTCTAAAGCTATATGTAAAGTTTAATATATAGTGCATAAATAACAGAATATAATGATATATAAATTGATATAAAATGAGTGTTACATCCTGCACGAGGATAAAACACTGTTATTTTTCATTTACCCATATATCAAAACAGGAGGCAGAGAACAGGTCAAATATAATCATGGTTTGTGTCATGGCTGCGTTCTTCAAACATTTCTATTTGTCATCAATTTAGATGAGACAGACAATAATAAGGTTTCTGATATTCAAAGCCACCGTGATACTATCTATAGCAATTGACTGACTGATTGTATCCATATTCCATCTGAATCATTTTTCATAATAAATACTTTTGTATGAGAAGTAGAGACACAAAAAGTGGGTCAGTTAAGGCAAAGCAGGACAGACCTTAAAAGGAAAATTTCCATGGTTTTGTACTATTTTAGTATTTTGTCTTACTAAAAGTATGTCTCAATCATAAAGATAGGAAGGATAGTGGGGTTTAGTTCATTTCTTTGAGAGATCTCTGCTATTGGTATAAATACACAATGGTTCTAAGTCAGCTGGCTATGGCCACCCAAATTTATGCATGTTGATGGACTGATGATACTGTGTGGTAAAAAGTACTCTTTCAAACATTTTTTCCTTAACTTTAAGGTACAGAATTTCTGCCTTACTTTTGCACAAGCTTAAAACAAACGAATGGTCTGTTATGCAGCAGCCAAAATATGGTAGCTCAGCAAGATGAGTGGCACATGACAACCACTAAAAAACCAAATCCAACCAAATTCCTTTCTTCCAACTATGCCTTTTAACTAAACAAACTATTCTGCCCTGGTGCACCCAATATAAGAAGGATGTGAACCCACATGCTCCAAGAGCTGGAGCACCTCTTCTAAAAAGGCTGAAAGAGCTGGGCTTGTTCAGCCTGGAGAAGAGAAGGCTCCTTAAGGGAAGACCTTAGAGCAGCTCCAGTGCCTAAAGAGGGGAACAAGAAACCTGGAGAGGGGCTTTTTACAAGAGTGAGTAGTGAGAGAACAAGAGGGAATGGCTTTCAACTGAAGGAAGGTAGATTTAGATTAGATATTAGGCAGAAGCTCTTCCCTGTGAGGGTGCTGAGGCGCTGGCACAGGGTGCCCAGAGAAGCTGTGGCTGCCCCATCCCTGGCAGTGTTCAAGGCCAGGCTGGACGGGGCTTGGAGCACCCTGCTCTAGTGGAAGGTGTCCCTACCCATAGCAGGGGATTGGCACTGGATGAGCTTTAAGGCCCCTTCTGACCCAAACCATTGTATGATGATTCTATTAAAATTGTCTGTCTAAAAATATTAAACATTATGGAAAGTCAAAACAGAAGTTGACAAAGAGGAACCAAGTTCCGAATTAAGAGTCTGCTAAAAGAAATACAATTTTCATTCACTGTAAAAGAGATCAATACATGTGAAAAAAAAGCATAAATAGAATGCAGTATGCAGTTTCTGCCTTTCTAATTACATTAGTTGTGCTTCCAATTTCAATAATGATAATAAAAAAAACCCTACTTTTTGCACTGATGCAGTTAGCATTGCAAAATCCAAGTGAAGACAAGGCAGTGATAGATTTTTATGCAGTGCAGCAAACTGAGGTCAGTCTCTGGTGGTTAATTTAAGGCTGACCTCAAACACATCCTGTGAACTACCCCTCATACCTCGTAGTCAGTGGGATTTAGCTAATTATCTTTATGTCCTGTAAAAAGACAGAGTCTTGTTCTGTTACAGGAAGGATTTAATGGTCAGTTTAAAAGGTCCAAAACCCTCTCATCCATCGTACTTCCTCAGCACAGCTTCATTCAGCCTAGGCTCTGCAAGCAGATATTCTGATCCAGTGCAATAAGTTTTATAGCTAGAACCTTAACTTTGCCATTTCTTCACTTCCCATCTCAACTGCCACTTGGTTAAAGTATTTGCAAAAAGAGCCTGCAAGGAAAAATTCTTCACAAAGCTCTTCCTGGGGGTTTTATTTCTAAATAGGTTTATTTAAGCACTGTTTTTCTTCTGTCTAGCACAGCCCTACTTCCTAATGACAGAAATCCCTTTGGTGGAGCAAGAATGGTGCTGGCTGTCAGCTCTGTGGATTTTACTCTCTTGTCACGCCAGAAATAATCCTATTATTTCTTCCTTGAACTCGATTCATAGGGATGAAGAAAATGAAAAGCTATAAACCAAGAGACAGAAAAATGAAATAAAACCCACAACACATTGTGGAGTAGAGAAAGCTGTAAATATCAGGAAATTTTCAGGTGATACACTTCATTCCAACATCCTCAATTCCTTTTTATGCCCTATTACTTGGCTCGGATCATCCTCAGCTTCAGCATCTCCTCTCTGTGTTTGAATCAAACCTCTAATGAGGTGATTTCCCCAAAATCCTCTGCAAATTCTAAGGAGAAGAATTGAATTAATCCTAAATTCTATGCAACACCCTTAACACATCTTCTCTTCTCTCACCCCAATAAATCAATAACAATTTGGCTCTTCTTTGTTGCTTAGAGCCAGATAAAATTTATTGCTGAATGCCCACTAAAGGAGCTGGGTTTTCCCAATATGCATTTCTAGAGCTGGCCATTTAAACTTGGCAAAAGGAATACAGCAGCTATTATCTCCTTTCATCTCCTTTTACCCCACTTCTTCCCATAAATATTTGTTATGCTAGTTCTTCTTTTGAGATCTGGAAATACTATATCTTGTTATAGAAAGGGCAAGTTTGGGATCGATTGATTTTGTACATGTACTGGAAATACTGCCATGACCCTTTCACAATTGAATAAATACTCCAGTCTTAATGCAAGCGTACACATATATAGATAGTTGCATCCTAGCAGATGTACTGTTTATCCATAATGTTCTTCATTTATATACTCCTATTAAGTCTCACATAAAATGGCCCACAGATCCAAAAAGATGAAAATAAACTTTCAAAAAGTTTGTACATTGGCTTGCATTCATATCATACTCAAAGCAATTCATCTCAGAAGATGTAGAATCATAGAATAGTTAGGGTTGGAAAGGACATTAATATCATCCAATTCCAATCCTCCTACCATGGACAGGGACACCTCACACTAAACCATGTCACCCAAGGCTCTGTCCAACCTGGTCTTGAACACCACCAGGGATGGAGCATTCACAACTTCCCTGGGTTCCTTAGAGTCACTGCTAAGTATCAGATGTTTCTCAGAGTGAATTAGAAGTACTCCTGCACACCATCATGTTATGCCACTTTTTTTGTTCCCCCAGCATCTGTGAAGTTATTCCTGGCAGATGCAGCCTGCTTTATGAACTGGTGCCCCTTTTCAAACTGCATCAGCCATACAGAGTTAATGGACCACGTTTCAGCAGAGCGGGTGGGTGGTGAACCACACAGAGCTATTTAGCATTCTGGGAGCCTTTTCTTGTTTAAAAACAGTTACTTATAGCCTCTGCAGTTATCAAGTAGTAGTTGCCATTGGAACCTGTTTAGCTTACCCCAGGGGAAGCATGGGATAACTTGTAAAGCCAGTGTAACAAAAGGAGATTACACCACTGCTCTCCACATAGCTGACAGCAGAGAAGAAAACCTTCTCCACTGGAGGAATACAAGATACAATGCTGTCCTGTTGATATTCTTTGTTCTCATCCACAATAGTCATCAGGGAGATACTGGATTGAGTTTGTAACCAGAGCAACTGGCATAAAGTACTGAATTCACCAGAACTGTATTTACACCAGCTAAGTAACGGAGGAGGAAGTGAGCTCAATTTTGCTAACAGCTCCAGTGAAAACTTGCTTGGCTTTCACTTCTTTTAAGCCAGCTTGGACAAAAAAGTCTGTAAAACCTAAATAGGAAAGTCAAGAGGAGAAATAGAAAGCTCACACCAGGAAAGTGATACATCCACTGTCACGAAGCAGGGCTGCATTTAGCACGAAGGCTCGATGCCTCTCACAGCATTAAGGTGTTGCTGAATCTGAGGAAGCTTTAAACCATCTAGCCTGAGGACTGGTAGCAGTTCACCAGAGGTACCACAGGATTTACCTGCAACTTTACAAACACTTACACATTAGGTCATGCCATATTTTTCATGCTCACCTGGTACTGACAATCTCTTTGGGTGGTCTAGGGTTCGGGCAGACGTGTCTGCACCTCACTGCAGAGGTTATGATACCAAGAGTTGCAGACACAACTCAGGAGGTTAGCTCTTTAAAATAAGTGGGGCTCTATCTCTCTTTGGAAGCAACAAACTGGTCTCCATGTAGCTCTAAAATTTGATTTGTGCGTGCTTTGGGAAATTTCCTGCCTTTTCTGCATCCACATGGGTTCACCTGAGGCAGATTCACCCCTCACTTAACAAAAACAAGAAGCTTGAATAGCAGTACTGAGCTCCCCTCCTAACACTGTATCAAGCAGACTGTTCTCTAACCTGCATTCAGTTTTAAACACAATAATTCAAAAACCTGCACAACATGAGCAATCCAAAATTTTTCAGTTGAAGGTTTCTCCACATCATGGCTTTTCCCTGGAACAACAGAAATGCATAAATTCATCCATCACATCTCACATCTTACTACCTCCATCTGCTGTTTTGCGCATGTACTATCACTTTCACCTTCAAAACCAGGAAAGAGCAATTGTGTTTTGATAAGTAACATGGGTAGATACCAGACTTCTGATAATAATGGATATTAAAATGAACAGAGAAATTAAAAGCATAGCATATGCTGTCATAAAGTAATTCACAGGTGCCGGGAGAATCAGGAATGTAACTGCTTGAGGATATACATTAAAGGAAGAGGGATGAGGAGCCTGGTCTCCTGGGTTAAATATGCATCAATTATACTATAAATGAAATGTAATCAATAGGAAGAAACATTAGTGTTGTTATTGAGAGCCACAGAAGAGTAATGAAAACGAAACAGTTTGGAAAGCACTACAACTTGATGGTTTTGTAGAGAGATTTTCATGAACACTGACTTTTGGAGACCTATATGCTGAAAGTTATGCAAAACCACTTGGCTTTGGCAAGACCAGCTAAACAAGCACTGGTCTATCATATAGACTGTCAACTTCACAAAATTCATCTTAAAGACAAAATTAACAGTAAGTGACATGATGAAGCCCTTGCACAAAAATACTAGCTTCAAGGAAACTTCAAAATACTAAATCTTCTTATCTCTATTTCCAAATACAGGATGGTCGTGTATCTACTTTCCTTGCAAGGCATTAGAAAGATGTTTGGAAAACACTCTGAAGATCAAAAATAAGCACTAAATATTATCACTGCTGAGAATAAGAAAGACAGCACTTACATGCGTCACATTATACACATAAAGGACATGCTCGAGAATACAGTTTTACTATTCTGTCATTGTTACAGGCAACCTGACACAGAATTCATCATTTTAGGACACTTAAGTTTAGCTGCTCATATGCTCTAACTTTCTAAATGTTTCAAATGACATAATTTTGTCTTGTGATGGGACTATGAGCTCCTTTCAAGAAAAACCTATTGCCATTGCTAAAACAACTCACCTGATTACAGAACTTCAAGCTCTGACAAAGTATCAACAGCCTTACTTTTATAGACTCTAAAATATGTGTTTACCTGGAAAAATTACATGCAATTATCACAAATTCTTAACAGTAAGGTGTAAGATCCTTTTTCGTTCTGCAGCTAAGACCTATTGTGTCTTAGTCCTTTACAGGAAAGTTGAAATATCTTGTAATCTTGGAGTCTATCATATTACATTCCAAGAGTGGATTTTAGAATATACTAAAATTAAGTTGGGGTCTGGTTTAATTAATATTTATTTATTTGAGATGGACATTTTCACAAGCAAAACAAAAAAAAGACTACAATGACTGTGATTTATGCACAGTTGCTAACTCATCATGGAGCTGAGAATAGCTGTGCCTGATGCTTCACTGGACCCTCCAGTTAGTAGAAATGATCCATAGCTGTTGCTGTGTAATTCTGAGAAAGTCCCTCCAGCTCTCTATGCTCTGGTACACCACTCTACATGGAGACTGAGCATACTTTGGAAGTGTATATTTCTTTCCCTCAAAAAGAACCTAGGCAATTCACTTATAGAGATGCTTGGCTTTTGGACTGGTAAAGTGAGTCCTTTAATTAAATCTCATATTTTGAGACTTATTGATGAAAGGTGAAGTGTTAAAAGCTTGATATCACTAGTGAACCTTTCAAAAATATCAAAGGTATGCACCAGCAAGTTAACTTGTTCCCAAGATTGTCTTACCAGCTGCCTTGTTTAGTCTGAAATGAGATTTATTTTCAGTATGCTCTATATAAAGTCACAACAGTTATACGTTTTACTGATTCCTGGTGAACCAAAATAATATTTGTTTTAATTTTATTTATTTATTTTATTTAACTTATTTATTGAAATAAGCTAAAATGTGTTGTTGCCAGCAATAAATCCAAGGATGCCCTCCTTCATACATCTGTCTTCTCTTTTTTTATATGAGAATGAAGTGGTAAATTATTACGCCAGTGTTATGTGAGCTCCAGTGCTACTTAAAAGAAGCAAGTTGTCCCAAGGAATTACCAAGAGCATTGACAATAATGTAACATTTACTGCTAGGGATTCTGTTCGTGTTCAACACAAGTTGCTGACCAAAAAATGATAGGATCCTTTGGCTAGAATTTGGTAAAACAGTCCCAAGCAGTTCTATAGGGATTTTTCACAAAATCCTTCCACTGGATGCCACCAGACTATATGAATCCAGAAGGTAAGAGATGGATTTGGAAGCTTTGAAAACCAGGGTTTAATCCTTGCTGGTTTCGTGTACAAAAGCGAGCAAGACTTACAAAGCCTGACTCTCCAGTGATGACTGTACTTGCTTTTCTGTATGCTTCAAGTATTCTCTGGCTTCCCGTGGAGGCATGGAGCAAGACATTTTGTTCCTATGAGGGGGCTGTTCACCTCCTGCTATGCACAGTCATAATTTTAAACTATAATCAACTCCTGCACTGAAGTACTTCCAGAAAAGCCAAAGCATCATGCTCATTGTTCAGTCTTGCATTTACTTTAAAAGGCTTTCAGCTTTGCTTCTGTGTTTATTTTTGTTACTCTGGCAGAAAAAGATAATTTCCAAACTCGCCAAAGAACCACTACCAAAATGTCCAGCTTATATGGCACTTTTGGTGGGTTTGGTGAAGTTCCTTTTGCCTTCCTCCTTTTTCTTCTATTTAAAATGTATAGCCAGACATACTTAGAAGCATCCAGTAGTTAAAATAGCAATGTAGGCAGAGTAAATTACACAAAATAGATACTACCGGGCACAGATGATTCTTTCACAGAGGAAAACATTCTCCTGGGAAACAAAAATCCTATTACAGACTACCCATGAGGACTTTTCTCCCTTGATTTAGACTGCATTTCCAATTCCCAAAGTATAGAATAACATAAGTACTAAATGACAAAAAAGATGAGAAAGTAGAGGAAGGAGAAACACAAAGATCATAACTCCAGATCCTGACAGTGGAACAGTCAAAGGAAATCATAATCACATTCCCAAGTCTGTAGGTGTAAGGATGCTGTGAGTGTAATCATCAAGCACCTAATAAAACAACTGAGAGTTCACTTAACACAGGGTAGGCACAGCATTATATGACTTAGTATTGGTGGACCTTCTGCAGGACCCTCTGTTTCAGACTTGAATGAAGTGCAGGATCTTTCTCCTTTAGTTTCATTCTCACTGCATCTAAAAGATGTAGCTTCTATTTTCCTGTGGATGAATATTGATGAAAATCCTCAGAGACCTGGAGCAAGGATATGTCTGTATTCCTGGTTCTGGGCAATTGTTCCTCCTGAAGGATAGTAACTTGCTCTAGTCCTTTCCTCTAGGACTCCCTCTGAATCCCAAAATGGTCGCTATGAAGACACAGATAAACTAGAAAGTAATGTAGGTTATCTCTATGAGGGAGCTAGTGTAGAGCAGCTCCAGTGCACACTGTGGTAGCTTTCACTGACAGCTTTCTTTGATGGAAAGGGTTTAATGGCCCTGTGTACTGCAAAAGTAGACATTCTTGCATTCTCCTCTATCTAGGGAGATGCTTTTGAGAACTTGATGGTGGTTTTCTAGTCTTTCTCTGTTTGACAACAATTGGCTAAAACATCTAACTAGCATAGTGTTCCCAAGTAATCATTTATATATGCAATCAATGACTAAATAAACCCTACAGCAATTACCACTTCTTGAACTGAGAATGAACCAGAGGTTCTGACCTTCTCTTAGAAGATTTTCAAAGTCACTGCACTCTACCAACAAATGTCTACGTTGCCAGAGAGATGAAAGCAAGCAATATACATGTATGATGAACATGTATTAGATGAATGCAGTATGTCTTCATCACAGAAACTTGCAAAGTGTCAGTTCTGGAGTATATGATCAAACTGATGACCTCTTCTGAGTTAGTTATTTTTTGTTTTATCCCACCAAAGATTTGTAGAAATAGGCATTTCAAGAAAGGATAACACAGAAAAATTACAGTGGACAAAGCCGACAAGCCAAAATGTCTCATAGCAGTACATGCAACACTGCACGTATGATATTCTGGGTAATAGATATGATATGCTGGATAATATTGTTGAAAACTAACATGTTTTCAATGAGAAATTTTTACAAAGGTGCTGCCTCTGAGGATTACTTCCCAGCCATATTTAAACTTTCTAGTTTAGTCTTCTAAATAGTCTTCACTATTTAGTCTTCACTATTTCCCTCTGTAATCTGTCTTCTTTCCAAAGTTCATAGAGATCATTGCCTTTTCTGACAGTCTGGTTGATGTTTTAGCAATGCAAGCACCTTTTAAGGCAAGCATCACTAAGGCACATCCCATCAGAGAGATGTGCCTTAACTGTGATTCTTAATACTTTTTAACATTTAGAGTATTTCAATTACATTATTAGTCTTGCCTATATGCCTCTTTCTTTATGATGCATCTGTGTTCATCATGCTGCAGTTCTGGTCTTCTGCTTCCTTATCAATATTGTGTTTGTTGGAGAAAATTGAAAATCTATCTTCAAACAGAAATAATTATCTTCAGTATTGTCTCTATGTTGCCTGACTTGCTTCTACTTCATCTGCTGTGCATCCCACAGTATTTGAATGGCCATTCTTGCTTTGTAGTTTTATTTGATGTCATTCCCAGTGCACAGGGGCTCCAACTCTCTTTGGCAGCAACAGACTTCCCATCATGTGAAGCAGACAACCACAGAACTAGTCTCTGTGCTTTCTAATCCAAGTAATGAGTCAACACTGTCTCTTGATTCCTATTCATGTTGCCATTGTCATCAGTCCCTTTACTATCGATGCCATTTGCATGTTGCTTTGGAAGTACACAAAACAGGACATCTTGTGCTCATGTGCCCATGTGGTGTTAAACTGGTTGAATTTAGTGGCAGGTTCTGTGACTCACTGCTTTCACTAGGATGAATGGGATATGCTTGTCCTTGCTGTGCTTGCCTTCAGTTTCCTGATGCCAGCTACAAGCAACAGCAGCATGTAATTTCTTTTCTCATATTAAATTCACATAGTAAAAATCCCAGTGCTCAGGGTTTTCTTTTGGTGTGGATGTCCCTTGGTTTACATTGACCACCTCTGCAACGAAGATGAGATGCAAAGGCATTCTCATCCAGCTATTCCTGTTCAAAGATTTTCAGAGCAGTAGGAAGTTTAATGCTTTCCTGTCATGTTCTATGATATATAACCTGGATTGTGCTGTTAATCTCCTTGATGCTTTTGTCCCTGTCCAAAAAATGTTATTTTTCTTTGTCCTGTGACCTTTGTCTGAGTTACTATTTGTTCATTCTTCAGTGGATAAATTCTGTTCTTGATAGTAGCTGAGGTCTTTCTGCAGCTGTATCTTTCTCTCAGGTGTATGTCCTAAAACCTGGAATCAACTGCCTTGCATATGGTGCCGCCTTTAATAGGGCTGTGTAATGCCTCCAAAGGTCCATGTGGATGTGGAAGCTGTTCACTCTGGAATGTATTCTCTCTTCTGCTGACTGTTCTTGGCTTTAAAAAAAAATTCTCTCCACAGCCTCATTGTGTGGAGTGTTACGACACCCATCAGTCACCTTAGGTCTTCCAGCATGTTATGCGTTATTCTTGACAGCAGGATCTCATTCACTCCTTATTCTTCTCCTCTAATAAAACAAAAAAAATCTAACTTACTTCTCTGACTTCTTTTCATATTTTTTGTTCATGGATGATATGAATTCAGTTTGTAAATCCAGCATCTTCAGAAAGCTGAGCTCCTTTATCCCATTTTCTTATCCATTTTCAGCTGTTCCCTTTTGCCTTTAGATCATATTTTGTCTTGGGTTATTTTCATTACCATGTTCCAGATACATCGATAAATGTATAAATACTGACACATGAGCTCCAAAAATGTAAACTAAAATTGAATCTTTACCCAGAAACCTATTTATATAGACAGTCAGCTTCAGCCAATGTTCCAGCCATGGCCATATAGATTAACTGCCTGGTGAGCCCACAGAAATCTTTTTTTCTCCTGCTTCTTTATGAATTCTATAGCGATCATATCACCTTGCCTTTTCTAACCAGAGGTCTTTGCAAAGCAACAGCTTCTGTTTGTATCAGAATTTGTGGTGAACTTGTGACCAAATTTTCAGCATAGCAGAAAAATTTATCATTTGAGAACAAAGCAGGATTAGAACCTAACTCGTCAGAGATATTCTTACTTAACTCAGTCAAGACCTTGCCATAAGGTACTGCCATCTGCCCTAGTTATCTCATCCTGGGAATCTACGAAGATATCAGTTGTAAATAAAAAATAACAATTTTTAGGAACAAAGTAGAAATCTCGATTCAGGTAAAAGCTGTCAGCAAGCCAGGCAGAATATTATTTTCTACTGAGCTGTGGTATTTTATGGTTGCTAAAATAGTAATTATAAAAAGAAAAGATGATGTGTTTTCATCTTTCATTGAGTTTAACATTTCAATAGCTCACTCTTTTAAGAATGCTCCTTTAAGGATAAAGCACATGTAACAATATGACTACCACCACGGCAAAAAACCTGTAAGGACTTTGAGCTGTGTAGGGTCAGTAATAGTGTCCGTTGCTCTTGGAGCAGTTATGTGGCACTCCTTCCTATGGACTGGCTATTGAACAGAACAGCTAAAATCTTAATAGATTCAGATCAGATTTTTTTAAATGTCTGACTAATAAGTGCAATTACACTCTATTTCTTGGCTTTGTTGAGAATAGAGGTTACTATAATGGTCAATACTGATGGCAGTGATTTCACATTAACTTTTTTCAAGGCAAACAATTAAGTAAGAAAAGTAAGTCCATGCAGAAGTTGCAGTCCCAATAACAGCAAAGCTATCTCACCCTTCAGGGGTGACTGCCTCACCATTGAAAACTATTATGGTTACCAGTAATTGGGACTGAGTATTACACACTCAGATCATCAGGCACTCAATATTTACCAGTATCAAGATAATGATAAAATAGGCAAAAAGTACTGTTGTGCCAACAGTGCCTTGAGATTCGTATCAAGAAGGGACAGTAGAAGCTTCGAAAGTAAACAGAACTGTTTACAAGAACCCACAAGAAAAACAGAACTGGATGTCCATGAAATGCTTCAGGATATATGTGAAAAATGCCAAATTGATGCTTGGCCCATGGTATAGAGGAACCTAGTGTACTCTTAAAAATAAGTATGAGCCAGGCATCCTCTTTGGGCAATGTAATTGCAAAAAAAAATCTTTTAAATGTCTATGAAATTGAAGATCCTACAATTACTTAGAATTAAGACAATGCAACTGTTAACACCATAGCAGAATCAGAAACCACTCCTGCTGCAAGGGAGAGTGCTGTGTATACTACCATCCATACAACACTCTTGTGAAAAGTAGCTGTTGCAGGAGAGTTGAAGTCTGATATAATGGGAAGATGATTCATTAGTTTTTATATGGAAGACAGATTTCTGCACCAGATAGAAATGCATTTGGTATTATAGCTTCCTTAATCTTTATATATTAATGTATTCTAGTCTTGGCTATTCTAGAATAATATATTCCAGATCTGGCATACCCTTATTGTAAAGAAGAATTTTTCTGAAATGCTGACCTATTATAACAGACACTAGATACAATCTCATGCATTTATGTAACATTTAAATAGATTTATTCAAATTGGTAAAAACTGCTCTTTAGCTCCTCCGAATAATGAACTATTAGATGTTATATTGACAAAAACTTATAGACTCTTCTGTGCTAATGTATTCCACTCTCAGTCCGCAGGGTGAGAACATTTTCATAGCATTTCTTTGCAGATTAATTGATCTAACTGCAGTGAGGGCTCTTATTCATCTGCCAGAGCTGAATTCTGCAGCTAAATCATGCTGCAAACGGTGCAATTGTGCTGCACTATGAATAGCACAGGAGAAAATCATGTTTATGATGAAGTGGCCCTGAATTTAGTAAGACCACTGTAGACAGAGTAGAAAAGGAGCAGCAATAAGCAGTAAAAAAAGCAGGTAAGTATCCAAATATACAGAGAGCATCTCTGTTGATTAAAGCTGTCAGATGTCTCTCTGTCAACAAAGAAGCATCACTAGGGTGCTACTTATACTTTTACTGGCAGCATCCCTGCTGTAGATGCTGTTAGTCAGCTCTGCAAGGAGACATTTTGCTGCTGTCACTTTGTTCAGTTCACTGCAGAGGGGTGGGAAGAGGTATAAGTGGAGGAATTATGCCCCATATTTTCAGTCTTTGATAAAAACAGCTCCTTTGTAGGCTCAGAAATCCACATCAGTGGTTGGGGTCAAGTCTCCACAGACTGATACTTTGTCCCTTTCTCCCTGTTTGTTTTGGTTATGGGTACAGCATGATGGTATTCTACATCAGTAGAGCATTAATAATATAGGCAGGATTAAAGAATAGAGGTGATCCCCTCCCTTCTTTGTTCAGCACTTGTCAGGCATATCTGCAGTGCCATGTCTAGGGCTGGGCTCCCCTGTACAAGAGACATGGACATACTGGAGTGAGTCCAGGAAAGAGCCATGAAGATGTCTGAGGGCTTGGAAAATCTGACATATAAGAAGAGGCTGAGAGCATTGTGACTGGTCAGCCTGAAGAATGGAAATCTCAGGGGGAATTCTGCCAATGTGTAGAAGTATCTGGGCAGGGTGGAGGGGAGTGAAGGTGGAGCCAAGCTCTTCTCAGTAACGCCTAGTGACAGAACAAGATGTAGTGGGCACAAACTGAAATACAGGAAATGCCACTTAAATATAAGCAATGCTGTTTGTTTCATGGTGTGTGTGGTCAAACACTGGTACAGATTGCCCACGGAGATTGGAGAGTGTCTATCCTTGAAGATACTCAAAACCCAACTAGGCAAGGTCCTGGGAAACCTTCTGTAGTTGAACTCACTTTAAGAAGAATTGTCTTTCCATCTCAACTCTTCTGTGATTTTGGGTTCATAGACTAGAAAAAATACAAAGACCTCTTTTGTCCTCACACCATAGGCTTTGAGGTGAAACATCCTTGAAAGGTATACCTTAGCACTTCTGAAAGCAGGTAGTCTGGCTTTTTTTGACCAGACATCTAAATGCTGTTGCAGTCACTGAGCAGCCAAGGTTGAATAATTTGGCTCATGTGGTTCTTGCACACCATTTAACTATCACTAATGACTGTATCATTTGTGCACTCTATTTTCTTAGTCTGCCCTAAAGTCTTAGTTATAATAAAATGCTCTTTATACTGAATATTCCATCCCAGATTTAGCTTTCTCTTTTCCTTCCAAAGCTTCCATAAAACCTCCATATCATCTTGGTCATAAAAGATCACATAAATAAAAGTCCTTCTGGAACTCTTGGTTATGAACTGTATACACTTTCCTAGCTGGTCTTTGTTTTCTATGTATCTTAGATGTCTATTACACTAACACAACTGTTCTCAGACCTTGGTCACCTTTCTTTAACAACATATGCTCCTTTGAGCTGTAAAGGTTTTTCTGTCTCTTTGGAACTCACCCCTTCAGGAAGCCAGTGAGGCTGGATCTCTCACAGAGACCAATTATTTTAACACTGATTTCTCTCACTCGTAGTTTGATTTGATAGAGAAACCCCTTTGTTTTCTATACATTTCTACAGTCTAAGCAGCTTGCTGATACTTCTCCAGAAGTCTATTTCTCTGCGTATACATTAGGTCTCAGCAGTATATCCAAACTGCTCTCTCCTTTTTGCTACCTGCAAGACCAAAGTTTGGCTTTAGCCTTTCCAACTGTCTCAGAGCTTGTGGCAACTGCAGTGAGTTGCAATTGAGGGGAATGGCTGTGCTCTGTCACTGCTCGCTCCAGGGTCTGAGCCCTAGGTTCTTCTTTAATGAAGGAAGAAGCAGTGAGTATTCTACACAGATAAATTACGTGGGGAATAAAACACAAAACATCTTCAGGTTCACTAAGAATGCTGTTGAATTAGGTACTACAGAATTTTGCCCCGCAATACCTAGATTGTTTTGGTTCTTTGAAGCCATTTTACAGAGTAGCTTGAAACATCTGGAGCCTTTCAGTTTAATGACATTTCCCTTAGTGACAGACTTAGAAATAGCTCATCAAGCATAATGAAGATGGGATGAGTTAAAATATGGTGTTAATGCTTCTTCTGAGCTGCTAATGTCTATTTTGTTGCTGATATATTCTCTGGGCTAAATTACACTCTCGGATAGGAAACGGCTATCACAAAAATGAATGGGAGCTTGACATGGTCATCAAAGGATGATAACTAGCCCTCAGGGAAAACAATATCAACATATTGTTTCTTCTAGTAGTCGATCCCACTAATTAGGAAATCAGAATGTGACAAGAAAAATATTGATGGTAAGCAGATGCGTTTGCTGAACGATTATCACAAATCTGGTTTCTAAAGCTAATATATACAGCAGAGCGCTCAGTACTTTACTATGAACTTTAGAAGTCTAATTAAGTGTTGCTATCAATTCTCTGTAAAACACCAGAAGTATGGCAAGAATTTTGCTAAAGGTCACCTCTACATATGAAGCATTTTATATCTAATTGAGCTGAACTACAGGTAATACATTGATCTCATTGGCACATTCATTCTCCCCATCTGTTATGTCTGCATGATTTTCATCCTAAATTGTAAATTGTTCTGGACATTATCACAGTTGCTGTGATTCTAGCAACACTGGACTCTGTAGGTGGGATTCACCAATTTTAGCTATCCATGGTATATGACAGTCACTCCAAAGTCTTTATTTATTCAACAAGTTAAACAGAATGGGGTAAGTAGTCCTACCAGATAACTGGAAATCAAGTCACATTAAAAGCTCATAATGAGCATGAACTTGACACTAATAAGCAGCCATTCTGTTTGGTCTCATACTCAGGCTGTCGAGAGCTCTAAGCACCAAGTATCAAATCATGCATATTTCAGTTCTTAAAGGTAAGCTATCTATCTCTATTAGAAAACCCTGAGCAAAAACTAAAATCCCACCGACACTCATAAAACAGGGCTTTGTATCCTTCTGAGGATAAAAGCTTCTGAGGCCTTCTTGCTGTGCACCATGACTTTTCAAACCTGAATAGGTCATTAACTTAAGAATGTTAGCAAAAGACTGAGCTACATTTCTATGAGCTGTCATAGGCCAAGCAAATTTGTCACAAATTGTCATTGTCTTTTATATTTAGTTATTTACATTTCCTAATATCTTGACAAGATATCTACCCCTCATGATGATCTGGAATCACTTTATTCCAATTATGTGCTTTCTTTTCAAATTGAGTATAGTTAGAAGCATCATTTGAAGAGAAAACTTAAAAAGATTGGTCTGCATCTGAAACACGAAGCACTGGGAAGAAGGTGTCTTGTATTTCTTCCTCCCACTGGAATATGTCAGTATCCACCTGGTCTGTTGACTTGACACATAAGAGAACATCTTGCTTTTTATAAATTCAGTTTAATGGAAATGATTGCTGTTGATGTTTGTTTTGCTCAACAGTGTATTTGCTGCAAGCTTCAACAAAAATATCTGTCAATGTCAGCTGGAGCATTTTGAACACCTGTGTCCCACGCTGGTGCTATAACCATTGATGTGAATTAGGAGCATCTTTACAACACTTTATCTCAAGTCTCTGAAACCAATTTTATAGTGCAGTAAATCTGACCTGTGTGCTAGTAACACTGAAATCGGAGTGTGTTTTCTATGTCAAAAGCTGGACAAAACAATGAGTTAGAGTCAATGCTCAGTGTTTAGTCATAGTGGGTTACATCCTCAAGACTTCTATATAGACCTCCCAAGCCAAACAGCGATCCACAGGTCCTGCTATTTCTCTGAAGAGCCCAAGGGTACAGGCAGCCTCTGAATGGTACCACCTCACTGCATGCAGGACGTAGTGCAAAATTAGTTCAATTTCTCACCATGAAGATGATGTCGGAATAACCCTAGAAGTCCTAGAACAGAAGTTAGTGGAAACAGTGGTGATAAACAGAAGTGCTTCTGGATGCAACACTTTTCTTCAACAAATGTTATGAGAGATTGTTTCTGCGCATTCAGAAAAGGCATATTTAGGACCTTTGGTGAAATAAACCTATGGAGAATAATAGTTGATATATAATGCTATTGATGCCAATTTGCTTTAGCAATAGGTTTTTTACTTTCAGAAACAAAAGGGTAAGATACTCTCTTGGAAAACAACGGTCTTAGGATAGAAGCAGTGTGTCCTTATAAGGTTTATCTGTTGTCTTTCAAGTTTTTTTTCTGTGCTTTCCCTTAGGTCTCTCAAGGTCAGACTTAAAACTGAATATTCCAGAAAAAAAAAAAAAAAGAAAAGAAGAGAGCACTGCATATTGAGGTAGATTGTTGAACTTGTCTCAGAAAAATACATTAAATCTCAGCCTGAGATACTTTCATTCTTTCATATACTTTGCTCTCCTTCCAGTAGCTGTCCTATTGTCATGAGAGCTGCCATCCCTTGGTGTAATATGAAGTCCATATGCAGTAAGACCTACCCTTTGACAGCACTCTATAGGTCTTACCTTATCTGTCTCACCTCTTTCTTTTCTTTAGGCTCACATCTTGACTTCCTTTAGAATCAGACAGCTCCTCTTGTCCTATTCACCAGCTAGTGAGGTGGGTGAAGATCTCATGTACAGAACTGAAAGTGTACTCATGCAGAAAAAATAAACATACTTTAACAAGGAGATAGAGTAGATTGCATGATGGGGCAGTGGCTTCACCAAAGGTGTTAACCAACCACTTGCTTACACAGAACAAGCTCCCTTTATTCCTCCTTGTCCCCATTTTCCCAGGCTTGCTCTTTTCCTGTCCATCTTCATGTCTCCCTATTTTTCTGGCCCAAATAAACAACACTGCTAGTTACTTTTCCCTCTTGGTCCCACTTTTGATACCTTTTTTATCCAAACCTGGTATTTCTGGTGCTGTTACCTCTATCATCTCAGTCATACCAGGTGTTCCTGAAGTGTTTTCCCAGGCCTTGTCACCTCAGTTCCCCAGACATTCCCAGTGCCCCCCTGCAGATATCAGTGCAGTGTGGCCGTTCCTCAAGCAACTCCCCCTGTCCCACCAGGGACATTTCAGCTGATGAATAGCCAGCTTTGAGGATTAATTTTCCCACTATTAATCACTTCTTCTTTGGACAAAGAGTATTCTAGAGGTACATTTCTGCATACAGTACTCTTGTACATCCTTGCCATGTACAAGTTAAATGGTTATAGTCAGGGTGATACTCATTTCACTTAAATTGAAATACTCAGAAATAAGTCCATCTAAGTAGGCTAAATCCAGATGAGTCCTGTAAATTCTTTACAGGTAATGAAAAAAAAAGTGGACAACTCCAGTTTGATTTGATCCCATCCTATTACCAGTGCCTTAAGAGACATTGACCTTTTATGTAAGTGATCTCTGGTGCAATGCATTCAATCCTAAGTGTATTCAGGACTGATTATTCATCTTAACCATTGCAAATACTAATTAGAGGTAATTTCCTGTTTACTAGTTTTTCAAGTTAAATTATTCATCATCCAGATTTGATTGCTGTTTCAGTTTTGAAAGACTTTCTCAGAATCTGTCTTAATTCTTTGCTTTGCATGAATACCTGGTATATATATCTTGAGCACTCATATTGCTTGCATGGTGGAATCCTCATAACACTGGGTTTAAAGAGTGGAATTGCATTTCAAGATTAAAACGACTCCACTGAAATGAATCCGTTACAGTAACAATGTGATAACCATGCTTGACAGCAAATGCTTCATGCAGAGTGCCTAGATAAGATACAAGGTGACTGTGAATAATTTGATTGGGACAAATGAAACAAAAATAGCAGATCTGCCTATAGCAAAACTTCTCTCTTGTGAAGTTCTTCCCAAGTGAACTGTGACCCTCCAGGGTAAGCAGATTGTACTCACAGCAACCAGAAACTATAGGCATTAGGGTGTGTTCAGGAAAGATGAAAAATCAGCCAAGTAATTATAGCTGTGAGCACTTTTGATTACCCTGCACATGACCAAAATTACGTATCCAAAAAGCTTACAACTTGCCCATTGAGTCCCTTATTGCAGTTTTTATCTTGACATTCACAAAGTGCTACTTTACTTAACTAAGATTTATTTTGATGGCTTTGATAGTCTAAAATATTATTTTTCTATTGTTCATAAAATACCTGGTTTATATACTGTATCTAGTAGTATTTAATGTAGTTCCTATACTTCAATTATTCAGAAATGTAATTATTCCAGAAATTATATTTTATGGATTTTTTTCTACAATTCTGTATTTTTAAGAATTCAATATATTAGCATTTCTTGCAGAACAGAGTTCCTCTTTTCCAGCCATCTACATTGAGGATTCAAGCCATGAATATTTTGTTTAACCTCTATTGCTCAGAAAAACTCTATCCAGCTGGCCTTCTGAGTGACAAAAGAAGCTCATAAATGTAAACCAGATGAAGGAAAAATTACATAAGGCAAGAAAATGCTTTCAACCAAGTTTCTTACTCCAAAGATCACAGAATGTTCTCTCTTTTCCAGCCCTGCATCTTGGAAGAGTTTCCAAATGAGCTCCTGAGTCAGTCAGTCATTCCCCCCAGTAAAGCACGTGTAAACTCTGCCTGAAATGTGACTCCTCTCCCAAAGGTTATTATGACACAGCTTTAACATTGCAGCAAAGGACCCTCTTTTCTCTGGCATTGCAAGACCTCTCAGGCAATAAGTCAACACACTCAACCTGCAAATGGAATCAAAACGGAGGTGAAATGTGTGGCTAAAAGCAAAATTGGTCCTGTTCAAACCTGAGTGAGAAAGAACCTGCAACAGAAACTCCCTGTGTTTAAACACAAAGTTGGGGGTGAGGATAGTGGGTATTATGGGTGTTATATGTGTTTTTCTTTACTGTAGTGTCTGCATCTATCTTTAGGACAATCGGGCAAACATGAACACCACTTTTCTCTGAGCCACAGTATGTGAATTTAATATATACAGAGCTGGAAGGTAAATATGTACTTGTCCTTGCACAACACGACAGAGAAATTCCTACTCAGAATTTGCAGATGAGTATTTCCTCTGGGCATATGTGACCACCTACTGCTCCTTTTCCAGCTCATTTTAAAGGTTTCTATTTGAAAAAGCAAAAATGTCACACCTTAAACAGAAAGGTTTTGAGTCCAAGAAAAGGACTTGAAAATTAATTAACATCACAATTAATCAGCAATTATTCCCTTATCTTACAGCTGGGAATCTGAAGCAATGACAGACAAGATTTGGAGGGGAGACAGGCACGGATCGACAAGATCCTAGAGTTATCCACTGTGTTGTTTTCTCGATCTGGCCTTTAAGCAATTCTAAAATGCACAGGAAGATATGATTTGTACAGGGTGAGGTTTTGCTGACGCCATTCTCATCTTGTACCCTATTTTGTTCTCATCTGGTATCCTCTGCTACAAATATTAGGTGAGATTATCTCATCAGCAGGATAGATACTATTCTGGCTGAGGGAGCTAGAAATCGAGTAAGAACTGCAAACTCTTTTCATGCTAAATTGAACTCTGAATCACCTGTACCTGTAGTGTTGAGAAAAACAGGTCAATACACTTTGCAACAGTATGTTTTGCACTGTTAGCACAAAATAAATATATTTATTATATATATTTATTATATACTATCTGAATATATATTATTTACTTTGTAAATAATTTTTCTTGCTGGGGCTTTCTTGAAAGTGATGTGTTTCAGTGTTTGATGAGCTTTTTTGGTTTGGGGTGTGTTATTGTTTTAGTCCTGAACGTGGAAGACTTGAAATGTGTCTAATAACAATTATCACCTTCTAAGCACTGGATTTGAGATAAAAGAAGCAAGTGGGGAGAACTGTAAAAGTCAACAAGAAGTGAGCTAATTTGGCCTCTAGGGAGGGTCAAAGGCAAGCTAATCTTTAGAGCTGAGCAAAGTCTGACCCACAGTCAGGAAGATGCCTGACCTCAGAAGATAAGATTTTAGCTACACTTTGACCTTTTTAAGGGGAAGATTTAGAACTGACAAAAACACATGATGGAAACTGGAAAGAAAAGAAACATGAATGAACAATAAGATCACTTAAACATGACCATAAACCCACTGATTAGGACTTCTCTTGTTCTTTCACTGTGTGTTACTTCTCTGTTCCTCTTCTCTGAATTACAGTGCAGGTCATGTGAAGGCGACTATTAAGACTCCTATTACCAGATAACAAGCATAGCCTCAGGCTTCAAAATGAGGAAACTATCGATTTACATTTCTTCACAAACTACTGGTAAGCTAATTCTGTATCCACAGTCTCTGAGTGGTTTTAGTCTACTACATCACTAATATCATAGTGTTACCAAATACTGGGTGTCTATACCAGACTAAATCACTAAAAGCAATTTTAAAAGTCATCAAAATGAGCTTTTGGGTTTATTCAGCAGAAGTATGACTATGTGGAGTGTTTTACTGCCTGGTCCAGTAGTAGAAGGATCAATAATCATGGTATCAGAGCTTCAGGGATAGCTTATGCCATTCATGGTTTGGCAACACAATGGCTGTATCACCTCTGCATTGCCCACACAGACTGTTAAAGAGCCTTTGGCCCCTTATTTCCTTATCTTGAATAACTAGTGCTGTACTTAGTCATTAGAAAGAAATATCCTAGAAATTCCCCTGGTATAACCCCTGGAACAGCTCTGACAAGTGAAAACATCCTGTATTTATCAGCATGTTTTCTAGAGTTCAATGACAAGCAAAAACCTCTTGATGGAGTGATTTGCAAAGGCTATATTCAGACAAAGGAAGACACAGCCCCACACCATAATGAGCCATCCCACTCATCTTTAAGCCCTTAAGAGTATGAGTGCTACTAAATAAAGTGTCAAAAAGCAAGCTGAAGCACTGGATCTATATGGTTTGCACTGCTAGTTAATTCTCTGTTCCTTGGTTGTTTTTCAGGCTAGCTCTCCCTATGAAACATCTGCCAACTCCAAACAGTGTGAAAATGACTTAGTAACTGATAATTGATTTAGCAGTACAGACAGTTTAATTTACCCACGCATGTTAGGCACATGGTTGCTCATGTTGACTCCAGTCAATAATGACCTCTGAATTCTCAGATCTGAATTACCACCAGATGGTTTTTCCTCCACTGACAAAGGGTAGGAGCATACTTTACTCCCCTGTGTACCTCACTGAAGCACACAAACTCATAGCTTTCTACAATCTGGCATTCATCATTGTTAATATTACACTGGCAAAGAATGTATAGGTATCTCCCCATTTTGTTAATGGATGCTCATCAGAATTAAAGGTAGCAAATTCACTAGAGTGTACTCACAGTGTGTTACAAGTTTTCTGCCCTCTGACAAGAATAAGAAAGGAGTTCTTCAGTTTAAGTTTATAAGCAGAACTGGTGCAAGGGGCAGTAGAATGCTCTTGCAGAATTTCTGGGAAAGCATGTAAGATACACACTGTGTGCCTGAAGGCAGTGCACTACATATCAGCACTGTCAAGAGGAAGTGGCTGCTGGCTGCTGTTCTCAGAAATGCGAATCCAGAGTTAATCATACCCGTCGAGTCACAAGGCATTTTAGCTGCGGTTTGAATGCTTCAGCTCAGATATCTTTTCTGAATCATGGCTGCTAGTCAGCTAACTGCTTTTGCCTGTTTCAAAGCCTTTGATTCAAGGAGTAATATTTGATGTAATTAGATCTATTGATCACAAATGCAGGGTTTGCAGGGTGCATGCATCACTATTTTTTTTTCTTTTTTGAACAAAAATACAAGGCTATCTGGAAAAGAAACACCAACCTATTTATTATATTTGCTCCCTGGTTGCAATTACCTCACCTCTTTTCCTACTAAACCCTTGTTTTGCAAAGTTACTTTAATAAACCTCTGCTCTGTATTTCCTTCTTAAAGCTTACCACTTATTTCTTTCTCCAGTCTCTATTATTACACCACAATGAACATCAGCATGCATGAAGGCAGTTCTCAGGTTCCAAGAAATATTTTATTTGCAGCTAGGCTAGTCTATATGCATGAAGCATTGGTGAATGAATACATTTAATCATCTTTTATGTTAGCACAGTCAGAAAACAGCTGAATGCTGCTTGAAAAACAAGTAGGCAACAGCTCAGCAAAATATGTTAATGGTATTGACCAGAGATGGCTGGTGGAGATGCCATGGATGTATGTAGCTTGTCCCCTTTGGCTCTCACTATACACGCTAGGTACTGTCTCTGGGAGGCAGAAGTAACGGGCTAGACTGCAGCTGGATGACTATGCTTTTGATAAATTAATATACATCTTAGGAGAAGATTCTGGCTCTCAAGTAATAAGACGAGATCACATTCCCCTATCCTTTTTCCCTGTTAGGGGCCACGTAGAAGAACATCTCTATTTGATAATGACTTTTGTTTCTCCCTTGATCACTCAACATGTTAAAGTACTGCCCAGCTCCACAGATGGTGAACTTGCATGCTTATATGTGAGTTGTACGAAGTCACATGTGGATGTGTGACTTAGCCAGACATCCTTCTTCCACTACCCACTTCCTCCAGTAATCCAAATCAGGTGACTTCACTACATTTGAAGTTGCCATGGAAAGCTGTGCTCTGCTAAACACATCTCTCTGTCAGGTGTGTGTAGCTCTCACTATTTTGAATTAGATTTGCTTGAGCACTTCAAAGAAGGAAGAAATCCCCTGAGGTTTTATCTCCAGCTTGTTTTCCAAAACCTAAATGACTCTCTCTGTGTTTTATTACTCCACGTTTTATCTGAAAACTACATCATTTTGCCATTAAAGCCTTGGCTGGCAGCTCGTTCTTTTACAAAAACATATGTTCATTTTCATTGTTTGGAATACAACTAGTGAAATATATTTAAACTGAAAACAGCCTTTCCCAGTTGTACCCTGGGACCAACGGTTAGTGCATGCTGTTAGTACCCCAAAAGTAAGCAAGACCCATAACTTGCCATCTGACTCCAGCTCCATGAGATAAAGATCCAGTAACAAACAGGGCACTGAGACGTTCTCAGCAAGGTCCATGAACTGTACAACCATGCAGTCCTCTGACTCTTCCCTGAATGAGGTGGTGGCAGGGCAGCAATAGGAAACTTCATGTCTTGTTTGCACCTGGTATCCAATACTTGTCTTTTGCTTTTGCTTCTGCTTTTGAGCAGTAGGAATGTAAAATCTCAGTGGACTGGTTCATGTTCTTTCTGTACTGGTGAAAGGAAGAAGGTTAGGAGCATCCAGACAGAGAGATTTTTACCTAAAAAATGCTATTTTCCCCTATAAATAAAAAACACTCTATAAAAGCAAACATCTACTGTTAAGCTTCATGCATGAAGAAGGGAAATTATAGAAATAACAATTCAGGTAAGAGGTTAAATACAATGCTTTCATATACTACTAGAAATAGTTCAGGTGCTCTAATGTAAATAAACCAGATGATGCTTCTCTACATGCTTCATTCCTAAGTTCGTATTCTATCAGACATCCTGCCCAAATTCAGTCTGAGTAGAAAACCTTTCTACTCTGATTTCTCAAAATAAACTCAATGATTCTCAGAATCAATGCTGTTTCAGAATTATTATTATTTTTTTCTGTGTACAGAAAGAAAAAAGGCTTTCAGGATTAGTTCTCATAGTGAGATCTGTGGTAATGACTGATTCCAAGCCCCTGCCTCCCCACCCACACACACCACAAATGTTAACTTCATGTTAACCAAAAAGACTTGGTCCAAACTAGCTGCTGGGTAATGACAGCTGCTTCTTGCCAGCCAAGTACACAAAGGAAGTGGGTGTTATAGGATGAATATTTGCTCAGTCCCTTTCATCAGCAGCTCTCTCCACAGCCAGAGGTTTGTATTTTAAAACCCCAGGCACTCTGCTTTGCCTAGGACTTTAGAACAGTGCTTAGCACCATACTCTGTTTTAGTGTTGTATGTGCCAGGTTTCTCTCACAAGGGAGGGGAGCAACAGGACTGCCCAGGTCAAGCAAGAAGAACATCTCTTCAGCCAGATCCCACAAGACATGGGGAATCCTCTCTTCACACAAACATCAGTGTGCTTTTAAAGGGCTGCTCAGCATTTTGCCTGGAAAACCCAGGAATTTAGATATCAAGTATTAAGCACAAACACAGGCTGAGCAGAGAATGGATTGAGAGCAGCCCTGAGGAGAAGGTCTTAGGGGTGTTGGTTGACAAGAAGCTCAACGTGACCTGGCAGTGAGCACTTGCAGCCCAGAAAACAGCCATGTCCTGGGGTGCAGTGTGACCAGCAGGTTGAGGGAGGGGATTCTCCCCCTTTCTTGTGAGACTCAATCTGGAGTACTTTGTCCAACACAAGGACATGGAGATGTTCTAACGAGTCCAGAGGAGATGCTGAGAGGGTTGGAGCTGCTCTGCTATGGAGATGTGCTGAGAGAGCTGGACTTGCTCAGCCAGCAGAATAGAAGGCTCCAGGGAGGCCTTAGAGCAGCTCCCAGTGCCAAAAAGAGCCACAAGCAGTCTGGAGAAGGACATGGAACTGTGGAACAGGCTGTGGTCTAGGAAGTCTGTACTGCATGTGTTTGGTGGTGTATATTGTATATGTTCTGTCCTAATTGCTCAGCTGAGGTAGCGACATTAACATTAATAAGATCTGTCACATTCCTGAATTATATCTTTTTTGCTTTCTTCTCTCATCTGTTATTTGTCCCAAGTGTCTTTTTAGGCAATGAGGTATCTGGGGCACATCAGTTTGCTTGCAGCTTCCAGATACTGTCAAGATAGCAGAATCATAGAATCATAGAATAGTTAGGATTGGAAAGGACCTTAAGATCATCCAGTTCCAACCCCCTGCCATGGGCAGGGACACCTCACACTCTCCAAACTTCTTTGAGGACTATGTCAAAACCCAAGCAGTTCTTGTTCTGCCCTTATGGAATTTCCTGGCTTGCTTCATCTTGTACCTCATGAAACCCTCCAGAGCTTGGCTCTCAAGAAGAAATAAATTCTCTGTACAGGCAACTTAGAAGGTGCAACCCAACCACTACCCCAAAATCTCAACTCTAAGATAACAGCCAGCAAAATTACAGGTGACCAGTAAAGGAGTTGATCTAAAGTGAGTAACACATTTCCATGTCTTCTCATTTTGGCTTTTTTTCATGCTTGCTTAAAAGCAAAACTCAGAATAAAACCAGCTGCTGCAAAATAAGTGAAATGAAACCACCAAATTAAATGCCATCCTGGAGAACACAAATATATTGGGAAACTAGTTATGAGAAAGCCCTTATTAGTTTGCAATATGCTTGTTTTTCTAGACAGGCTCTTGCTCAATCAGTCTGTGTCCAACTGGCTAACATATTTCTTTGTGATCTTCCTAAAATGAATGCAAGTGTTGGGTTTCATGGATTTAGTTTTTAATGGTAACAGTTAACATGTCCTTCCTACTAGGTAAGGAACAGCTACAGGATTGTAAAAGCAATCCTGACTGCTTAAATGTTCTAATGTTTCACACAGGTGTGGCACCATATTTTTGGCTTCCAGTTTGCAGTAGGATTAGATACTATTTCACACTCAGCAACGGCAGATCTTTGCTGCAGCATTCAGTCTGCATTCAGCAGCTCTTCTACAGGCAGGGAGGCAATTGCTCAGAAGAGAGGATTAAATAAGAGAAATTGTGAACTCAGGAGGTAGGGAAACAAGTAGCAGAACAAGAATGAGTGTAAAGAGCAATGAATGTAGTGATAGGACAAGGGGGAATGGCTTTAAACTGAAAAGTAAATTTATGATAGATATAAGGCAGAAGCTCTTCCCTGTGAGGGTGCTGAGGCGCTGGCACAGGGTGCTCAGAGAAGCTGTGGTTGCCTCATCCCTGGCAGTGTTCAAGGGCAGGTTGGACGAGGCTTGAAGCAACCTGGAAGGTGTCCCTGCCTGTGGCAGGGGTTGGAACTGGATGAGCTTTAAGGTCCCTTCCAACAAAAATTTGGTTTTAATTTGGATTTTATGATTCTGTGGCAATTTATGAATGGGCACTTCAGTGGGAAGAAAAGGATAAACTCTTCTCATTCCTTTTGCAGGTAATCAAAGGTGTGATACAATCACTTGACGCTTGACATTTCTTTGAATAGAAGTGCCATTATTTCTGTAAATGAAGTACACAGCCTATTCACTCCCTTCTGTTACAAATGAGTCTTTGAAGAGTCCAGAGCAGAGACTTCACTTTGCCTCTTCTGTGAATAGGAGAGGACAACCTTGTAGCAGCAATATTGCTCCCTGAGGGGGAGATCTGGGTGCTGCTTGCAAAACTGCTACAGGTTCACAGTTGCAGACACTGCTAATCTTAGTACAAACCTCCCAGCTGGAGTTTCTTTTTTCCTTTTACAATCGTATCACATGGAGGTTTAACCTTTCCTTTCTCAAAACACATAAAGCTGCCAGCACCCACTGTCACATATTAAATGCTGTCAGTATGTACCTCACAATTTCCCCTCCACCCCAAGGCCTCAGGACAGCCAAAAAACAAAGCAGCACACACAAGATAATCCACGAGGCCCATAGGGTACTTCAGAAAACAGAGGCATTTGTTCTGATCACACATCTCTGCTTTCTTTTGACTACTACCAGCCACTCAACTTACCCACTCAACTGGACCTCAGCTTATCCAGGCTACATTCTGGGTAACTATGAATCAAGTAATATTTGATGCCAGCCTGGAAGATGTTCTCTGCAGTGGTTTTCCTGGGTTTCTGTGGTGTTAAGTACTTTGGTACTGCATGAATGTATTCTGCATTTATAACTTGTCAAGCAAAGTGTCCATGTACTGTGAGGCAGGGTGAGAAAATGGATTTATACTCTTAGTGGATGGGCCAGACCCATCTCCTGATTGCAGCTTTATGAATCTGTTTATACCCATGTAAAATGGAGGTTGCATAGAAAGACAATGTACCAGGTGTGTCCCAGTGCTGCAGGCCTCATTCCTTTCCTCCCATCTCAACACTGCTGGTTTGAACCTAGCGCTAGTGTAAATAAATATAAACTCCCTATGAGAGCATCATTGGCATGCATTTCCAGGAGGACACTGTGTAAACTATGTGCAGAATCTCATAGGTTTGTGCTATATGATGCCATGCAAAGTCTCTATTGAATGTGGATCAGCACAGGAATGTTATCACTATGAAAACAATCAGGTCTGCAGGCTGGGAAAAATGTGGGCTTTTCAGTCTTACAGAGGCCTCTTTTTCCTGCTTTGGCATATGCAAACTTACATGAAGTTATCCAATAAACCAAATGCATCTGTTTATAGTGCATGTATAGTGCAACAGTACATAGGAGTTGCAGGACTTTATTGGGGTAGGTCTTTTATGAAAACAAACTAAAAAGACAATTCCTAACCCTTGTGTTCTCTCTCCCTGTGATTACCGATGTGACAGACAAGACAATAACTAGAGACAATAGATGGGGAGTACAAAGAAAAACATAGTGAGAAACCAGCCCTCAGCTTCTTACTCAGTTGTGTGAAGCAATCCTAAGGTTAAAGCAAGAGAGTGCTGCAGCTCTGTAATAGGTCTGATATTACTTGCAATAAAGTAAAAATTGCTTGCAATAGGGAACAAGCTGAGGAGAATCACAGCGGAAATGAGAAAGGGAGAAATGAGAACAGAAAGATGGGGGAAAAAAAAACCCATGCAAAAAAACCACCAGCAAAATACACTCTGCAAAAGAGGAAGAAAAAATAGAGATGGTAGTTCTAAAATGTTTAAAGGTTAGTCCATGCTGTGACATGTGACCCCAACTCCTGGCAGAAAATTACACCTAAAACCCCCATTTTTGCCCTCTGTTTCTAAAACAGTGAATGCAAAAAAGGCAGAAGTCTAGTTCAGTGTGGGTGGTACATGTGTTTTGCGGTGATTAAGACATATCTGCTGCACTACAGATAAGTGAGGGTTCATGGCACATCCCTCAGTTTTTGACGTTGTACCACTTCCACCTGTATGAACTGTCTTGCACTTGACATGAGTTGGACAAGAGGCTCAGATTTGGACCCTTGGAACCTCCTCTGCTCTATTGCTGCCTGCTCCTCCTCCATGTAATTAACACTTGATTTTAACAGACAGGCTTTTTGTGCTTATGTACTATGTATTTACGATAACTTGTGTCAGAGCAAAGCACCTTTGCCTCCTATTAGTTTTCTCCTGCCATGCAATGCATGCCATACAACTCCTTCTTGGAATTTTACAATTAAAAGAAGTGAAAGAATCCCTATTCATGCAGATGATGTCCAAAATCTTCTGTATTTGTGTTCTGATGTTCCAAAGAATATTGTGTATTAGTATGTTTTAAGGCATTACAAAATAGGTGCAACATTCTTTTTAAGCATCTTGGACATAACATTTTTGTCAACACTATTTTGGAAAATTACATTTGGAAATTGTAGGAATATTTCCTTTTTTCTTCTAAGAAAAATGGAATGGCTTGCTGCAAGTTTCTCAAATGTATTCATAGCTAGTGTCATGTTTAAAGATGAGATAGGCTCAAGACAACTAATTCAGTGGCTTTATAGATTAAAAACAGAAGCAGCATGAAAGCCAACACTAACTCAGTTAAGATTTTCTCTGAAGAGGAACTTTGGTCTCTTTAAAGATAGAAAATGATCAGCTATTGAGTAATGGAATGAACAATCTAGTGTTGCTATTTTCTTAGTTTAGCATCATTCAGAAACAGGCAATTTAAAACCTGGTGGCATATGTTAGTGTGACTCTTTAGGGTTTCCACTGTGGGAAACGGAACAGAAAGAAAGAGGCTCCATCAAAGAGCAATTCAAAACAGGAGTCTAAATTAGGCTTCTTAAAGTGCTTTTAATACACTTTATATATATGCCTACTTATTATTCCAGGGCTGTAGGACTGGAGATGTGCCTCTGGGTCACTGAGCTCAGACTGGGCTGTGGCAGACAGGCACCTTGCAGTCCTTCACTTTGCTCCATCCTAAGGGCACTGCCAGTTTTCCCCCCTTCTTTGTAAGGGATAATACATCTGCTTCCAGGTTAGGAGCTGCCTTCTGATTTCCAAACTGAATTCTGACCCTGGCCGGTATGGTGCCCATCTTCTGTTCTGCCAGAAGACATTTGGCTTCAGGTTACACATGTCCTTATTGCATTAATAGCCAGCAATGCTGTGTCCTGCATTTCATAATTGCCCAGATGCAACGGCAGAGCTGATAATAAACTTCTTTATCTCCTTTAAATGGAGATAACCGAAGGGCACTTGCAAAATCTGCTATCTGGATCAAAGCCTGATTGCATCTGTGTCTCGAAAGAGCTGAGGAACAGCATCAGATAAAAAGCATTTTAATTTCTTATGTAAAACAAGGTGAAAGAGAAGGAGTTCATGACAGACTCAATATTTTGTGGCCTTGGTGTTTAAGCATTAAAAATCAATTAGAGACTGAACTTGGTGATAAACAGGAAGGTAATTACGGAATGTTTTCTGGGAGAAGACATTGCATTTTTCTTCCCTGCCAACCGTCAAGTTTGATGGAAAAATGGAACCTTTTGGGTTGGCAGCATTCCAGAAAGAGTGCTACAAACTGACAAGCTCCTGACACGCTTTAAACTGCCTGAGGTTTCTAATCCACAAGGCAGCTTGGAGCAACAAGCGAAGAAATAAGATTAGAAAAGAAAAAAGCATTCAGTGTTTGTTTCCAAAACACAGGATGGAAAAGGATGGATGAATATTTGGTGTATGCACATGGTTCTTTGGTACACAGAGAGTTTAACAGCCATTTCACTTTGAGGTCACACCATACATCCATATGCAGCCTATACAGCCTCATTTTAAGACTAGGCAGGACTTTAGCTGAGTTATAGGTAGCAAGAATAGAAAGGATGTCTGCCAAGCACTTGTAATTGCAAATATCCTTGCAATTTCATTTAAAATTTATTCATTTCATTTGTAATTGCAAATATCCTTTGGTCTTTCATTCTTTCTCAATAGAAACATACCTGATATAGGACTAGAAGGTATCTTGTGGTCTGCAGGCAGAAGTACATAGCAATACTGCTGCTCAATTGCATCTTTCTGGGAGTAGCTAGACCAAACTGGACCAAATCATCCAAGCCACAGCTCCTTGATTCCTTGAGGTTGTAATATTCTACAGATTTAAATACCTGCCAGAAATAAGATTTTAAAGTCAAGTTTCTCTATATTAAAACTTATGGAGCTCCTGGCAGTTTTGAAGTTAATGGGATTTTCATGTTGCTTTTAACTACAGCAATATTTCATGTTCCAATGGGAACATTAGCTGGATATTTTAATAGTGTTTTAACATGGAATTAGCATTGTTATTTTAATAGTCATAACAACCAGAAAAGTAATAGTTTCCAGGAAGCATCCATCCAAATTTCCTAACTTTCTAAATAAGAGTGCGAATTCAACACTATTCAAATGAAGACATGGTTTTCCAGGAACAAGGGATTTATGTTTGTACACACACAGGCTACACAGCCAAGCATTCTGTGTATCATCTTTCAGAAAAGTTGGCAGAAAAAATAAGTCATCAGTGAACAAAAGCCAGGCAAAGTAACTGAAAGGTGATATTTATACTTGACTTATGGGATTGGATTCCACTACAAGCACACTTGCAGCTTGCTTTAGGAAAAAAACAGCCTCCACCAATGTCCTTCTATGTTTTGAGTACTTCAGAAGCAATTGCAGTGAACAAGATTTCTTTTATCCTATCTACAGCTATTCCCAGCCCCGTGCTTCAGCAAGATGTTCTTCCAGGTGGAACAACTCAACTGGCTTGAAGACATGCTAAAGCCCAGCTTGCTGAATTGATCTGAATTAAAGATATCTTCCCATTCCCTTTTCCCCTGCCCACTTTTTTGCAGGTTTTTTATTCAGCTGTATCATTTTCCCAGTGCATCTCACTATGTGTGTTAGTGTACCTGGAAGGAATGATGTTCCCAGTCAGAGAAACTCACCAAATCATTAAATCACAGCCTTAAACTGTGCTTAAATCCCACGCTAATACTATTTATTATTTCTATGATTATTATATACAAGTCATTATTTCTATGATTATTAATATTTAGGCTTTGGACAGTGGTAGCATTTTAGATAAGTACCTTTTTGTTCACTAGAGGAAACGAAGAAAATGATAAAATAATACTGAAAGAATGTGAGGAAATACATTGGTGGTTTCTAAAAATAACAATTTAAATAGAAGTCTTTCACACTGCTTTTTTTTATTACTATTTATGCTTTTTACTTCTTACCATTCCTGCATTAGAATAAATAATAAATTCATAATAATTAACAATAAAGTCCCCCAAACCAAAATTGGCTTTCTGAAAAATAACAGTTTTTTCTAGACAGCTACAAGCTTGAATCATCAGTTTAGATGTCCCATGCAAAGTGCTGTACATCAAGCTGTGCATACACACTTGAGAAACATTCCTGCTCATTCTGTTCACAAAATCAATCACCATAGTTGCTATCAACTATAGGAGTTGTTCCATATAGCAAGTGTCTTCTTTAGAAAAACCCCAAAGTTTATAGGGCAACAAATAAATACGTATTAGCTACCCCCTCCTAAAAAACTTCCAGGAGAAAGGCTCTGTGGTTCCACTGGGAGGTAAACAGGATAAATTCAATCATGCATAAAAGCATATAGTGCTAAGCTGGCTTAACTACCCTGCAGTAAAAAAAATGGTCAAATTTTATAGCAATAATGTAGGAATTAATGCTCAGAAAAATAAGTCTTTGAGTACAACTCTTCACTTTCTAAAGGTGTGCAGTTAGGGCATTGCTCTTGAGGAGAGCCATCTGCAGAACAGCAACAATTCTCTCTGTGAGGGATTCATTTCAGGACCACAAAAAAACACTCATATTTTTTGCACCTTTCCAAAAGAGGGAAGGGAAAAGGCAGTCCTCAGTTATGTTTAGGTTCTGTGTTTTTTATAATTAGTCCCATTATACTGTGCTAATAGCTTCAGCAGCAGTAGGGGTGATGGTACATTGAGAAAAGGTCCAGCAGGGTTTGTAAGGAGAAACAATTTTTGTATTGGACAGATACAGCTGAAATAAGTGAATAGTTTTTGTGTACAAGGATTATTTCTTTAGTTTAGTTTCCCTAAAATTAGCTTTGTTTGTGAAGCACTCCAGGCACACAGTCTTTGTGTTCTTTCCTTTACCTCACTCATTACCATCCCTGGTGTTTTTTTTCCCCCAAGTTTATTTTCAGCCTCACATCACCATACTGTCACACACCACTTCTATTTGTACAGGCAGTGACAGATCAAAGTGGCCAGGATTGGGAAAGGCTACTAATAAAAGCTTCATTTGTCATTATTTGCCAAAACTCTGCTCCTAAGCATTCAACATGTTGGTGAGCTTATCTTCAAATCTGTTGTCACCAAAGGAAAAT
This sequence comes from Melopsittacus undulatus, assembly GCF_012275295.1. Taxonomy (NCBI): domain Eukaryota; kingdom Metazoa; phylum Chordata; class Aves; order Psittaciformes; family Psittaculidae; genus Melopsittacus; species Melopsittacus undulatus. Next base: position 7,970,134 of record NC_047528.1, on the reverse strand, counting down.
CTCCCTCTACCCCAGGCAAGTGCTGCTGGATCCTTTGTTGAGCTGATTCAACTGACTAACCCAGTGTCCTGGTTTCAGCAGAAAGCTATTCACTTTCTGGAGGATTTTCACTGTTGATTTTGAGGGTGTTCCCCCCCCTCCCATGATAGCAATTTCAATTACCTTACAAAAGAGTGGAGTGCACACTATAGCTACCAGGAGGTTACTTGCCCAACTGTTTCCTCTTGGGGACAATAAACCAACCCATTGGCTTGGCTCATCCTTGCATGAATTTGCCAGCCATCTCAGCAGCTTTGTCAAACACTGATAAAACAGGGCTTAGGGAGGTCTTTATAAGAGATTGGATAACATTTTGGCTTCAAGAAAGCAGATAACAGCTCACCTGAGTAATGATAAAGGACAGGTCTGTCACCAAGAACAGTTGATAGCCCCTGTGTCTCAGACACATATATGAGCTTGTGAACCAGGGAGGGTTTTTTTTTCCATGGAACTAATTGACTCAGAATTACTATTGGAGAGAAGGGATTTTGTACCTTGCTCAAACCAGGTAAAACAAACTACAGCTAAAGAGCAGAATCTGAGTGAACTCAGCAAGGGCAAACCTCAACCCATATCAACTCTGCCTGGTCTCAGCAATGATTTTATAACCCCGTTAAGTAAAATACACCTCTATTTGCAATAATCTCTTGTGACTCCGAGGCAATTAAAGAGAAACCCATACACTTTTGCACAATGACAGTCTGCAGTGGCTACAAATTGAAACTGAAAACTGAGGTTCGAAGCACAGTAAAATGCAAAGAAGCAGGATCATACAATCAGTGTCATGGGGACAAGACAAAGATACCACAGACCTCATCAGTTCCTGCATATAAAACATAAAGAACTGCGACACATATTTTTTGTAAGGTCACTGGGAACTTTTGGCTTGCTTTCAGAAAGTGTGGAGGCAAAGAAATAAATGTCATTGATAAAGAGAGGGAATGATGCTCTGCAGTCACATTTCATTAGAGATGCTTGATCAGAAATGGCAAAGCACATGCATATGTATGGAAAGTCCAGAAAAATGTAGATGCTTTTGGGAAAGCAAACAAACAGACAACACCAAAACAAAACTAAACCTCTGTTTCTTAATCCATAGAAACTGCATTAAAAAAGGCCAACACTGTTGTCCAACACATGCATTTTTTGCCTGCTGAAAGGGGTTATTCTTCGTACAACTCTTCTTTAAACAAGGGTATATTTACTCACTTGTAAACCTATAAATGATTCCATATATAACTTTGGGGATGTGAAAGCATGCACATTTTGAACCTAGAGATAGTGGAACAAGCACCACTTCCCTGCACAACCAGCCATCCGCTGAGGTGCATTCAGAGGTTCACGGTTCAGTGGAGACATTACCCTTTGACAACACCCATCCCCTGCAAAACCATTTGGTTGCTGGATGTGCAAGATTTTCCTGTCACTACAGCTTCCACCTCCTGGGGGAATCTTGTGCACTTTTTGCTGAGTGCTGCTGTGTACAAAGGGTCTCAATGGGGATGCAAGTGTTAGGGGTCTACATCACCCGTGCAGGACCAGTGCTGCATGTTTTCATGGCCGTGACATGTGGCTGCTATGGAAACTTTGAGTCACTTTGTGCCACTAAACCTCTGGTGGACAGGAGGCCTGATGTAACACTGGGGACCGGCCCCATTGGCCTGCCCCTCTTTGCAGGGGACTTCTCTGAGTGTGGAAGCCTAGGGCTGGGTAGCAGGGCAGGGGATCTGGGCAGGAGGCTGTGCTTTGGGGAGAAGGATGCTCTCAGGACTTCCTTTGGATAGGACATCTTTCAGGGTTGGGGATGCCTTCCAGTGAGGATGGTGCCCTTTGTGGAGGAGGATGATCTTTGGAAAGGACATTCTCTGGGGAGGTGGACACCTTTGGGGAGAAAGACATAATGATCAGAAGGCTGGCGCATCCCTCCTATGAAGACAGGCTGAGAGAGCTGGACTTGTTCAGCATGGAGAAGGGTCTGGAGAGACCTTAGAACAGCTTCCAGTGCCTAAAAAGACTACAAGAAATCTGGAGAGGGGCTTTTCAACAAGGGCAGGTAGTGATAGGACAAGTGGGGATGGCTTTTAAACTGAAAGAATATCTATTCTAAAATGAAGATTTAGACTAGATATAAGGTTCTTCCCTGTGAGAGTGCAGAGGCGCTGGCACAGGGTGCCCAGAGAAGCTGTGGCTGCCCCATCCCTGGCAGTGTTCAAGGCCAGGTTGGACACAGGGGCTTGGCGCAAGCTGCTCTAGTGGAAGGTGAAGTTGTGAACTCGGGAGGCAGGGAAACAAGTAGCAGAACGAATGTAAAGAGCAGTGAATGCAGTGACAGGACAAGGGGAAATGGCTTTAAACTGAAAAGGAAATTTGTAATAGATATAAGACAGAAGTTCTTCCCTGTGAGGGTGCTGAGGCGCTGGCACAGGGTGCCCAGAGAAGCTGTGGCTGCCCCATCCCTGGCAGTGTTCAAGGCCACGTTGGACACAGGGGCTTGGAGCAACCTGCTCTAGTGGAACTGGATGAGCTTTAAGGTCTCTTCCAACCCAATCATTCGGTGATATCCCTGCAAGGTGGGTGAGGGCCCATCACCGTGTCACGGCCCCCAGAGCGGACACCACAGCTGAACACATGGATACACAAACACCCCTAGGCCTTCCCTCCACCCCCCGCGACCTTCAGCCCTCCGGGATGGCAGCTTGGAGGCCCGGCCCCGCCCCACCACCTCCCCGCCCCTGCTCCTGGCCCGCCCCGGGACGGCAGGGCCGTGCCTGGCAGGGAGGCCACGGCGGCCGGGCCCATTCCGTTGTCGGAGGGCGGTGGGAGCAGCGCCATGGTGGGACGGGCGCTGTGGGCCGCGGTGCTGGCGCTGCTGGCGGTGCTGCCCGCGGCGGTGCGGGCCGACACGCCGGCCAACTGCTCCTTCACCGACCTGCTGGGCTCCTGTGGAGCTGCGTGTGTGGCGGAGCGGCGGCCGCCACGGCAACTGCTCGCAGGCGGGTGAGACCGCGGCGGGGTCCCGGCGTTGGCACGGCCTCAGGGGGTAGCGGGTGTGTGTGTCCCTATGGGGGGGAGCGGCCGGAGAACCGAAGCGGGCAGCGGGGAAGAGGGTTCCTGTCTCGGTCATAGCGGCCCCGCGCACCCCGCGGTAGTGCTGGAGGGGTCCCCGGCGCTGGGTGACCGCAGCGGGCAGCGCTGTTATCTTTCCGCTTCAGTTTTGTTTGGTTTGAGGCCTCTTCATGAGCGCCCCTTGTTCACTTCTTCCTCCCTCGCAGCCCGCAGGCACCGTCAGCCCTTCCTGGAAGCGGCTGCTCAGGGGCAGAGTGAGGTGGTTGTGAATGATACCTCACCAGGGCCGGCTGTGAGAGCTTGTGGCAGCCTGGAAATAGAAATACCATTTCTTTTGAGGGGATAATAGTGGTGAGGAATTGCTACTTAATCTTTGTATGTCGATGTTACTTAAAAATTAATAGATACTTTTTATATGGGAGGACAAATCTCATGGAGAACGGCTGAGGGACTGAGGGGGTTTAGTCTGGAGAAGGGAAGGCTCAGGGGGGACCTTATCGGTCTCTATAACTGCCTGACAGGAGGTTGTAGTGAGGTGGGGTTGGTCTCTTCTCCCAAGTAATGAGAAATAGGCCAAGAGGAAACGGCCTCAACCTGAAGCCGAGGGAGGTTTAGAGTGGGTATTAAGAAAGATTTCTTCACAGAGAGGGTGCTCAGGCATTGGAACAGGTTGTACCCAGAGCAGTGGTGGAGTCATTGTCCCTAGAAGTGTTCAAAAACCGCTTACATGTGGCCCTCAGTGCCATGGGGTTAGTGGTGGCCTTGGCAGTGCTGGGGTAAAGGTTGGACTTGATCATCCTGAAGTTGCCTTTTCCAGCCTGGTTGATTCTATGATTTTTCTGGATCATCTGCTCTTTGATCAGATGAGACGGGTTCAGTGGGAGCAGTGGAGGTCAGGTGGGTGGTGGAGGGAGTCACTGGTGTGAAGGAGCATGGAGTGGGTGATACTTCATCCTGGATGTTTAGGGGGAGATGCAGTGTATGAGTGACACAGAGTATGAGTCGTGTGTAGCTGTATAGCAAGTTATGTTTAAATAAGCTGATGTTTCCCAGTAACAGTTGTTCGGTGCTGATAGCTTAATGTGCAAATACTGTCTAGCGGTGGCAAAAATGAGTACATATACCCACTGGTAGATACGTGGAGTCCCTGAAGTGTGTTTGCTTGATGCCTTTTTTGCAGAAGACTGTTCAACAAGTGTGTTTTAGCATCTCTCTTGGAATAAAATAAATGTTGTAATGTAATGATTTTTAATTTTTGTCTCTTCCATGCAGTAATCATGCAGTAATGCCTGTATTTCTTGCAGGGCCTGTGGAAAGAAGGTGCTTGTGAACTTTCAGAAGTTAGATGTGGCTCAGGATAGTCTGGGAAACTATGGTTTCTTCACTCTGATTTACAATCAAGGCTTTGAAATGGTGCTAAATGACTACAAGTGGTTTGCATTTTTTAAGGTGAGTTAACCTGTAGTGTTCTGCATCACTGACTGTTGCTAAAATGGCCTGTAGTTACCCTTCTCCTTAGTCCCTGAGTGCCACCATGGGGCAGTTGGGATGCTTGGTTATCTTTGGCTCTAAGGTTTGTCTGGATTACCAGATAAAGGACTTTTATCAGTGGCAGCGTAGGGAGCAGAGGGAAGGGAGAGGTATTTATATTCCACAGTGGGTATTGTCTGAAAACTGTTACAGATGCTGAATGCTTTCCCCTTCTGGGCATGCTTGAACTATTGAAAGTCTTCACGAAACTAACTCTTCTGGTAGCCTGGACTTGTTTCTTTTTTATCAGTTTTCTTCCTGACAGTGCAGACCCAAATGAAATAGCAAACATCGCTGCTTTTCTCTTCTCTTAAAGCTGTTCTCAAATGCATGGAAACTTTAGAAAGTCCATCTGCTCTCCTTGCTGGAGGATTTCTAATATCTTTAAATTTTATTCCATAATACTACTTTAATGTCTAAGGAACCCTTCTGCTGCCTTCTGCTCCTTATTCTTTTGGACCAATGCTGTTATCTCCAGTCCCTGTTAATGACTTCAAATCAAGCTGAAAACAGTTCTGATTGATAGGCAAATAATAGGCAGGGGAAAACCCACTTGCTGAGGAGTGCCCTGGTGCTGCTATGATGAGTGGCTTGATGCAATCTGCAGGATGACTTTGCTACCTGAGAGACAGACATTTTGTGGAGCAAGACTGCTCAGTTGGTGAGTGCAGTCCTAAGCAGAAGCAGTGAACATGTTGTGTTGTTTCAGGACGTACTATCTTGTGTCTAGCTTCAGATGAGCTGCTATTAATCACCCAGGCCTTGTCCAAGCATGGAATCTCTGAACCTTGGCTAGCAGTAAGGAGGGTAAAGAAATGACTTTTGCTTTAAATTGTCTTCCTGGGAGCCACTGTAAGTGGTTTATTTCACAGCAGCTATTTTCAAGTCAGTGTTTTCAGATGTTAACAAAAGTGAGTGATCCAGTCTTCCAGAACTGTAATCCTTACTGAATAAAAATGATGTATGAGGCTCCAGTTTAATTGCAACTTACTTCATGCTGATTTGAACTTACTTAAGGGAAAGGACTGTGTAGGTTGTTTTACAGGACTAACGGTGGAATTGTTTACATGCTGTTTGTTCTGGGTTAACCCCAGTAGGCAGCTAAGTGCCACGCAGCCGCTCACTTATTCCCTTCACAGTGGGATGGGGAAGTGTAGAAGTATGAAAACTTAAGGGTTGAGATAAAAGTACTTTAATCGGTAAAGCAACAGCTGCACATGCAGGCAAAGCAAAATAAGGAATTCATTCACTACTTACCACCAGCAGGCAGATGTTCAGCCATCTCCAGGAAATCAGGGCTTCATTATGCATAACTCTTACTTAGGAAGACAGATGCCATAATTCTGACTGTCCCCACTTTTCTCCTTCCCCCAGCTTTTATTGCTGAGCTGACATCATACGGTGTGGAATATCCCTGTGGTCAGCTGGGATCAGCTGTGCTGGCTGTGTCCCCTCCCAGCTCCTTGTGGTCCCCAGCCCACTCGCTGGTGGCGTGGTGTGAGGAGCAGAAAAAGCCTTGACTCTGTAAGCTCTGATCACCAATAGCGAAAACATCCCTATGTCATCAATACTGTTTTAAGAATAAATCCAAATGTGGCACTATACGATCTACTATAAACAGAATTAACTATCTGACTAAACTAGAGCATTCACAAGTAAAACTTGTTAAAATACAAAGCTTTGGTGTAAAATCCTGTGTCTTATACTTGAGCAAACTGTGATGGACAAATACCTAATTGACATTCTCTCACCTGTATAAGGTAGTGATGCTAAATTGCTGTCATGCGCACCTCAAAAATTTGGCAGGTGATACAACAAGAGCTACAGCATTGAAGGGTACTCTGGGCAGAATTACTCTGAAGCTTCCCAGGCAGGGACACCTCTGAGAGCTTCCGTGTAGTGGTAGGGCCTGCATCAGAAGTGATAGGAATTCCTGCCTCCCTGAGCACAGTGGGGCACTGTATGTTGCAGCATTGTCCATGAGCTCAGGCTTGAGGTGTTCTCTCTGGCAGGTGGAATTCAGCAGTCTATTGCTTGCCTTTATGGGCTCATCTGAGGAGAGTATGGTTAAGCTAGCAGGCTGAGAATCCCTATATTGGTATTTTGCACTGAATGCAAATTTGTCATGGTAAGCACTTGAGATAAGTGTTGATTGTCAAACTAATTCTTAAATGTGAGGAATTTAATCATAGGAACAGTAAGTGGCCTGCTCTGGAATATAAATGGATCTGTAGGACACCAACTTTGAGACAGTTGAGAGTCACTGAAGGCTTTGCTCCTGCTATCAATGTCATGTGAAATACATTCCTGGAAGATGAGCACTATGTCAAGTGACTAATAATCGCTGATCTGGTATATTACTCTGTGTTTATGAAAATGTAAATGCATTGATTTGCAAGAGTACTCTTAAACAATATTCTATGAAGTTTTGGTACAATTTAGCCTGGAAGGAACTTCTGGATATCATATGATCCGACTTGCTGCTCAAAACAATAAATTGAATATCCACCTGAGCAGCAGCAATGCACAATTAATTGCATTTCATGATCACGACTGTGTCTTAGCTTTTATAGACAGATCAATGAGTAGTTTCGCAGTTGCTTTTGGTATTTAGAAATAGCAAACTTGTTTGGCTCATTGGTCACTAGTAGGGAATCCATTAGCAAGACACGCTTAAATAAAAGCCTTCCTTCCCTAGATATCACAGAGAGAATTAGAGCCACATTCAGTTACCCTGTCTATAATTTTGCTGCTATAAAGGAAACAACAAAATACCAAGATGGAAGTATAATCATAGAATCATAGAATAGTTAGGGTTGGAAAGGACCTTAAGATCATCTAGTTCCAAACCCCCTGCCATGGGCAGGGACACCTCACACTAATATCCAAGAAGCATGAGGAAATACCACAGCATTTAATGTATTTTCTGCTGCAGACAGCAAGTTGACCAGTTGACTTTATTAGGCAAGAACTTGCAATACCAATATTCGGCAAAACTGTTGTTTCACAATTGCTAGTGGGGACCTGGGGCAAAAAAAGTGGTTCCTAATGAACTGCTTGACCTTATGACATATTTAGATGTATATCTGTTTACTTTCAATCCAGTAAATATTGCATTACATATTAAATAGAAATGCAAAAGATCTAGTCCTGGTATAAGCTAAAAATGGGTTTTCTTATACCAAATGCAGTTTGTGCTCTTTTAGGACCTATCCCATCATTTTCTGCTGTAAACTTTGTAGGGGAAAAGTAACATATTCAGAACAATGCATGCTTCAAAGGTTTTTGGAGAGTGATTGCCTGTTGTTTAAAATGCTCCTACTGTTTTACCTGAAAGCAAAATAAACGCAGCAGACTTCATTTGCTTAGTGTTGGTCATAATTAAGAAGTCCTTGGAGTAAAATAGGGGTAGGTATTGCTTAGTGTTGGTTGTAATCAAGAAGTCCTTGGATAGAATAGAATACTAATTGGCAAGGGCCTTCCTCCCTAGAAATGCAGCAAGAGGAAAGCATAAAAGCAATTTTAGACTATTTCTTAGCCTTGATTGCTGTTGAGAATGTAGAAGGTCATTAGACAAAGTCCTTTTGGAATTCATGGAAAGGAAGAATTATCTTTGCTGGCAGTCTCTTGCTTTACACCAAGAAGGTGTAGAGCTGATATGTTTAATAGGGAGTAATTTGTTATTGTTTTAATATTTGGTAAAATGACTTAATTTCACTCTAAAATAACCTTACAATGTGAACGCTGTTCTGGAGTTACTTCTTGATTTTGGAGTAACATTTTGATTCATGGAGCAGTTTGTGACAGTAGTGCAGCCATGATACAGAAAACCATGTACCTCGTCTTCAATGGCTGTGGGTTTGGGCTTGTCAGGAAAGTATGAATTGCTTAAAGACCACTCTTAAATTTTAAAGGTTACAAAGCAGATAAAGCATCCTGATTTACCTATGATGGTGCTTTAACTCTCTATTCTACCATTCAACAGAGAGGATGGAGTTACTAGGCAAAATGAACAGCAGTATTCAAGCAAATACAGTACATCATGTGTTCCAAGCATAGAAGTGCTACTGATGCTAATTGAACCTCCCGCGTATTTTTGCTTAATATTAAAGAATCAAGCTATTGATTACTAACAAGAATGGCTTGTCTAAGTGGTGGCTTTATTAAGAGCTGCAGTGCTGTGTTGGCTATAGGCACAGCGATGGTGATACATATTTTGGTGGGTTTTTAATAGCCCTTTGTTCCTGTGGCTTATTAAACAGACACCCACTAAAATTTCTTTAGCGCCTCACTGCCTTTAAAAGTTATTTGTTCTTTCATTTGAGAATGGTGGGGGAAATGACTTTCCATACCAAAGGAGTGAATTGGCTGAGCTTATCAATGTATTTTTTCCTCCGTTTGCTATAATAGCTTAAGTAAAGATGCTGTAACAGTGTTTTATTTTTAACTGTTGTACTTAGACTTGTCCCTCGAGGCTTGCCAAGTTAAATGTGGCATCCTACTGCATTCTTGTGCTTCTCACAAGTTGTAGTTACTCTGCCTGGTGTTTGTTTGCAGCACAAGATAACTTGTTTGTTTTATGGGAATACTCTTGTTTCTTATTTAATGTGTACTGAAACATCCCTATACTGAACTTGATATGAAGTTAGTGTACTGACTCTTGGCAGAATCTTGAGCGTGTGCTTCTTCTGGATGATAGAAGGATTCTCCAGGGCTGTGCAAGATATCCAGCTTTAAAGATCGGGGGGCTGGTGGGATGTGGTGTCCCCCCAAAGGGTGTAAAAGAAATAGGAACAGCAAATATAAAAAGCTAGAGCCAGGCTGAAAGGAAAGTTTAGGCTAACTTGTTTCAGTTACTTGGTATCTTTCTGGTATTTAATGTTAAGACTACCACTTTTAAGGGAGACAGTCTTGTAAGACTTTCACTGTTTGTCCATTAACCTAAGTGGTAGGATTTCTGACTTTTGAGAAGTCCAAGGGACACAGTCTTGTAAAATTCTCACTGTTTGTCCATTAATCTAAGTGGTAGTATTTCTAATTTTTGAGAAGTCCGCTAGTAAAGACAAAAAGTCTGTAATTTCTTTATATTAAAACATTAGCATTATTTCAGCAAAAATAAATAGATTATAGGATATTCCACTACCCAAGTTACTAATCTTTTCCAGAATTCAACAAGGGCAAGTGCAGAGTCTTGCATCTGGGAAGAACAACCCCATGTACCAATACAGGTTGGGGGTTGACCCTGCTGGAAAGGAGTGAAGGGGAAAGGGACCTGCGGGTCCTGGTGGATAAGAGGATGAGCCAGCAGTGTGCCCTTGTGGCCAAGAAGGCAAATGGCATCCTAGGGTGCATTAGAAAGTGTGTGGTTAGTAGGGCAAGAGAGGTTCTCCTCCGCCTCTACTCTGCCTTGGTGAGGCCACATCTGGAATATTGCATCCAGTTCTGGACCCCTCAGTTCAAGAAGGACAGGGAATTGCTTGAAAGAGTCCAGCGCAGAGCCCCAAAGATGATGAAGGGAGTGGAAGACCACCCTTATGAGGAGAGGCTGAGGGAGCTGGGTCTCTCTAGCTTGGAGAAAGGAGACTGAGGGGTGACCTCATCAGTGTTTCCAAATATGTAAAGGGTGAGTGTCAGGATGATGGAGCTAGTTTTTTTTTTCAGTGATATCCAGTGATAGGACAAGGGGCAATGGGTGTAAACTGGAGCATAGGAGGTTCCATGTTAACATCAGGAAGAACCTCTTTACTGTAAGAGTGACAGAGCACTGGAACAGGTTGCCCAGGGGGGTTGTGGAGTCTCTTACATTGGAGATATTCAAGGCCTGCCTGGACAAGTTCCTGTGTGATGTACTCTAGGTTACCCTGCTCTTGCAGGGGGGTTGAACTAGATGATCTTTCGAGGTCCCTTCCAAACCTTGGTATTCTGTGACTTGGTGACATCTTTGCTCCCTTTTTACCTCTCTTCCCCAGCTTGCCAAATTTGGTTAAAAACAAGGACTGTTGTTCTGACATAACCAGTATCTTAGTTGAACTTAGTTAAGCAGCGATATGCAGCTGCTGCATCCCTGAAATGTAGATCTGAAAGCCTAAATGTCTGAATTACAGGATGTTCCCTAGAGGAAAGACTGTGTATCTGTAGTTGATATTTGTCTGCATTTTATGTTGGATAGCAAGATGCAGTTGTTTGTTCTGGTAATAGCATCTTCTGTATTTTGTACAGTAGGGCATCTGCAAGTCTGCAGTCCTGTTCTAATTAAGAATGTGCATCCCATATTAAAATGCACAGGCACATTTGTAAATTTGATGACAGAATGAGCTGTTAGTCTTTCCACCAGGCTTAATGTATAGGCTAGTCCTGCCTCCTGGAACTTGGTTTATTGCCTGAACATTGCTTAAAATTAGAATAGATGGAAAAGAGAACGGGATGGCACCCTGTGTGTGTAGTACTGCTGAATCCCTGTTAAAATGTTGTGTCCAATAAGGTCTTCATATTTGCTTTCATACTTGCTTTCCTCTCAGGGTTCTGTACAATTTTAAAGATAGCATTAAGGAATTAATTTTTTTTTTTTACCAGGACTAGAATTGAACATGCAATTTGATTATGTGATGACAACTAACAGAGGAAAAACTTGACTAAAAAGCTTACTTAGGTTAAGGTATCTAAAAGCAAGTCTTGAAATTTAGGTACACAAAGGCTTTTAAGGTTAATGCTGTTGTTGCTTGGCTAAATTCTAGCATTAGGTGAAGTCACAGGTGTCAGACGTGAATATGCATTTGAAATAGCATTAAAGCTTACTGTTTTCAAACCTCAGAATTTGAACTAAGAATACAGTTTGGGTGCCTTTCTACAAGAGTTGTTCCAGATTGGTCAGATCACTGGATGGAGTGGTTTTTTTTTGCATTGGCTGATGAAATTATCGCATGGGACATGGCTGCAGTGGTCTTTTATTAACATAAAAATTAAAACCCATCTTCTTCAGTCAGCAGAGGAAATGCCTGCAGCAGTTGTCCATCAGTTGCTGGTGATCAGAGCTGTGTGGCTGTAGTCCTCCATGAAGGATGCTGTTCTATGATGGATTCTGCAGACGTGCTGGATGCAGTGTGAGCATCTTAGATTGAGTCTGAATTGTAATCTGCATTCACCTGAGTCAGCAGTTGTTCATCCAGCCATGTCACACCCCTGTATGACTGTTGGTTGTTGGTTCTCTAAAACTGATGCAGTTGGATTTGGTATATTTTATCAGTCAGAGCCCTTCTCTGGCAGCAGTAAGAAACAGTGCTTTGGTTTTACCACTGAAAGAGTGATCTCATGGTTTACTTTCTGATAGTATGTGGTGTCATTGCTCTGGCACTGATGACGTTGCTGTCTCATTTTAGGTCCTCTAACCTACTGGGGAATTAACTACCTTGTAATAATTAAGCATATGCCAATGGCAGGGTGTTGGAACTAGATGATCTTAAGGCCCTTTACAACCCTAACCATTCTATGATATGATTCTATGATAAGTACTGGGGTTTTATAAAGGTTTCTCAGCCAGTTCTCTGATTCAGTGGCCCTCTGTTAAAAGTCGGGGGGGGGGGAGGGAGACAGAAGGGGGAGTGGGCGGCCCAGGGAGGAGGGAGAAGCAAATTGTGACCTTATGGGCATATTTTCATTTCCTAGTGGAAAATGGCTTTTGGAGTTCAATTTCCCTTTATCCAGATGTCATTGGTGGGCTATGGTCTTAAAGTCTCCCATGTCCCCTTTTAAAGCCGGTTCAATAGCAGTTTACAGTCTGCCAGCCTACAGAAGGGTAGGCTGATTAATTTTATGGTTCTACACAGACCATCTCTTTATCTCTTGTTTATTTTGAAGCATTGCCACGGACTGTCCCCTCACCTCCTTCCTAATTTTGCTATGTTTGAACTGAAAGAACAGTGTAAGAAACTTGCTAAATTCACTTTTCTGAAAGTTGCTCAAATGGTGTGGATAATGTTCAGGTTATAGAATCATTAGGGTTGGAAAGGACCTTCAGATCATCTAGTTCCAACCCCCCTGTCCTGGGAAGACACTCAAGGTTCTGTCCAACATGGCCTTGAACACTGCCAGGAATGGAGCATTCACAACTTCACAACTTCCATTCCAGTGCCTCACCACTCTTACAATAAAGAACTTCTTCCTTAGATCCAATCTAAATGTGCCCTGTTTAAGTTTCGACCCATTACCCCTTCTCCTGTCACTACAGTCCCTAATGAAGAGTCCCTCACCAGCATCCCTATAGCTCCCCTTTAGATACTGGAAGGCTGCTCTGAGGTCTCCACGCAGCCTTCTCTTCTCCAGGCTGAACAGCCCCAACTTTCTCAGCCTGTCTTCATACAGGAGGTGCTCCAGTCCCCTGACCATCCTCATGGCCTCCTCTGGACTTGTTCCAACAGTTCCATGTCCTTTTTATGTTGAGGACACCAGAACTGCACACAGTACTCCAAGTGAGGTCTCACAAGAGCAGAGTAGAGGGGCAGGATCACCTCCTTTGACCTGCTGGTCACGCTCCTTTTGATGCAGCCCAGGATACGGTTGCTTTCTGTGCTGTAAGCACACACTGAAGCTGGTTCATGTTCTTTTTCTCATCGACCAACACCCCCAAGTCCTTCTGCACAGAGCTGCTCTGAATCTCTTCTTTATCTGTCTGTATCTTAAAAAAAAAACCCCAAAAGGCAGTAAATTTAATCTCCAGAAAAAGGAGAGGGATTTCTTGGAGGAGAAAAAAAAAAAGTTGTTATAGATTGCTGTCTAGCAGATAATTCATTCTTTTTTCCATGAAGATAAGTCGCAAATCTGGCTTCTACATTTGGGTTCACTTTCTAGGCAAAACAATTAGCACAGTTAATACTGATAACTAATGTGTGTTTATTGCAAAAAGTGCAAGTCAGAACCTGTTTGTCTTTGATAAAGATCAGTTTCTTTATCTGCTCAACCTCTGTAGAGGTATTTGGCCACTTGCTCTGAAACACAGGCAAGAAGCAGCTCGGTGGCTGGTGACTACTGCTATTCCAGCAAATGCATCTACTCAACACAAACATAACCTCTTCTCATTGCAGTACAAACAGGAAGGACAGAATGTAACCAGCTACTGCAATGAGACTCTACCAGGATGGGTACATGATGTACTTGGCCACAATTGGGCTTGTTTCACTGGACAGAAGATTTCTTCATCTCCCTCAGATGTTCACATAAATGAGCTACCTCTCCAGAAACTCAGGGGAAGGTAAGCAAGAGATAAGTGACCTTTGGACTAAAATGCTTGGTAACTGTGCTTCAGGTTTCAGCTAAAACCATATGGACCAATTCTGATACTGAGGGCAAAGTTAATGCCAGTAATAGTGCTGGGAATAAACCTGAATGCATAAAAATTGAGGAGGGTGTGCCCATCACATCACTCAGTTTCACCTTCAGTCTGTGGCAAAGCCCAATTACAAATCTGGCATGTCTTAAGATGATGATTGTACCATTCTAGTTAGTCTGAAATTTCCTTGATCAAACAATTACATGTTTTTATCAGTACGTACCAGAATACTCTTCCAGTTTTAAAGAGTTTTCTGCATTCAGTTTAGAGAACACAATTACCTTTCAATCCCAGTCCTTTTCTTACTGTTTTGTTTGTTCATTTTTGTTTGCAGACTTTCAAGCAGACCTTTTGTGCACAACTTTGACTTCGTAAATGCTATTAATGCTCAGCAGAAGTCCTGGAGAGCAACAAGGTACAAGGAGCATGAACACTTTTCCCTGGAAGACCTGACCAGAAGAGCTGGAGGTCTCTATTCCAGAACTCCAAGGTACTAAAGTCTTTTGTTTTGCCATAAACCCTACTGCTGCAGAGAATCTGCTTATGTGTATCCTGGCTTTTTCTAGCTGTGTTTTTGGCTTATATTTCAGCTGTTTAATCAAGACTTTTCAGTTCATTTTCGTGTAGTGCCCACATGTCTTCAATTGAATGATTATTCTAACCACCTGTTTCTCAAGCAGTCGAGACAAACAGGGTCATCTACCCTTTAATCTTGCCCAGTAATCCACTACTGAATTCATATGTACAGGGAAGAAGTGAAGATGGTCTCAAGTTGTCATCTCACTCTCCTGTCTACCTATCAGCTGCTTGCCATAGTCAGGAGTTTCTGCTTAACTGTCTTCCTGATTCTGCTGGTTCATAACTGCAGTTAAAAAGCAATGAACAGCATTCTGCTATTAAACAGAATTTTACTCAAGATTTTCTGTAGGTATTCCCTTGGTTATTTTGATCATTTGCTATGTCTGCTGCTAAAGTCTTGTAACAAGAGCAGACTGTCTCATGAAGAAGCATGAAGCAGCCCTGAGAGTGCCTTCAGGGTCTTGTAGATCACATGGCAGAGAGTGGTGATGTGGATAAATGCATGATCCTGTACATTAATTTGAGAAATTGAGTTCTTTGATGTGAAGGTACCTTCCTTACAGCTGTTTTACCTTCTCTGTACTGTTGCTTCTTCCACTGATGATACTGCTGTGGGTAGGAATGCTACTTCGTCTAAACTGTGGCAATTGCTTGTTTGTGGAAGAAGGTTCTATTATACAGTAAAACTTCTGATTAGCTTGGGAGTATTATGCAGTTTATCATGGCTTCATTGTAAACTCAGGATTAACCTTGTTGTTGGTCTTAAATATAGTAATCTGTTCAGAAGCTCTGTTGCACCATGCAGTGCCATGACAGCATTTTGTTGGCCCTCTCATGCTTTCAGAACAGACTGCAGCGTCCGATGTTTGTGAGTGGTGTGATTTATGGGGCAAGCATCAGGTTATGTGAATGCTGAGTGCAAGAATCTCTTGGTTTGCTGATATATCATAGAATTATAAAATAGTTTGGGTTGGAAAGGACCTTAGGATCACCTAGTTCCAACTGCTTTGCTATGGGCAGGGACACCTTCCAGAAGACCAGGTTGCTCAAGGCTCTGTCCAACCTGGCACTGAATACTGCCAGGGATGGAGCATTTGCGACCTCCTTGGGCAGCTTATTTAGTGCCTTACTACTCTCACAGTAAAGAACTTCTTCCTTATATCCAATCTGAATCTCCCCTGTTTGAGTTTGAGCCCATTACCCCTTGTCCTATCACTACAGTCCCTGATGGATAGTCCCCATCTGGTAACCAGTATATAGGCATCACTTAGCTGCAAGTAGTAGGTAAGGATGAGTAACGTTAATATTTTAATAGTCACAGTAAAAACTTGCTCCAGGGAAGTCTCCAGGGTAAGTGGGACTGCAGTTATTGAAGTGTTGATGTGTCTGTGTCTGCAATTAAACAGTCTGTGGCTGCTGTCAGTGCATGCTGCCAAGGCACAGTACCTTCTGCAGTCAGATAACTTGTGATGGCAGAGGTATAAAATAGCTGTTGCAGAGCTGTCTTGTTACAGTTGTTGGAAGTCACCTCAGCACTTCAGATTAGTTCAGAAGCATTTGACCTCAGTGGCTTGTGGATACTCATAATGTGGTTCCCTCAGGGAAGGATTTGAGTAGGTCTTGCATCCTGCTGAAACTAATCTCTTGAGACTGACACCCACTCACCTTAGATGAAGTCTATTTCAAATTGTGCTTCAGTAAGTGTGAAGTGCAACTTGTAGCAGCCAGAAGATGACAACTGAGCGTTCTGTGACTAATTCTTTGACCAGAGTGTGATATGTTACTCACAAGCATTTTCTTTTCTTTAGACCAAAGCCTGCACCTCTAACACCTGAGTTACTCAAAAAAGTTTCAAGCTTGCCAGAATCCTGGGACTGGAGAAATGTGAATGGTGTCAATTATGTCAGTCCTGTTCGAAATCAAGGTAAAAAATGAAATGCCAAAACTCGGAATGAAATGCTGTAGCGATCCTTTGCTGTACTTTGTAATTTCCTGTTACCAAGTGGGTTTTGTCTAGTGTCTTGCAGTTGACAGATTACATCTTAACTACAGATAACCTGTGGAAACTGTGTGGAATCCTGGCTGACAACACTGTGCCAAAATTGGTGGTAGTACTGCCTTAGCCACTCAGCAGTGTCTCTTGCTGTGGAGTGAAAGCCAATTACCACAGTGCCCTGCATAAAGACAGCTGTTTTGTCCAAGCAGTCTCAGTCATGGTTCTCTGCACACTGACAGAACTGATGTACATTTAATTCTTTCCTTAATTACTGCTGATGGCAAATTATAATGCAATTTTCATGAATAAGCCTATGAAATTGTTTATACTGCCTCTAAATCTGATCACTCTGGTAACTTCAAGAACTGTATAGCTACTTGCACATGCACTATGAAAAGTGTAGGTAGGCACTGGTAAATATGGAATATTTGTAAAAACATTTATTTTGTCCCTGTGATAGGGAAGTATTTAACTTAAAGTAGACTTCAAAGGATATCATTCTGGTGTATGCTTATAGGGATTGCTTTTACAGCACTGTGGTGTAGGATATCTGAATTAGATGGTTACATACTGGTGGCCAGGAGTGGACTCAATGTGCCCCTTCCCTGTTCCACCACTGCCAAATAAACATGCATCTGTTGATACCTGTCTGGCTGCAACTTTGAGGGGAAGGGATGACTTAAATCACAGGCCCCTCATTTATAGCTTGGTGGTTCTGCCAAATACTGGTAGCAGAAGCAGCCTAGGAAGGCCTGTGAGTTCTAAGTCTAAAGCTGACACACATGGCATCACTGAAAGATGGTAACAGGAAATGATACAGATCTGTGTAGGTGCAAGTTCTGTACTTTCTCCTGGTGTAAACTGAATATCCCAAGGGCACTTTTACCTTCCAGGCAGGTGAACACTCCGTCCCAGACTTGCTTTTTCTCTCTTGTACTGCTTGAAAATTTCTCTAATGAGAACTAGTCTGTTGTTTCGAATAATAAAGCTGCCTACACTTTTGCTGTAATCTGAGAATCCATGCTGGGTATGTTAAATGTCTCTGAAATATGCATGCTTCTCTATTCAATTAGAATTTTAGCTTTCAGAGGGGAAAAAACCCTCCAGATGACCTTGTGCAAAATACTGCCGACATACAAACTAATTCTTGCTTATGGTAGCTTGTGTGATTTTTCTGAGTCATTGGATATCAATACTTCATTAAAATTACAGTATTAGAAGGTCTTAGTTGTATATTATTAAGGTTATTAGATGACTAGTTAGAAAATACCATAAGGGAAAAGGTTGCAAGCAGTAAGATGCAAGTTTTCTGGCACACGCAGAGAGAATTGTTTGAATTTCAAGATCATGACTCTACAGGTATCATAGAGTCAATGGTCTTTACCTGAGAAGAAACAAATGCATTGTCTGAAGTGGACAAGAATTGAAAGGGAAATATACATTCTCTGCAGAATACCTTGAGACATGTTGGGCTTCATGAAACTGCAGTTGTCTTGGACTGTAATATTTGCTGCCAGCATGTTAGCATCCCTGGTAGCATTTCATGTTGTCAAGAAAGTGAAAGATTGAGTTCTCAAGTTGTTTATAGAGCAGTAACTGCATCTTTGAGCCAAGAGATGTCATCTTTGAAGATAGCCTGATTGTTACTTGTTATCAACTTTACAGGCGGGAAAAGAAGAGAATCTACAGATATTGTTAGCCTCAGAGTGCAGTTCCAATTTCTTGCTGGCTTTTCTGCAAGCTTTTTCTGCAGATCAAAGTAGGTGAAAAGCCTTGTCAGCTGATTGTTCACTAGATGTGCTGTGTTTCCTTCTTACTGCTCATAATCTAACAGCCCTTTGCGGTGGAGTGAGAGGAATCTGATAGGGCTTAAGCTTTAATTGTCTCTGGAAGACAATTTATGGGAAGTCTCAGAAAAACAACTGCTCTCGCAGCTGTGCTGACTTTGCTGATACAGTGTGGTTGTGATGCTGTAGGCCTCATAAATAGGGCTTTGGTAGCAGGAAAGAAACGTAGCAACCACCCCAACAGACTTTGGACTGGAATGGTTATGTTAACTCTATTTTTTACATTTTTGCACACAAGATGCAACAAAGTGTTTTGCAGGGTGGCCCTTCTTGGATGTTGTGACTGTACAATGAGTGGGAGGCACCTTTCACTGCTTTGGTTTGCCCTGCTGGGCAAGAGCATTCATTTTCAGGCTGATTTTGCCCCTTCTCTTCAAAGACGTGTCTAACTGAGTGAAAGTGCAATTTCATGAAGTCTTGCTTTTGTAATAGCTCTGCTTTTATACACCTACACAGTTCAGGCGAAAGTATTTTGTTTTGTTCCTCAAGCCTCCCTCATTTTCATAGCTCTGCAATATTTTACTTTCCTACTGTCAGGAAACAAAAGGAAATCTGGCACCTTGGTGACAATCAGAAGATAAAATAGGATCTCATCCAAGTAATTGTTGTTCCCTGTCATGCTTGTCATTCCACTACCAAAGGTTTATAATATGCTATAGGAAGCTTCTAGGAAGTGAAGGGGCCTAAAACTAGACCCAGTACTAAATCTTGATGCAAAAGTAGAGAGACTTCACTCTGACAGGAAACAGAAGGGAAATTTCTGCAAAGCCAGTGTACATGTGCTTGGGAGGTAAGGGGAGTTCAGATGAATCCACTGTATCAAGGCTGCTGTTTGTGCCACTTGACTTCCAGAAGTTGGTTATTTTAGGAGTAGCTATAGAAGTGGAATATTTTTTTCAACTGGAAATTGCAGCAATAGATGCATTGTTAGGTAGAAATAATCTAAAAGGATATTGTCAACATTCACTTAAAGTAGATCACTGCCCCTCTTAGCATATGTACTCCGTAAAGGCTTATAGTTTAAGGTAGTAGTTTATTAGCTTTTTCAGCCCTGCTAATGTGGTCCCCATTGGTTCATTCTGAAGGAATAGCATAGCTCTTAAATGATGCTACTGGAAAACACTGTAGAGCAGTATGTTGTCTGTTACTGCCATTCAGAGGGACCTTGACATGTTTGGAAGGTGGGCTAGTGTTAACCTCATCAAGTTCAACAAGGCCAAGTGCAAGGGCCTGCACCTGGGTCAGGGCAAATCCCAAGCACTGCAGGCTGGGCAGAGACTGGATTTGAGAACAGCCCTGAGGAGAAGGACTTGGGTGTGTTGGTTGACAAGAAGCTCCCCATCACCCAGCAGTGTGCACCTGCAGCCCAGAAACCAGCTATGACCTGGGCTGCATCACCAGCAGCAGGAGCAGCAGATCAAGGGAGGGGATTCTCCCCCTCTACTCTTGTAAGACCCCACTGACAGTCCTGCACTCAGCTCTAGAAGCAACACCACAAAAAGCACATGGAGGTGTTGGAGCGAGTCCAGAGGAGTTCAGTGATTCTTGAATAAGCTCAGTGTTCCTTCAGAAGTTGTTATTAAAAAGTTTTTCGAATTGCATGCTTAGAGCTAAATGTATATTTAAAGTTTGAGAAGGGGATTGGTGGTGTTTGTTTTTAGTTTGGGGTTTTTTTTCTATCAGTGCTCAACTTCCAGTCACTGTCTGGTAGGTTTTGACACTTTTGAGGGGACTCTAGCAATAGCTGTAGCTGAGTGCAGCTGACTTGGCTTGTTTATGTTACTGACTGCTCTTCATGGTTCTTTTTTATCCTCTCCTCAGGCGCCTGTGGTAGCTGTTATGCATTTTCCTCCATGGGCATGCTGGAAGCAAGAATACGTATCCTCACAAACAACACTCAGAAACCGATCTTTAGTCCACAGCAGGTTGTGTCTTGCAGCCAGTATTCTCAAGGTAAGTACACTGGTGTATACAAAGACAACTTTCAGTAGTGAGAATGCTGTAGAAGGAGACTGTATATTAAAAACTTCTCTGCCTTCCCCATCACCCATGGTTTAGGTTTTGGTGTTTGGTTTATTTTATAAAAATAAATATTTAAAAATATTTTACAATATTAAAGAAAAATATATGCAGAAAATATTCCAGAGTTGTTAGCCCACCTTTACTGTAGGGATGGGATTGAACCAGGAGTAGGTGGTCTCATGCTGAGAATGTTACTGGATGGTACTGTAGATCATTGTGGGAGATGAGAAGTATCTAAGGAGTAGGACTAAAAATACAGCTAAATTGCAATTCATACCTGGGAAGAGTGGAACTAAATATCCTCCCGAGCCATAATCAGAGGGAGGAGGAGCATATAGGGTGGAGAAGATGAGCAAAAGCAATGTCTAAAGCTTTCTAAAGGACAGCGCCTGTGTTAGGACAGGTCATTTTACTGTATGTAGCTAACTGCTCTTCCTGATGGGGAATGCCAGGAGCATTTGGATAAGGTGGTGGTCCATGCATTAGTGTTTCCAGTATAGCTCTCACTGATGTGAATTTTATATTGTGTGTTTCAGAAAGCTAGCTATAGCTAACGGGAATATTAATGGAATGAAAACTGCAGTTTCTGTTTAATACTGTTTCTAAAAGTACTCCAGAAGATTCCAGTAGGAGAGTCTTCCACCTCAAATAACTGTCCAAGGACTAAGCAGATATGTTTTTGTTTAGGTTGCGATGGTGGCTTCCCATACCTCATTGCTGGCAAGTATGTACAAGATTTTGGTGTGGTGGAAGAGGACTGCTTCCCTTACACAGGCCAAGATTCACCATGCACTTTCAAGCGCAGCTGTTACCACTACTACACGTCTGAGTACCACTATGTTGGTGGTTTCTATGGAGGATGCAATGAAGCCCTGATGAAACTTGAGCTTGTTCAGCATGGCCCAATGGCTGTTGCCTTTGAGGTTTATAATGATTTTATGCTTTATAAAGAGGGGATCTACCATCACACTGGGCTTCAGGATCGCTTCAATCCTTTTGAATTGACCAATCATGCTGTCTTGCTGGTGGGCTATGGTACAGAGCCAGAAAGTGGTGAGAAGTTCTGGATTGTGAAGAACAGCTGGGGCACCTCGTGGGGAGAAGATGGTTACTTCAGAATCCGCCGTGGCACTGATGAATGTGCAATTGAAAGCATTGCAGTGGCTGCAACTCCTATTGCAAAATTATAAATGCAGAGGTCTTCATGCAGTGCCTTGTCCCCAGCTGTAAGAATATACTGATTGATAGGGACTGTGGTTAAAATCTGGCCCTTTACTTGAACAGGGGAGTTTTAATGATGTTTTCAGGAATAGAGCAGACAGTTTCCCTAGGTGAGAGGATGAACACTGTAAGCTCTTCTCTGTGCACTAGAGGCTTCCTCTTAAGTCTCACAGTAGATCACCTAGAATGCAGTGACTGTTTTGGTAACAGTGGTGATAGTTCTTCATCACTGGATATACATCTTCAGTCACCAGTTGTATTTTCTTCCTTGGTCAGTCTCGAACTTTGGATCTTAGAGGGAAGCATCTGCTATGATAATCAGTAACTACTTTGAAAGGACATTGTAGTGCCTTACTTCTCAGAAATCAGGAAATCACTGGAATTTAGAACCTGTGTTTTGGGGAGGGAAGGCGCAATTACACTGATTAAAAGGAGATTTTAAAGCTTTAAGTGTCTTACAAAAACTGCATGTCAAACCCTTATGACAATGAAAATCACTTCTACATTTCAGGCTGTTACTGAATGTTCCAGTTCTGCATTTTATTGCTATGCTTTCCAATTGATCATCTCAGAGTTCAATAAAAATTACCCCACTCCTAGAGGAGCTTGTTCTTGTGGAAGCAGTTGGTTCTTTCAGTCACCTGTCTTCAGTTGTGAACTTCCTGTTAAGCACTTTTTACTTTAGCAGGACCTAAAGTGGTGGGGAAGGAGGATGAGAGGTGAGAGGAACAAGGAATCATCCAGGGGAGACCAGGATTCTCACAGCAGGCACACCAAGCAAGTTGTCCAGGAGTCTGGTAGTCCTTGCTCTGGAGGTGGGACAGTTCATTGAGTAAATCAGCTAATTCCCCACTAATCCTGTTTAAGTTTTATCTTAACATTGCCTTGTTCCTTTCAAATACACAAGGTAGAAAAACAGAGAGTGGAATTGCAACACTTGGATAAATCATTTCTTGCTAGATGAATGTCAGCTGCAGCACAGTACTTGGTTAACACAGGGCTGGTCTTTGCTGATCTTCATATGAATAAATGGTGAGTAAAGGTGAGAGTTCCAGCTTCATGGGTAGATGACCTAGAATTTGGTAATCTTCTAATAAAATAATATGTGACCAAAGTAGTATTTTTATACACAAAATACAATCTTATGGTTTGGGTTTTGTTTTGAGGGAGTTTTTTTTTGTCTTTTTTTAGTGTGTAGAGAAATTTATGAAACATAGCAAAATGAGCTGTTGTCTGTAATCAAACTATCCCATTTAATGTAGATGGGAAAACTCCCTTTTATTTCAATAGCAGAATTTCACAAGAGCCACTTGACTCCAGTTGGCTCAAATTGGGTGGCAGGTGAAGGATAGCTTCACGGTTTTGGCTGGCTGTATTTTGTATTTTTGCCCAAAAGTACCAAGCATGTTTGGAAATTTAGTACTTGGGTTTTGGTTGAATTTGAAACAGGACTTCTGGAATAGCTTATATTGTGCATTGGTGGGTTCAGCTGAGGGAGTCTGGGGGAGACACAGGGCATTTGTTCCTTCTTACTTGGATTATTTGGTGTTACTGCAAAACCGAGTCTCGTGAAGATTTCACCCTTGGTAGCAGCTGGGGAACATCACAAAGACACAATTCTTCTACATACCTCTGCCTAAAATACACAACCAATCTCACGCCTTTTCTCTTGCACTTCTTCCTTTCTTTCCCTTTCTTCTATAACCATTTTCCCTGTGGAAAACATGTTGGGGTGGGAAAGGCAATACCACTTTCCCCTGACAGCATGTGCGTGGTTTGTCTGCTGTGCGACTGGGCATAATAATGGTGTGATAGTTCATGTGCTAATAAACAGCTCTCAATAGGCCACCCACTACCCTTTTACAGGCATTGATCTGAATTACGGTAATAAAACTAAAGCTGAGAATTGCTTGCAGCAATCAAGGATGGAAAAAGTTGTCATCTGTGCTTTCATTTTGGAAGACAAGAGTGCTGGCTGCAGTGCAATACCAGCAGCAGGCTTGCTGCTATGCTGACATTACAGCTACACAGCTTGACCTAACTTTGGTAACAGCTTCTCTGTACATAAGCTGCCATACTAACACCAGTATAAACTCTTGTGAGGTGCAAAAGATGGTCTTTGTTGTGCGGGTGATCTGCAGGCTTGTCCTTCCTGTGGTTTCACTACACACTCTGACATAGAATGTCAGCTCTTAATAAGCAGGTATTTTGGTGAAGTTACAGCTTAGTATGGATGTGCTAGCTTCTTGGATTTCTTTAACATATGTAGCACTTGGGAATAAGGATATAAATCTAGGTATTTCTTGCTAGTTTTACTATCCTTCAGCCAATAGGAAATCAGCTCATTATCGAACTGCTGCTGTGACACTCATGGCACTACAAATATAAAAACACTTGCTATTTGTCATGCCTTCTGTCATGGTAGGTCCATGTGGTTTGGATAAGACTGTTATTTTCTTAGAGATTTCCATGTCTGTCTATCTCATTGCTTGTGTGTGGCAGCTGCATGGGTGGTAATGGAAGAGTTCTTGAAGCAGACTGTCACCATCATTGCCCCAGCAACTGTCATCTCATGTACTTGTTTGCCATACGTGAATGTCCCTGTTTTATGTATTTCAGAGTTCCACAGAGCAATGTCAGTCAGCCTGATGGAGCTAGTACATGGCCAAGATGACAAACTTGGATCTTCAACTTTTACTTGGGATTGTGGGCCAAGTACAGAAAGTACATTTGGGAGCCACAGCCTGAAGATCAGCCAGATCATTTCCTTCCTGCAAGACAAAAGGGGTGCAACTCAAAAGCTGGTAAACCTTAGAAGTGAGGAGGTGCTGCTGCAGTTCGTGGTGGTACAGGCTGTAGCACAACTTCACCCACTGGTATCCTTCCAGTTCCTGAGAAGTTGAGGAGCAGGGCTAAGCTTGGCTCTAAGGAGTACAGGAGACTAAACTACCACCCACAAATTAGACAAGATGGGTCTCTGCAATTTCAGTTCACCTTTCTTAAGAGGCTAGGGTTTGTTTATATGGCTTCTGCCTATAAATGATGAGTTATCTGGAGCAGCTGAGAATAGGAAACAGGCTACTGCTCGGGAAAATAATTACAGGTTTGACAAATATGCCTTGCAGTGAACAAGCAGGGGCCCAATCTATTTAACTGATCGAGGAAGGTTAATAGACAATGTCGTGGCTGATAAATACTTACAGGGAAAACAGACCTGAGCATCAGCCCAGCAAACAGAGATATTAAGTTTGGTGTTTGGAAAATTAATACATACAGAGGACAAATAAGTTGTAGCTGTTTAACAGCGAGTGTAATAAATCCTTAAAAGCTATCAAGGCCTGTGGTGGAGTTTCCATCACTGGAATTGGGTGGCTTTCTACTTGGAGCACTTCCCCTGGCTAAAGAATTGCTCCAGGAATCCTGCAACTGGTTTATGAAGGGGATGTGGCCAGATTATAATAACTCCTTGCTCTGTGATCTGAGAACTCAAAACACAAGGTGACCTTTAACTTCCAAAGCTCTCCGTCTTTGCACCATAAACTGCAAATAAAGCGACAGCAAAGGCCTTTTCCCAGATTTGTTCAAACTGCTGATCTTGGGACTGAGTGATTGTAGAGCTGTATTGGTCCAGGGGTCTTGTGCTCAATGGCTCAGTGTCCAGCTGGAGACCAGTCATGAGTGGTGTCCCTCAGGGATCCGTGTTGGGACCAGTCTTGTCTAACATCTTTGTCGGTGACGTGGACAGTGGGATTGAGTGTGCCCTCAGCAAGTTTGCCAATGACACTAAGCTGTGTGGTTCTGTTGATACACTGGAGGGAAGGAATGCCATCCAGAGGGACCTTGACACACTTGTGAAGTGGGCTGATGCCAACCTCATGAAGTTTAACCATGCCAAGTGCAAGGTCCTACACCTGGGTCTGAGCAATCCCAGGCACAGCTACAGGTTGGGTGGAGAAGAGATTCAGAGCAGCCCTGAGGAGAAGGACTTGGGGGTGTTGGTCGATGAGAAAATGAACATGAGCGAGCTTCAGTGTGCTCTTACAGCCCAGAAAGCAACTGTATACTGGGCTGCATCAAAAGATGACCAGCAGGTCAAAGGAGGTGATCCTGCCCCTCTGCTCTTGTGAGACCTCACCTGGAGCATTGTGTGCAGTTCTGGTGTCCTCAACATAAAAAGGACATGGAACTGTTGGAACAAGTCCAGAGGAGGCCACGAGGATGATCAGGGGACTGGAGCACCTCCCATATGAAGACAGGTTGAGAAAGTTGGGGCTGTTCAGCCTGGAGAAGAGAAGGCTGCGTGGAGACCTCATAGCAGCCTTCCAGTATGTGAAGGGGGCCTACAGGGATGCTGGGGAGGGACTCTTCATTAGGGACTGTAGTGACAGGACAAGGGGTAACGGGTTGAAACTTAAACAGGGGAGGTTTAGACTGGATCTCAGGAAGAAATTCTTGACTGTGAGGGTGATGAGGCACTGGAATGGAAGTTGCTCAGGGAGGTTGTGAATGCTCCATCCCTGGCAGTGTTCAAGGCCAGGTTGGATGAAGCCTTGGGTGATATGGTTTAGCGTGAGGTGTCCCTGCCCATGGAAGGGGGTTGGAACTGGATGTTCTCAAGGTCTTTTCCAACCCTAACTATTCTATGATTCTATGATTCTGTAGCATACACTAATGGAGTTTATTAAAATAGCAAACCTGGGATAGTAAAACTGTCTTGTATTTCTTCTTTAAATGACCTCTGTTTCATCCACTGCTTTCGTTTAGGTTGCTGGAGGCTTAGAACTGTATAGTGAAGACCATTGGTCTTTGAAAAGTTCTGTTAACATCAGCTTCCTACAACCTCCAAATCATTTAGCCATATTTCCCAGCTATGTGGCTTTCAAGGTGTAATTAAAACAAGGTTGTAGGTGTTGTTAATGAAACACTTGCAAGGATGTCAAGTGGATGATTTTGACAAACATTTTTTTCTCAATTTTTATGTTTAAATGGAACAAATGCTGCATATTTTTCTTCTAAATTAAATAAACATGTACTAAGGAAGCATTTTTGCAGTGGTTTCAGTCTACAGAAGAGCATCATAGCATCACAGAATGGTTTGGGTTGGAAGTGACCTTAAAGCTCATGCAGTTCCAACTCCCTCCCACAGGCAGGGACACCTTCCACTAGAGCAGGTTGTTCCAAGCTCCTGTGTCCAACCTGGCCTTGAACACTGCCAGGGATGGGGCAGCCACAGCTTCTCTGGGCACCCTGTGCCAGCGCCTCAGCACCCTCACAGGGAAGAATTTATTCTTTGTATCTAATCTCAGTCTCCCCTCTTTTTGTTTAAAGCTGTGCCCCTTGTCCTGTCCCTACAGGCCCTTGTCCAAAGCCCTTCTCCAGGTTTCCTGTAGCCCTTTAGGCACTGGAGCTGCTCTAAGGTCTCCCCTTAAGGAGCCTTCTCTTCTCCAGGCTGACCCAGCCCAGCTCTCTCAGCCTGGCTCCAGAGCAGATCTGCTCCAGTCCTCACAGCAGCACTTGTGACATAATATAATATAAAATTGTGTTCTTTTCTATCATTCTGGTTAGCATTAACCAGAATAAATAGGATTTTTGATCTGGACTGTATATGGAATTCCCTAAGTATTTTTTTCTCATTAGCACTGAGTATCTCAGAAGATAACTTCCTAAAGGCAGACATGCTGTTACTCTGAGAGGCTGTTACTTCACCTGGAAGCAGGGATGCCCAAGTCAACAATCTCCTGACTTCCAGCTTCCTGCTTTGCTCTTGGTGTGACTGCACCACTTCTTGCTCCCAGCCCCACTTCTGTATCACAGTTCTATTAAATCTCTTGAGACCACTTAAAATCCTGATGCTATTTTGGGACCCTCTCACCTCACCATGTAGGTGTTTAGATATGAATAGGAATACTCCAAAAGCTCAGCATTTACCCATTGGGTGATGGAGTCTGCAGTATGTAGTGTGCTGTTGCTCTGCACATATTTCCTTGTAAATCTCACACATTAATACAGCTGCTGAGGCTGTGAATTTTGCCAGTTACAATTCTTCCTCCTTTTCTGAAGCCCTCTATTAACCTTGGAATTATATGCACAGGTTTAAATTTCAGCAGGATAATAACTGCAGGAAACTGCATCCACTTGGGGAGGAGGAAAATCAATTACAAGAAATCAACTAAAAGGCCAAATCAAATAGACAAAACTCAGCAGTAGGATGATGAAAGCAAAGCAATGCAATGATTCTTTTAACAGAATGTATCTATTTTCTGTGTGTGCTGCCTTGAGGAAAGAAGTAGAAATGGGGTGATTGCATCTTCCTGGTTGCTAGGGGCCAATTTCTCAGCTGTAACATTGAGAGGGTGATGTTTTTCATTTTTTAATTAAACAGGCTGGCAAAACAGAGCTTGATGTTAGCTTTATCATAGCCATTAGGGTGGTAGAGGTTTGTAATAGCAGCACTAAAACTGCTCCAAACAGAAAATGTATGGAACTATCTGGGTATGGAAGAACAAGGAGGGATGGGAGGAGATGGGCTTTAGGAAAGGCAGGTAACTGTTGCAGTGTAGCATATTAAGTTCTCAGCCCATCTGCATGTAGTCCATCAGGACACCCAGGGCAGGTAACAAAGGGTAACATAAAGCAAGGGACATCATAAAAGAAGGGGCAATCCAAAAGACAAATCCTTTTTAGCAGCTTCCAGGTAAAACTACTAGATACTTCAATAAGCAAATCCTGACTCTTCACAGAAGTGGAACCAAATGGAGAAGCAAAAGATCACAACCACTTTCAGATCTGAAACTGTACAAGACAGACTCATCCAAAACCAGCACCTGAAGGCTAACCTGAGAATGAGGAGATGATGGAGGCTGGGTAGATGCATCCCTTTTTCCCTGTTGCTGCAAAGAAACCTGGCCAAAGCACTGGGGTATTCATGGGTATAGGTAAACAGGCTACTTAAACATACAACATGGCACTTGTAGGAAGGTAGGTGTGAGAGTATTACTGTATGCTTCCCCTCCTATAGGTCTTTAGTGTTGCTGTGCTGCTGCTAGAGAGAAGCAGTGTTAATTACAGCAAAATCTCTGGCTTAAGAGTTCAACTGCAGGTCTCCAAGTACAGTTCCCGTGCTCAGCACTAATTTCTGTGGTGTTCTGAACTCCTGAACATGAACCTTTGAACAATCACAGATAGCAAAGCTCATTTTTACTTTGGAACTCATTTACACCCTTCCCTATTACCCCACTTCCACAAAGAAAAGAAATGGCTCTGCCATGATGGGTGCTGGCCCTCTTGTGTTGTGGATCAGGTAAAGAGTCAGAGATGAAAGCCTGGTTCCCAGTGGAAAGGGCAGCTGTCTCATTGCTAAAATGACTTTCAGCATGGACAAGTGTTTTGGGTTTTTTTGTTTGAAAATAATGCTAAAACCAGGTTGAAAGCAGCCAAAAATGTCAAAAGCTAACCCATTCTGCACTTCTGGATTAGTGATTCCATTCTTATTTTGTAATGTGTTCAGAAAAAGCTACAAAAAGCTGCAGCTGCTTAGCAACATATCCTGAAATTCCTTTTATATATATGTAAAGGAATGTATTGTGTGTATGAATATAAGGACTTTTTTTTCCCCCTTTTCTTTACAGTTCAGAACACAGCCAAACATCCCAGTCTGGAAACCCTTCACCAGATGGACTGAGATCCACAGTGTTACTTATCCTCCTTATCTTTAATGTTCACTTGTCTTGCCTGCTGAGATAAGGCTTCCAGGAGCAGGCCTGGCCACTGTCCAGGGTCTGAGGAGTGTTCAGCCTTTCTTCTTGAGCCCTGAAGTGCTGTGCCAAGAGCAGGCTAAATAATGAGCAATAAAAGGTGGAAGGAGCTCAAGCCCAGCACTACCTCTATAAACACTTTTATTGTGTCTTATTCCCTTTTCAAAGTTCTTGTCTCTGGGAAACAGGAAGAAAAGTGGACTCTTGGCTGCTGTTTTGGCATCAAGTGGCTTCTCCTGGAAGAACATCTGAGTTGCTCCTTCCCTGGAGAATGAGCAGAGATCTCTGTGAGGATGTACCTTCCCACCTCAATAATTCTGCTATTTTAAACTATAGTGAATACAGCTTACAAACTGTACCCCTGATGAACTTTTATCAGGCAAAGGGACTATATTTCTTATTTTGTTACATGGTTTAAATTTGCAGTTTCAGGCAAAATTCTTTAAGCCAATGCATATTTATTTGGGATCTACTCTTACAAATATTCCTGCACATAAAACTGGTGCTGCTGGGTGAGTACCAATAAAGACTGATAGCTTCCAGGAATCAGTCTTAAATCTACATGAATCAGACAAGAGTTTCACTGCTGTGATTCAGTCCCATTCTTAAAGAAGATTTTCTCTGTGGGAGTCGGGGTAAATTAGTCTCTAAGCTCCTGCTGTGAGGATTGCATATGGACCCTCATGGGAGGGCATAATACAGATCACTGAGTATCAGAAACCTCCTAGCTGGATTTAGACATACTTATCTATAGCACTGTAACTGTTTGATCCTCATCACACGAATAATTCTAGTACCTGAAGAGAGTTAAACCTGCAGCACTGTTAGTTTGGATCAGGCTTTTATGGTAGCTCCATAGTAGCAACCCTGCAATGAGCATGATGGTTCAATCTACCTCAATGAGTGCTCTTACACTTTGCTTATCAAATCTGAGACACAACCGTGTTCATTTGGAACCAGTCATTACAGACTAATTCTGTGCGGTATGATGCTTTTCACTGCCACAGGGACAAGGCCTTTTATTTTTCCCAAAGTATTATTGACCCTCAGTTATTAGATTTTACCCACAGCAGACATTTTGGTCCTTCCTCTTATTGCTTTTTTGAGTTGCACCGTGTTTGTGAATTCGCAGGGGACTGTTCTAATGCACTTGGTGTAAAATGCACCGCAACCCATTTAAGATTGCGCTGCAGGCTCCAAAGGATAGACCTTAACTTGGATTTTATTAGTCTGTGAGTCTATAAACAATAAAAATAGTAATAATAATAACAATAATAAAACCCAGTTTTGAGAAAGGGAATTACATCAAATTATTACTGTTATATTTTGAGTCTGATGGAATAGAAACATGTGCTTTCATCTGAGCATTGACTGTAATCACACAGGTAACTGAAACCATCTGAGATGCCCTGAGGCATCTGTACAGGGCTGGTGGATATGGAAGGTATATTGGAATATGCAATAAGTAGCCAAGCAAGGTCCCTTTATCAGACTAAGGGTTTGTAATGGTGAGAGAGCTGCAAACTCTCACTCTTTAAATGCAATGATTCATCCACATATGGGCTGTTAATATTTGTAATCTCTTTTCCTGTGTTCTCACTCTTTCTCTGGCTGGAATCCCATCTTGCCTTGAGGTTTAGTCTTGCAAGATCTCTAATCCTAGAAAGATCTATTGCTCTAGTAGGGCAAAACTGGACATTCAACCAGTAACTTGTGCCTGTAAGAGTTTTATAACAGGGCTGCAGTTGTAAGATTTTAACTGTTTTCAGCTAAAATGTAGGAAATGTAGCTCCTGATTTAAAACAGACACTGCTATAGGCTATTCCTGCCATCCAGACCTTAGTTTGTGGGACATCTGGATAGTAATTCCCAAGTGGTTAACACTTGGGCATGCCCATTCAATCTGCATTGTTATGTTATTGATAGAGTGCTTTCAGCCAGGGTGTAGGCTGAGTTTGTAATGAGTGAGAATAATTGAGTGCAGGAGTTATAACTTGTTTCAGAACAGTAACATGACATCTGACTGCAAAATCTATTCTACCGGTTGCATAAACTTTTGTTTAGATATTCCTTGAGGGATCTTTCCTGATAAAGAGCATTTTCTGCTAAGTTAATTATAAGTTAAGAAGATCATAATTTAATCAAAGCAGAGCTTTAGCTATGTTTGGCAAGTCAATAACCATTCCAGTATGGGTATGTGTGATGAGTCATAGTAAGTTTTAACTGAATGTCTTAATCACAAGAACCATTGGAATAGAAGAAAATCCAAACTAATTAAGTCTTTCTAGTCTAAAAATAAAATTGGGGGAAATGAACCATTTTGTTAAAACAATCTATTTTGCTGTAAAAGATTATTCTTGTCATGATTGACCATTCCCATAATGAAGTCAGTAAATGTGCTATGACTGAAATGAGGAAGACCATGTATTAATAAAAGATGAACTAGTCCTCTCTGTAGCTAACTACTTAGTATTTATTCCATGCCCCAGGATTAACTGGGGTACAGAAGTCTGGCAAAAAAACTGTAGAATTACAATGTTTTGTATTAGTTTTAAAGCAGGATATAAAATAATCTTCTGATTTAGCATATTAATTTGTGTATCTGTATATATACAGATATATACATACACAAGCAGATGTATATTTAGCATTTCTCTGGATTATGGTGTCATTTATATTATATCATATTCAGTAAGATCAGTACGATGGTATAGCAAATCCCTTCAAGACTTTTAAAGCTATGAAGTATAATATCAATGGCAGTGGTGTAAAAGCTGTAGGTAATGAGATGCCAATTCTTTGAGTACCTACATTTCTAATAATCTGAATATGTTTCCTTGGACAAAACCTACTACTTTGTGGTTTCAGTATCTCAGATAACATTGTCAGTTTTAAATGTACGTTGGTAAGAGCTGTGGTGCTTAGTGAAGATTGACGCCTTTCTCTGTGGTATATGCCATGTAGAGAGGAGTGATAAAATCCAGGATGCAGTTATGCTGCCCTTGATTCCTGTCAATGTAATTGTATCTTCAGTTTTATCACTTCTCTCAGAGAAAAGGATCTCTACTAATGACAGAGAAATAGTGAGAAATTCCTGAAAATTATCACTGCAAAATGGGGTTCATGTTTATGCTGAGGCCGACAAAGTCTGTAATGCCTTAATTTGATGGAATTTCCTTAAATGTTGTTAATTACAATGGAGATGTGTAGAGCTTGTATAATTCCTGTCAATTAAAACGGAGTGTTAATATACTCTAATAATATCAGCATAGGTGTTAAAATAGAGAGAGCAGGGCACTGTATCTCGTTATTGTGGCAAATAGCATAGTGAATAAGCAGGGAAAACAAAAATAAGCTGTGGAATTTCACTTATTATTTAAGAACTCAATAATGTTTAAAAAATCTGATAATTGATTTAATTAAGTTTAAAATGTATGTCTTTGCCAGAGAAAAATACAGGCAACCAAAATACAAACACTGAAATATCAGCTAAATGAGTGGCATGTTTACATATTCTTGTTGCCTTGGCATTATTGAAGGACCTGAAGCAGCAGAATAAGAGCTCAGAGACAGGATCTGGTTCTCCCAGCTTAACAAGTTACTCTGTATCAGCTGAGCCTTGCTAACCACTACCTGTGGGTGGTAAGTGCAAGCTAATATGGTTTATATTACCTGCCTTTAACTGAGATCTCAGTTGACAGACTGCATTGCTTCAGCTCCAGGCTAAGTGCACTTCCCTGGACACCAAATCATGGAGTCACAGTGACCTGGTTGTGTGCCTGAAGGGATCAGGTGGTAAGATCACAAGTCTTGCAATGATAACTTAAGACTTGACCAGCCCAGATCTTCTGTCCCATGACTGCAAATGAGGAATACATCCACACCTGCCTGCTCTGGTGGCTATAGATGATGATGAAGGCAAACTAGTGCAGACACATAGTTCAGGACATGGGAACAGTCCTCCAAAGAGGGCTAAGCACCTAATCTCACCTTAGGAGCTTTTAGCAGACAATATCTATGAAAGCCAGTTCATCATGGAGTTGGGGGATCTGGGTACAGCTTTCATTCAGCAAGACTCTTCATTCCATGCTTCAGAGTAGCTCAGCAAATCATCCCTCTGAATGCAATGAAGCCTTCCACATGCTCACCCCATATCTGAGCACCTCACTGAATACCTTCCTTGTAGGTCTTTTGGCCATGTGGTGATGACCTTGGTTAAGCCTCTGAGGAGCTCATTGTACCAGGGTGCTGCTGGGGCCAAGAATTTAGCCAGGTTCAAAGAAGAATTGGAAACTTGAACAAGTAACACGATTATCCAGAGCTATTATAGCTAATGCTAACAAAAACTTTGGAAGAGAGGTAAAGCCTCATGCTTCTGGGTGTAGGCCAATCTCTTGCTAACAGCTTAAGATCTCCAGTTCCCTAATACCTGCTCACAGAGATCTTCCATGCACTGCGCTCCAAGCATTGGCCACCATCAAAGAAGGATAAAAGATCAGGTGTAATTTCAATCTCAGCAGAAACATCAATTTTGTCATTTCTTGAATTGTTACACCCTCTCAGCCTGTCCTTTCTTTAAATGGGAAATCATCAGACTCTAAAGGGAATTGTGAGTGCTCAGAAGTGCATTGGGTATTACACCCTCTCCTAAAACAGCAGTGCTGTGAAGGTAAGGTTCACAGACTGCACCCTACCAGTAGCCACAATAATAAGACTGAGTCATAGAAAGATAGCAACTGATTGGAGCGAACTGATTGTAGTCTTATATGTCTGTAGCTAACAAGGGTAAGCCCTTTGCATTTTTCTTTCCCAACAGAATGATAGAGATGAGACCTTGGTTTTAGAAAAAGAATTCATCTTACTGGAAAAAACAGTTTCAAGGAAAATAAAACAATTTTCCTCTCAAATTACCCATTTCCACTTTGTGTGTGTGTAGATATAAAAACTGTAAAGTTTAAGTTTAAATACTGATTATAAAAGATTGCATAACACAAGTGTTCTGAATTCTTTGTCTACTAAAATCCAGCTTTTTGGATAGATGACAAGTTTATAATGCCTTTTCAGTGCATATTTGGAACTCCATTAAGTAATATTTCAGTAAGTGTAAAATGTGTTTTATTTTACAAATATCATCAATAAATGTAAAAATCATTTCCACAGAATATGACAATTCTGGGTTTTTGACATCAAAACTGTTAAAAGAATCAAACACCTATAGGCAATGGGCAGGGGTCTCCAGCTAAGCTGCGTGTTTGAACTGTCCCTATGTTCATTTAAAATACAGGGTCAGTCATGTCAATGGAATGATTTACTCAAATGCATTCAATTGTTTGCAAGTTAGATATCACTTATTTTGGGAAACAGAGGACTGTTGAGACCCTGGCATTCATATCCTCTAATGCTGCTCTGCTTTCATAACTTCTGATTATCAGAGTCATGGGATAAATCTGGATTTTTTTTGCATTGTAGAGTCTAATTGTAATTAAAAACAAAGCATAAGCTGTGGCTGCATTCAGCAGATGTAAGCATGCTTATAAGTGCAGACAGACAACTGCAATTATGTTAAAATATATGCATCTGTTGTAATTAAATAGCATGGATTTTAAATGGATTAAGTTAAATTCGTCCAGCCCTCCTAGTGTGGACAGAAGTACAGATGCTTTCTATTGCTGTAAGCACCCGTTCTGCATTCACACTGACTTACACTGATTAAAACCAAATCACATCCAAAGATAAAGTCACACTGGTTTAACTTTTGCACTTCAAAGGAGGAGTGAAACTTCTGAAAGGAGATTTCCACTTTTTATTTAGTGCTGTGACAAACATGTTAAGGATGTCTGGAAACAAGCATAGGGTGGTAAGTTGTCACGTTTAAAAACCAGCATGTAAAACTAATGCACAACAGAAACCCTGTCCTTGCAGCGAGGAGCAAGGCAGGGAACAGGGCTGCTGCATGGATTTCCTGAAGGGTCTTTAGTAGCCAGACTAATCCCAGACACACCTCGTGCTGATCTTTACACACATCACACAAAACTTTCTAGGAGACTTTCATCCCCCAGTCCCTTGCTTACTTCATCTCCCAGCAGAGCTGCCTGCTGGACCTGGTGATCCTGCTTCCTTACAAAGGGAAAGAGCCTCCACCTACCTTGGTCTCCTTCCCTCCCCGGTTCCTCACTCCCTCTCTCCCCCTCAGGCTGGCAGGATTCCTTGGGCAGAGCATGCAATCAGTTTGCAGGGAGCAGCCGCAGCCACAGGAAGGATGCAGAAGCACAATCAAAAGGAGCACCTCTACAAGCTGCTGGTGATCGGGGACCTGGGAGTGGGCAAGACCAGCATCATCAAACGTTATGTCCACCAGAACTTCTCCCCTCACTACCGGGCCACCATTGGGGTGGACTTTGCCTTGAAGGTGCTGAGCTGGGATGCTGAGACTGTGGTACGGCTGCAGCTCTGGGATATTGCAGGTGAGTACAGAGGAGAAACCCTTGCCTCATAACCTATCCAGAGCCAATACAAAATATAGACCCAAATTAATTACTAGTAATCCTTAAGTTGGAAGCTACCAGTGCCTATGTGGTGAGGGGGAAGAGATGGAGGGAAGAAAACTTTATGGGCAGATTGACATTTTGGGGTATCCTAAACCCAGCAGTCCTCCAAACAAGGGGTGTCAAGGTGAAACCTGCCCTGTCTGATGTTCCTCCCAAGCCCCTAGACATGTGTATGGACATGGGCACCCCTTTTCGAATGCCCCACTTGTTCTGCAGCTACCGATGTTCAGCTTGCCTCATTATACTTACAGATCTCTGTGACGGGAGGGAGAGAAACAAGAATTTCCTGTTACAAGTGTTTATTTGGTGGAAGAGATGAGGGACTCAACAAGATGGTTGAAATCATTTTTATAGTTTAATAAATAAGGAAAAAGTATCGCTGAGTTCCTTTCTCAAAACACCCTCCTTCTATCCTTTCTTTCCCTTTCTTCAGCCCAATGAAACACAAACAACTTCTGACATGCTTTGAAAAGAGAAGTGTTTCTCTCTGGCAATAATCCTGGTTGTTAAAATTTATTTGCTCATGTTTACTTGTCTTCCTGCCAACACCAAGCAAACGAAGAGCATTTACTTTGTTAGGAGCAAAAGAATAAAGAAACAGAGCCATCCTTGCACGCTTACATAATTAAAACCCCTCAGACTTCAACACTGTTGCTGTCAGTGCTTTGGAGTTCTTATGTTTGGCTTCCAATTAAATCCACAAATACTTTGGCATCCCACTTACTAGGAATTAATTACTTCTGATTCAGTCCACAAAATAGAAGTTTATCTTGATGTCATCTCTTGCATGCTTTAAGCGATGGTTTTCTCATTTAAGTGTCCTTAGGAATCCAAGTCCAGCTGTAATACAATACTCACAGCAAAAAGGAAGGCTTTTTAAAACCTCAATTAAATTAAGTTACATGCTTTAAGCAGGGAATAGAGCTGAATGTTATATCAGCTGTTAGGCAACTGTGGCTTGAGCTGTGGGTTCAGTGATCTAGTCTGGAATGGCACAGTGTAAAACTAGTGAAATGGGAAAATTCTTGACATTCTTAGGAGCAGAGGGAGTGTCTTTCTTCTGCACTGAGCTGTCTCATGTCTGAGCTCTGAATTTGGCACCAAGGCACCAAAACTTATGCAACATCACTGCAAAACACACATAACCTTGGCTTTTTTATAATCAGTGAAGTCTTGTGGGTTTATGATATTTAAAACATATGTGCTTAGTTTATTAAGAGTTGGAATAATAGGGCAGGCCTTGCTTTTATTGCTCACCAGTTATAACAATAAATACATACACATCCAGAAGTTTGCTGCATGCGAAAGAGCGTTTAATGGTAGATTCTGAATGCATCAGGGACTTAAAGAATGTATTTTGCATGCCTTGTTTCAGAGATGTATTACACTACTAATCATGTGCTGGCAGATCATATGATGTAGCTTTCAGTCAGGCTGCAGAAGCAGTTACACCAAGTTGTAGTACTGAATGACTAGCATGCTTTCTGAGTTATCACACATGACAGAGAGAATTACACCACAGTACTAAATTTCATATGAATTGCCCAATTCAAAGCATCTCTGTGAAGGTCAAGACAGTAGCCAGTAAGAGTTGCCGTCTGTTTTAATGACTTCTGTGTAAGGAGCTTCAGCTGTTGATAGATGTACATAGCATAAGTTCTGTAAGCAATGCACTGAATTCAGATCAGTGTGGTGCTGGCATAGAAGTTACCCTGAATAAGGCATCTGACTGGTGAGAAAAAAAAGATGTTTAAAAATGAAAGCAAAGTAAAACAGCTTAGAAATATGGAGGGACTGGAAATGCTTTATCCTGGCTGTGTCTGGTCACATATCATCACTTGGAAAACACAAATATGAAAGGAGAAGAGAAAGGAAAGTAAAAACTCTGGTCTCAGAACATTCTTTTTCTTTAGGTAGAATCTCTGTTTCTAGACCATGTTTAGCTTTGGGGATAAAGAAATAAAGTTTTGGTCTCCGACCATGTTGAAGGACAGTGGCTTTGCATTCAGGACATCTTAAATTGGAGCAAATGCTGCAAATCTATCAATAATGTCTTGTATCAGTATTTGCATATTTCTATATGTGGGTATATGTATATATATATCAATTACCATTTTAGCTCTTGCATCCTCTCCTCCCTTACCATTATACTGCCAGTGAACTTACCACTAAGTGTAATGTGCACTTCACCGTGTGCCTCAGTGAGTAGTAATTGTTTAACAATGTAGAAATAATCTTCTCAAAAAGGTTTTGAGTAAAACTGGTGTCAAGCTCACCTGTGTTGATAGCAGGATTTACATACACAGAGACTTAATTGGAGCAGTGACATACTCCAGCTGTGGTAGGACCAAGCAGTTTACCTTCTTTTACCCTTATGGACATAAGAAGAAAAAGCAAATTTGATTCATCTGGTGTTATTTAATTTCATAGATAAATGTAGTTTGTATTTCTCTAAAGTATTTATCTGTATTCTTTGATTTGGTAAACAGAAGTATAATAAGATTTAATAACTAAATGCTGGAACAACATTTATTTAGATGAGACACAAGTGCTGAACAATAAGGGAACCAAGCATTAGAAAATTTAGTTCAGGGATAAAGTAGGTTCTGCATCACATGCTGCTACATTAAGACTTGGATATTTTTTGTAACAGATAATATATTCCTGAAGCTATGGTTGTTAGACAGGAATAACTGGACAAAGCTTCATGGTTTATGCTGTTACAATTTCTGTACCAAGATGCTGGCATTAAAATCTGTGATTTTATGTCTGATCCACTCAAGTGCCTAAGTTTGTGGTGACTGAATTTTCACTATTGTGTCTGGGTTGAGATATACATGGTAAAATTCTCTTTGTCTTTAATTTCCTCACAGCAGTTCCAAGTTATTTCATTGAATGCCCCAAATTCTCAGTTTAGGTGTTCATGTCCCTATGAATGTGTGCCATCGCCTCTACATCTTTAAATCTTGGTCCTCAGTCGACTGTTTTTGTTTCCTTACCTTTTTTGCTGCCTCTGTAGGAGTATACTTTAAATTAATAAGCAGACTGATAAAAGGAAAGCTTTAAATTAAACTCTTAATCCTATTTTGAACAAGAGTGCTGTGGTGTGTTGGCCCTGCAGAAACCAACTATTGGAGGCAGCAGATCCGGGTGTATTTGCTATTCCCTCCTCTGCAAGGCTGCTCTCAGTGGTACTGTCTGTGCTTTGTGTCCACACAGCCCTCAGATCCCTGAAGACCAGCTTTAGCTGCAGATTTACTGCAGGGAGCAGCAACGTGAGTGCAGTGGAGGGCAGAGAGCAGCACTTCAGAGCCTTTCCCTTCCACTGCTACTTTTTCACAGCCCTGTCAGCATCACTGTTATCCCTCCTGCTGCATGTGTGTGGGCTGGATTATTCATTGCTACCCAAAATATGTTGGTTTGCCTCTAGAAGGCTGGTTCTCATCTCATAGAGTTGGACCAATCATTTGGAGACATCCACGCAATGCCAATGGTAACATAACACTTCCATTTCCTTTCCCTGCAACTTTCACTTCTGGAAACATCAGACTTTGCACAGATATGGCCAAATGTTTCAGCAATTCCAAAGTTTCTGTTAGGCTCCAGGGCGAGTAAATGGACTGTTCACTAATGCAAGACACAGCACATCCTCAGCGATGTAGGCTTTTAGTGGCTGCTGAACACTGCAGTACATATGCATAAATAAGATAGTCATGGCGATTTCTAGGCTAAGTTACCTTGAAATTACTGTTCTGCAAACATAAATAAGTCCCTGCCTGGGGTGGTTTTATTTCAGTACAGATGTGGTGAGATCCATGGGCCTGATCCTGCTAACAGTCTGCTTTTCCACATTCTGGGGTGGTGAGCATCACATTGAAGCTTGCTTAGGTTTCAGCCCATACAGACAATGACTTGAATTCAAGGATGAAAATTATGAAAGTTATATTGAAATGGAAGATGAAGGGTTCATTGAAATATTTAGATCTTATCCACAATTTCCAGCTTCTCAGGGCTGCCTAAAGCCCCTCTACATAGCAATGGTGGATCTCAGAAGCTTTTCCTCTTAGGACAAATGATGGTGGCAAACCCCACTAGAAAACTGGACATTAGGCAGTTTTAATTAATTTTTATATTGCACTATAATTCAGATACTATGGGAGAGATGGTGGAAGTTGTCTGAGTTTTAGCACTTTACCATTAGTTTTTATAATTTCATCAGAGATGATAGCGGTTAGTGGGAATTGAAGACTTCTGTACAATTCATGCTGGCAAGTTTGTGTGGGGTGAATTTTTATAAGCTATGAAAATTCAGCTGTTGACTGCTTTAAGCCCATGAAATGACACCTATCCCTGTGAGAGAAGTGCCACTGAAGTTAGGAGAGCTGGGCAGGAAGGTGATATTTAGACAGGGAGCCCTTCCCCTTAATGGGAATCTTGTTTTGGCACCTCGATCTCACTTGTTTAAGTTCAAAGTGGGGTCAAATTCATCTGGTTTAACAATTAGGGATCTTGTACTGAACCATCTGAGCCTAAGCTACTCATCCTGGGCTCACCAGGGTTTTGAGGGTAGAGATTAAATACCTTCATGAAGAAGCTTATGTGACCACTCTTAAATGTCTGTTCTTGCTGAGAAGATGCTCTCTAGATCTCTTCTCAGTCTCTGACTACAAAGGGACGCTAATCTTAGATCCACCCCTTAATTTTATGGAACCTAAATTAGGGCTGATGGATCACAACGTAAAGCACCATCTCAATGGGCAAAGGCCAGCAGGCTTGTGGGATTTGATGCCAGATGCCAGTGGCCTTGCAAGGGATGCAGTAAAGTACAATGGGCCAGATCAATCAAACGTTTCACAAGCTTCTGACCCTTCCAGTGAAAGCAAAACCCATCTCCCTCAGTCCCTCTTGCAATAAAATAGATCCTAATGTTCAAGCTTGCCTCCAAGATATCACTGAATGCTTAATGGTTCATCTATTTTCTAACCTACTTGCTACTTAAGCCATTGTGCTGCTGAAAACCTAAGGCCAGATTCTGACACCTTTAATACATCAAACTGCTCCCATTTTCAGGAGTAATTCTGCTAAATGAATAAGTTTTAGGAGCCTCATCTAATAGATAGGGATTTGTTCACATAAGGGAGAATCTCTGGAAAAAGATTCCTCCTGGATCCTTAGACACAGTATTTAGGTTTCCAAGCACAATGCAAACACCAGAGATCATTTTTTTTTTACAATGCAAGTAAAGTAAAAGTAAAGTCATTATGCAAGGGACATAAAAGTCTGGGGTTTACAAACCACCTTTTTCCATTCAAAAATGCTTCATGTCTTTATGCCAAGTAGGTTCATATCTTTATTGCAACCAATGGGTGGAAAAGACCACTTCAGAAAGGGCTTACACACATTATTCAGCCAGTAGCTTCCTTCTTTCTTTCTGTTTCTTTGAAGTGACAATGGAAATTGGTGAGCTCTGTTCCCCTGCATAAAGCTTCTTTGACAAACACAGTGCAGTGAAAAACCTAGATGTCTGCCAAAGCAGGAGGAGGAATCAGTAGCATATTATCCATCAGAACTTTGTGGGCCACTATGAGCCAGAAGGTCACATCATAAGAGTCTTTTATTTTCTAATAACTTTATGATGAATTATTTTATGTTGCTAATGAATAATTTAGTTCTTCTTCTATGACAATGTCCCACCTATCTTAGAGAGATCTGTGCTCCAATAAATATGTGTAAGGCCCAACTTTAGTTCTTAAATCATCTACATCTCATCTACAGTGCAAGCATTTCAAGAACTTTGCAGAAATATAAAGTATCACTGAAATACACGATGCATCAAAACCTAATTTTACACGTTGCTGCTAGCACTACTGCAAGCAAAAGTCAGACCTTAACTTCTGTTTGAAGGCACCTTCTTGCAGATGAAAGAAAATGCTCAACAAGGAGATTATTGAATAGCACATGACTTGGCCATTCATCTGATTAGCCCAGTGACAAGAATCATGAGACATTTTAAAAAATCACAGCCATAAAAATCTTTCAATATGAACTCACATTTCCCAGAAATTTTGCATTTTCTGCTTGTTTTATTAGTGTTTATTTAAGGTAAAAAAAACCCTAATATTAACTTGGAGAAGACAGATACCAATATTTGATTCCTGTATCATGTGAATGACTTTCTTCTTGCTGCAACAGCTAGAGCATAAATCCAAAGATAGACGTCACAAATGGAGAGTGTTGAGCCCATAAGTGCATTCAATGCTACTTCCATTAAATGAAACTACATGGTCTAGAAGACCAGTAATCAGGATTCTTCAGTTCTCAACCCAGCCTTACATCTGACAACACAACTTCCAGATAAAACCTCCACAGGTGGTCTTCCTAGGGTCAGAGGCAGCTTTCCAAACTTCCTGTCTTCCTAACCTTCTCAAAACTATGCACATTGAGAAAATAAGGCTAGAAACAGGTTTCCACTGAATGTTGTTCCATTTCATCACACCTTTTCTCAGTTATGGCAGCATATGTATAAATACAAGAGTTTTGCTAAACTCTTAATGTTGTATTTAAGACTGCTGTTGTGAGATGTTTCAGGAATTTATAATTCTTCTGTTCAGACCACAGCTCAGCAGTAGACATCAATAGAAATTCTATGGGGTTTTTTTTTACTTAAAGAAAAATTCTGTGTAATTTATTTCCATTCCTGGAAATGCTGTTTCAAACTTCCCATGAAAACAGCATGTGTATAACAAACCCACATCCTGATGCCAAGTGTGTTGCTTTTTATATTGATCATATAAAATGATAGACATTTACAAACGTCCATGTTCCAATATAATAATATGTTGTTAGCTCACAGAAACACTGTAAATAACTTCCAAGAAATACTTTGAAAACCGCAAATAAAACCATAAAGCTTCTGAACAGAACTAACATGAAATGCCTCCTTCCAGACCTTTTCACTGCGGTAATACAGCTCTTTCTTAGAACACTTTCCATATTTGCAAGGCTTTAAATTTACTTCTCTCACCTCTGTGTTTTACTTTGCCATGGAAAGTAAATTCATAATGACTCTAATGCCTGCTATGGCCTCAGACTATGTTACTGTTGATTATTACCACTTGCATGAGTGTATGCAGGATCCTCTTCCTGCATGAGCAATCAATTGCTACGTGTTTCCCACAAAATACCATAGTATCAAGCAGCTTCCAAATTGGTATCTAGATTTCTTGTGACTCCTGTTTAAAGTCCTATAATGTACACCAAGACCCTTGGTACCATCCACTCTTAGAAGTCTGGCAACATAGTAAGACTGTACACTGAAGCTCAAGCTTGTCATAAAGTTATTAACTTTCCTCGGACGTTTGCTTTAAAACTCTTTTTTCATGCTATACTTTGTTGTATTTTCATACAAATTACTTTAGCATAGTGCTTGTTATTATTTAGACAAACAGCACCTTTCCAGAGACTTACAAAATTAAGTCCTACCTTCAGTAATGTTCTCTTAGAAAACATGTTATATGAAATATTGACTTAAACTGGAAGCAGTGATTTTTACAAGGTGGCATTTTTTTTCTCTCTCTTTCTTTCTTTATCACAGGTCAGGAAAGATTTGGAAATATGACCAGAGTATATTACAGAGAAGCCATGGGGGCATTTATTGTCTTTGATGTTACAAGACCTGCAACGTTTGAGGCAGTGACAAAATGGAAAGAGGATTTGGACTCTAAGTTGGTTCTTCCAAATGGCAAGCCTGTGCCGACAGTCCTCTTAGCAAACAAGTGTGACCAGGGAATAGATGTTCTTATGAACAACGGCATCAAGATGGATCAGTTCTGCAAAGATAATGGGTTTGTGGGCTGGTTTGAAACATCAGCCAAGGTAACAAACATTTCCATTTGTTTCTAAATGTTTCTCCAAGTACAATGAAGTTGGTTCTTGAAATAGTTTGCTCAGTTTAAATGTGTACCGGGCAAAGCTCCAATCTTGGTGGAACTGGTTAAAGTTGAATTTATAAATGAATACATTTCTATTTCTTTCAGGCCTGTTATTGCAAAACCAGGCTGGACAGAGTTTTAGGCAACATGGTCTAGTGTGACATGTCTCTGCCCATGGCAGGGTGTTGGAGCTAGATGATTATAAGGTCATTTCCAATCATAAGCACTTTATGAGTTTATGATTCTATGAATTATGTGCAACATTCTGAACTGCAGCTTCTCTAATATGGTAGGCCAGCAGTAAAGTATGTAACTTGTCAATGACCGTGTACGAGCCTGAGGAGGAAGATGACCTTTGACAAGACAAAAAAGCTACCTGTTATGAATGATATTCATAACAATATTTCATAATTATTAACAGTGAATTCTCTGTAAATATTTGTGTAAACACTTTACCTAATTTAAGACGATAGATTTACTGTGCTAGATTCCAGAAAAAGCCAGGAGCATTGCAGCACTTGTATAATACTTAATGTTACAAGCATTCATCCTGAAAAGCATGTAAAAATAGAATCATATATCTGGGAAGGAAGGAAAGTCTAATGGTCAAAGTGATGAATGAGCTGCTCTGAGGTTCAGTTCCTTGCCTTGGTACAGATTTCCTGGGTGCCTGTAAAAACATGGAGATAAAAATTAGATAAAGCACTGGGACTTTCGGAGTATAAAGGCCCAAGGTACAGTGGTCCTGTGTATCCACTTGACATGTCTCAGGTAATCTCAGTGTGTGTAAGATTTGGAGAACTGGCATGTGAAATATTGATTTGAACACAACAATTCAAATGGATATTGTGTTTATGAAAGCTGGTGTCATCATTAAGCAACTCTAGGGAATATTTCAATGTGTTAAATGTGAACCATTTGGATCTGGTTTGACCTTGATTATTAGTAGATTGAAAGCCAAAATGCTA
Source organism: Melopsittacus undulatus (assembly GCF_012275295.1). Taxonomy (NCBI): domain Eukaryota; kingdom Metazoa; phylum Chordata; class Aves; order Psittaciformes; family Psittaculidae; genus Melopsittacus; species Melopsittacus undulatus. The sequence goes on along the minus strand of NC_047528.1, from coordinate 7,925,311 downwards.
CATTCAATTGTTTAATTTATCTTAAGCACTTTATGAAAGCTTCTTAAGAACCTTTGGAGTGTATACTTGTATTTTAGTCTTCTGGTCTTGACTCCTTGAAGCATCAATATTTAAAAGAAATCTCATCTGTAATAACAGAAGCAACAAAATGTGACTACAAAAATGTCCTAGACTGCCTCAAGCATTGCATGAACCTAAATTTTACTATGGACAGTGTTTGTTCTGGTTTAAGAAAAGGCCAAGATCTCTTAAATGTCACTAGAAAATGTGGAGAGTTAGGGAATGATTACAGGACAACCTATTATTATTTCCATAAGGATTACGTATTCTGGCCCTTTCCAATATTATGTTAGGTGTCTGTGTGTTTTTCAAGCCACAAGTAACAAGAAGTACCAGGTTGTGTTTATTTGGAATGCAGTTCACCAGTGATATATCATGCTGTATATGGCTGTTTTCTTCAGAATTACTTTTTCTTCATTTCTGATGTGTACATGAGTCTATGTTACCTGGAGAAGAGATTAATTCATTAAAAGCTGGGGCATGAGGGCAAAACCACTACAAAAATCACAAGAGAGAAATGAGTGATAACTTGTTTTAAAACGTCTGCATCTAAAAGACTTTCAAAGAGAACAAGAGGGAACAGGATGGACCAATGTATACAGGGCTATAGTTCCATTATTTTGGCTTTATATTAGCAAAGTCATGCAGCGGGTTACTGCTCTTTGGCTTATGAGCAAGGAATCTGTATCATGAATTCCATACATTAGTCCCCAGCAAGCAGCTGTCCACCTCTTAAGAGCAACCACAATTCTTGTGCCAAGAGCCATTTCAGGTCATGTCAGAGAATGAATGTACAAACAATTTCAAAGGTTGCAGAGAGGTTTTACCATGATGATGGAGCCTGTGTTGGGCAGAATTACGGAAGTATAAAGGACATGTAAAGTATAAAATAGTCACAATGGATGAAAAGGTTTTCAAGTTTTTTCTAAGCCACATAGAATTAAGATTGAGAATTATTTGAAGCAAAGGAAATACCTAGATTCTTCTTACTTTATTCATCTCAGAAACCCAAGCAGCCCTTGGGTTACCAGGGCAATCATGTAGGAACAGAAGGAAATCCAGCTATGACAATACTTTTCTTCAAAGGCCATTGTGAAGGGAACAGTAAGAGCTGAGGACACATGACTTTCTCATCAGATTCTTCTTTTCTGCTATAGAATAAGGGTTAGGATCTGTTATTCTGTAATCCCCACACCTGATTTCCACCCGGAATTGGAGACTCCTAACTTTAAAATGACACAAATAAGAATAATTCCACTGAAGTTGGTAGAATAGCAAATTTTAGCCTCAGTTAAATCAGAATAATTTCCCCACTTGGTCTATGTTCTGAACTAAAATCTGTGGGTTTTTTTCCTAAACAAAAGTTATTATTACTGCTATTTTACAATACTGGATGTTGCATGTACTGGGTGTTCTTTCAGCCTAGGGCATATTCAATAATTGAACTCAGGTCCTGGGAAAATAAAAACCTAGCTATGTTTCCTATTGAGGTTAGAAACTCTTTTCTGAAGGAGAATAACACTGGCAGAGAAGTCGCTACATTGCAGCTAGCAGTTTTAGCAGTTCAAATAAGTATTAACTCTTTTTTTTGGTGGTATCCGGGAATAATTAGACCTCCAGAGGTTTTCTGGAGACGTGCTTGGAAATGTTATAGCCTTCAGAGCAAACCAAATGTGATTTATGCATTTTGGAAAAACAAAGGTGATCACTGACAAAAAATACATCCTTTAGTTCTGGTTGTCTTGTAGAAAGCAGAATCATGAAGCTTGCCTACCATAGTTCAAGCTGTCAGTGGTCTGAAATTTTTTGTCTGTAGAACTGGCATATTACACCAAAACCCATCACCATATTGTTCCCAGTGCTGTTTTTCTTAAGTCAACAACTTCAGAATTAAACATTTGAGCCACCTAATGCATTCTCATGTATTATTTTTGATTCTTACATTAATCTAAAGGAAATGGAAGCAGGCTTGGAACTGGATGATCTTAAGGTCCTTTCCAACCCTAACTGTTCTATGATTCTATGAAATGCTCAGCCCGTTCCAGCCTTGTGTTCCCTACAAAGATGGAAGAATTTGTTCTGATAGTTTGCAATGTAATAAGGGCCTTGCTGGGCAACAGGACAATGCAGTTACAAGTTATACATATCACCATATATGCAGTGGAGAGCCTGTTATCTTCTATACATGCATATTTAGTTTGACCATATTGATTGCAGTCTGAAATGCACATCCCCAGATTGCCATGAAATAACCCTTAATAGTCAATTCTTTAATACATCTCATGATGACAACTATTGTGAAAGATCCATTTTTTTAAAGGAAGGAAATTTCTTCTTCCTGCCACACATTTAATTATCCAGCATGTGGCCAGCTGAGAGCTCCATTCACATTTCCAAGCCTTTAAACTGTTTTCACCAGCATTCCTAGTTCAAAGAGGTGCGCCTTTGACTTGGATTAGAAAAGCAGCAATTTCAAGCTTATTATCGCCTCATAATGAAAATGGAACTTGTGCATCAAAACAGACAAGTCAGGCAAAACTAAATGGAGTTGAAAATGCCTACTTCAGAAATACCTCACGACTGACCACAGCTGTGCTATGATTATGCTCTTTTTTCTGCAGTAATTCGGCTGTCAGCAATACAGAATTAGGTGAAAAGACATTCGTGTTTTGTCCAAATTGCCCAGAAAGGTTGGATTCCCTGTTTTTCAGGTCCTATTTGAACACATCATATTTGGACCAGGAAAAAGTTACAGAATCTTTCCTCATCTAAGAAACCTGGATAATAATGTGCCTTTTCTCCAGCTTTCGGTCTGATAGGCAGTCCACAGTGCATCATATCGCCCAAATGCTGGGCTAGGCATCAGAAGTCCTCTTTGACACTGATCTATCAGATGACCTTCAGAAAGTCACTCTCTTCTCTGATTCAGCCTCTTCTTCCACAAAGCAAGGACAGCAATTCTGCTCATCTTACCAGTGAGCTCTGTGAACAAACCAACTTTACTAGCCCTTGTTTAAATTAAGTCATGAATTCTTCAGTTCTTCTGACTGGACAATTACTATGAAAGTTAAAAAACCCCAAGCTGTACAGTAGACATGTAGAGGAATGTGATATGTGGTTTTGATTTCCATAAATATAAATGAGGTTTGGACATTTGAGGTTGGCCTATTTGAATTAGGCTGACACTCTACGGCTAATCTGCTGATCTGGTAACTCCAACCAAAGCAATCCATTTGAGAGTGCCAGACTCAGTTAAGGATGAATGGGTCCTTACACCGTCTCTTTAATTCACTCAAAAATTAAAACAACCCAGTCTGACTAATCTCACTGTGCAGAGCCCTAGAAAACATTTCAGCTTCTGCCATAAGCCAAGAAACGGACACCTAAGGCAGGAGTTTTCAGTTCAGATATACAGTTACTCTGTGCAGAATGCTTTGTAGAACTTGTTTTCTGTAACTAGAAAAGGAGTTGACTCAGAATATCCCACAGGTATTGGAGTTGTCCTATAGCTCTCTATCACTTTAATGAAATGTGGTATTCAGTGCTGGCTGAAAGCTGGAAATTCACAGAATCATAAAATTGTTGAGGTTGGAAGGTCAGCTATTCAAACAATATCACTGAGCAACATCCAACCAGCCATAAGAATTCAATCTGAGAAATTCCCTTGTTTTCAAAGTTGTGGCCACAGAAGTTGGCATCCATGAATTTCATATTCATGCATCCGGATGGCTTTAAACTTGTATGGTTGTGTTTTCCTAGAAACACAACACAGCGATATAGTACAACATCTTCATAAAGCTCTACTGCTGGCAGTTTCCTAGGGAGCTCTGCTAAGGGAGCATGAGGAGCCATTCTCTCAGACTGCTTGCTCCAGGGGAGTGTAGGTTAAAACATCTTGAAAGTAATTTCCCTGCTCCTGCATTTTGGTGCACTGTAGAGATAAAATGCAGAAGATGGGAATTAGATGTCATTCCCATCTAACACCTGACTGTTTCAGAATTTATAAATGTTTACTTAAGGGAAGTCGATTCCCTTCAACTCCAGTAATAGAGTCTAAGGTCATGACTTTAAGCAGTGCTTACCCATCCCCAAATACCCATGTTAGGGAGCTATGCCTGCATACACTTTGTTCCTCACCTTGGCTTTCGGAGTAAGACTCAAAATCATCAGATTCAGTCAGAGAAAGAAACTACTCAAATGCAGAAAAGGAGCAGTTTTATACCAGAAAACAACCAGACAGACAAGACTAATATATCTGTATGGCAAAGAAAGAAGTTTCATCTGAAAGTGAGAAAGGCCCATAAAGCTAGCAGAGGCCTTTTTCCTTCTGTAAAGAGCTAAGAGACCAGTCTAGTCTGCAGGGATATGTTTCATCTATTAAAATGGAATGCTCTAAATGTTAATGTTCTGCATCTGCATTAGAGATGACAGATAAAGGGGAAGGCAATCAGAATGCAAAGAAGCTTGCTGAGCTTGTGTACTGCTTTGAGACACATTCACATTCAGAGAATCATAGAATAGTTAGGGTTGGAAAGGACCTTAAAATCATCCAGTTCCAACCCCCCTGTCATGGACAGGGCCACCTCACACTAAACCATGGCACCCAAGGCTTTGTCTAACCTGACCTTGAACACTGCCAGGGATGGAACATTCACAACTTCCCTGGGCAATCCATTCCAGTGCCTCACCACCCTTACCGTAAAGAACTTCCTTGTATCCAATCTAAACTTCCCCTGTTTAAGTTTTAACCCATTACTCCTTGTCCTACCACTACAGTCCCTAGTGACGAGTCAATGAAGTATTTATTTTCCCTTCAGTGGATTGTCACATTACAAATCTATGACATTATTTCCCACAGCAATATGTTCAAAGGTTTTAAATCATGCAACTGTCTTTTCCTGCTCTTAGTTGCAATTCTTTCCATAGAACTGCCCTTTAAAAAGATACATCTGAAGGAGATAGATCTACAAAGCTAACTGTAATTTCATTTGTGTCTTCCAGTGTTCCTTTCTGGCTTTCAGAGATTGCTCAGAGTTATCTCCTTTGCCTTGCTTTGTATTGTAATAAAGAGCAGCATGTGCTGATTTTCACTTTTGCATTCCTTCTTGATGGGGTCAAGAGGAAGACCAACTCTAGTAGTCAGGCATCATCACAGGAACTAGGTTTGGGTTGATGCAGGGTAAGCCACTTAGTGCTGGATTCACAACAAGGTTCTTGCATCACTGACTGCGATAGTGTCTATCAGGTGCTGGGATTTAGTGAGGCACAGAAATCACAAACATGGATTAGACACCTTGGGGGACAGGGCAAGGGGAGATGCTCAGGAAAGTGTTTCATAAAAGCTAGCCTACTAAAGCAGTCTGTCATTGTGAGAAGCAGAGGAAAAGCAGGAAGAGAGGACTGATAGCAACAAAGGAACCATAATATGGGTAAAATCCTTTATTGTGATCTTGCAGTAAAAACTCTTCCACAAGCCTTGGGAAGGAAAGGTATTATTGTGTTCCTACCTTATCATGAGGAGACTTCAAATATGCCATCTCCCACTTTGCAACTAGCCACCATGTACTGGGTCATGCAGTTTCCTCTGTCAGGGGCTCTGTTTTTTCTCCATTTGATAAATGACCATAGCAGCACTTTGCTATTCCAGAAAGATGCTGTGTAAATCACACATCACAGATGCAGTGCTGAGTAATAGCAGCCTTAGAAGGAGTACGGGTCAACAGACCTTCCCCTGTGTTAGGAGAACCGTGAAGCTAGAAGAGGGTGGAAAACAAACTTCAGTACTACAGATGCATCTAGTACCATGTCAAGAGCTAGGTAACCTGTAACCATGTTGACATTGAGAAGTATCTCTATCAGGGAGACAGAGTAGGTCCCTTAGTAAGACCTAAAGAAAGGGAAGAGAGGAAGAGGAAAAGAGAAAGAAAAGAAGAGGAAAAGAGGAAGAGAAGTCAAGGCAAGGCAAAAGGCAAGGGAAGGCAGGGAAAGGCAAAGGAAAAGAAAGGCAAGGGAAAAGTCTGAACTGCTGCAATTATCACAATTCCTGTAGTGTTTTGTGTAGAACAAAAGCCATGAGGGAGATGACAGTGAAGGGATTTCAGCACAGAGACCCACTGAAAGACATCTTTTTGATCTATGCCACTGGGGCTGCTTCCATGTTTCAATACAACTAGTAGGGCATCTGTGATTGCTCCTGTCTGTACAATCTCACACTCTGATTATTTGTTTCTTTGTATTTGGTGGGTGGATTTTCACCTGTCCCTTTTTATCTTTCCTTCCCTAGACTGCCTTTCAACACCTCCTGCTCTCTAAAATTATCTGGTCTCTGAATGTCTGTGTTGGGATATCAGATCACCTTCTACTGTCTGTGGCTGCTTTACTGCCTAGCAGAATATTGATTTTTCTTTTGCAAAACACACTGGAGGAGGAGAGGTGCAGAAATCAATACTTCATTAGACAGACCAGAATATAGCAATGTCTGATTCAGACCTAGGACACGGAATAGACACCATAGAATTAGACTTGTAACAAAAGGCAACACAGCATCAGAAAGGAAGCGATCAAGGCGTAGAGTTGGGACAGTAGGAGTTCCTTTGCTGGCATAAGCACAGGCTCCTTTCAGCAAGTGACTTAGCATGTCATTTCTCATCCACATACCAGTTGTCATCTGAACCATGGGAGAAGGCTGGAGCTAACAGAAGCTCAGAAATAGCTGTGCTATCTTCTGGAGTCACCCTTCCTCTCTTGCTCTTCTGTACCTGACAGAAATTTCCATCCACACAGCTTAGACAGTTTACATAAATGTTCAGGATGAGAAAATGCCACTCTGATCCAACACACACTATGGACAGGTCTTTTTATCCCTTTCCTCTTATACAGAACAAAAGGTAGAATTTTATTCACATGGGTGCAAATGCTTTGGGTAGCAAACCCACACATTTTGCTTGAAGAAGAGCTCAGTTACATAAACTTCAGTAATGGGCATCTGAAGGAATGGCCCCTGGCAGAGAAGAAGGTAGGCATGGACTGAAAGCAGCAGCCTTTTTGGGTGGAATGGCCTGAAAGAGCTGGGGATGATCTCTATCTAATTGCACTTCACAGTTATTAAGTAGATCTTGGCAGACACCTACCAGAGAAACAGCAAGCTCAGTCTAAAATGCCGCTAACATAATAAGGAATACGGGTCAAATTTGGTGACTAATTTAATTAAAAATAAGAGCAATGCAGAAAAAAGGAAGCTTTTAATTTTCATATTCTCAAACCCAAATATTTTGACTTTTCATGTCAAAACAATATTTTCATGTTTAAATTTGGCTTGCTTCCACCAGAAAGCTACGGAAGTTTAAAAAGAGGTTTAGTGCTCCAATTTTACTTTGGTTTGATTTATGGCTGAATTAAAACATTATTTTTTTTGCTTCTGAAATTTTAGTCTGAGGTCTGGCACATCGTCTTCCATCCATCACCAGTGGGGATAAGGGACATCCACCTATCCCCATTTTATGCTTTTAGGGTTTAGGGTTCTTTCTCCCTTTCTCACTCATAAAATGCTGATCTTAAGTCTCAAAAATGGTTTCTGTTGATACAGCTGAACATTAATCATTTTGGGCACAATCTCAGATATTCCTTAAGATGTTATTGAAACAGTACAATTTGCCATTCCAAGAGAGAAGCAGCACATGGGTAAATGAAGTAGATATCAGTCCATTAGTAAAGGAAAACACAACGCAATAGATTTTAACACGGTTTTGTGCATTTAACGACCTTGTTTTGTCCTCAGCTTTCTAAGCAGTACTGAAAGATACTTTTCATGTCTATTTCTTCTAACAAAATTTCACAGTGTCCTGAAAAATGATTTGGTGCATGCTTGAGGAATTTGCTTGTCTAGTCTGAGAAAGCCATGTAATGCAGTAACATTTTAACATCACAGTACAGAGCTGATTCTCAGTTCTCAAGCACTTTCTAGGGATTAGTATGTAAATGAATTCTCTGAATGTTTTTTTTTTTTTTTTTTGCAGCCATCTGATGCTATTTACAGGTCAAAAATCAAATATTTAAGGTCACTTGTGTAGGTGAAGAAACATGAGAAATCTCATGGTTTCTATATCTTGTCATATAGAATAAATAACCAGTGCCAATAGTTAAATTGGAAGAGTGCCTTTTATGCCAGGAAGCCTGAGTTTTTATTCCAAACATGTTAGTGGCTATCATTAAAAAAAGTCATTACTCGGTATTAGTACTTATTTTATATGCTGTTCTGAGCTGTGTCTCACTGATCAGCCTGTTTCAGCTCTGCCTATTCTACAAACAGAGTAAGCGTTGCTGCGAATTAAACGTGCTGTTGAAGTAAGGCACAAGTAGAAAAATGTGCTTTGCCTTTCCTTCTAAACTCCTGGAATGAGGATTTCTGACTTACAAATGAAACCAGTGGTGTTGTATCTCCTCTGAAGCAGTACATTTGAGATAAATCAGCCTCAACTAAAAATAAGTGAGAACTTAAAGATGATATAGAACCTTTCTACTGTTTTGTGAATAACTTGAAATTGTATCATTTATTCAATGAATCTGGCTCATCATGGGTTTCACTGTGAGCACTGTATACAGAAATCTCTTGAAACTGTGGAAAAGGCTTAAAAAATTAGTGTGGTTGATGGCTGTAATTGCTGGTAGGTAATTAATAATTTGAAAATGAGAGTAACTGTAAAATACGGACTCCAGAGCCTTACTTCAGGCATCTGTCTTTAACATCCCTCTGGCACTTGTTTGTTTGGTTTATTGAAGCAATCAAATCACCAAGAGTTTGAAGTAATTTAAGTGAGCTCTGTGTATAATTTAAAGGAGATATGAATCATAATATACATAAAACCTAACTAACTTAAAAACTACACTAAGCATTATTAATACAGTCAATTTTTGAAAGCTGTTTATTAAGGAAAGTAAACTTCTTATGTTGCCTAGAGAAAAGTTTAATTATGCACAGGAAATCTGCAGCCTGGTCTAATTAATATTGACTAATCAACCTCTCTTTCTCTTTCATATGCAGGAAAACATAAACATCAATGAAGCTTCCAGATGCTTGGTGAAACACATAATCGCTAGTGAGAGTGATCCAGTTCAGTCTATCGAACCAGATATTATAAAACCACACATGAATTCCTCCAAGATTGTCAGTTGTTCAGCTTGCTTCAAATCCTAAGAGACTTCCAGACTATCAAAAGAGCTGAAAAACTATGATTCACAATTTCTACTTTGTCCAACGTACCCAGCCTGCCCACATTGTCCATAAGCAGATTGCCGTTTTCTCAAAAATATCCTTAAATTTTTCCATAATTTTTTGACAGCTAAAATTTATTATGTTCGCTGATAGCAACTATTCAAAACTGTCCTTGGCTACTGGTCAAATGAGCCTCATGGTGATGGTGTGTTTTCCTGGTGGGATAGCACCACCAGTGATATCAAAACCTACTATTTTGCAGTGTGGTTTCTGAAAGCTTTGTGATGTGACTACAGCAATACCCTAATTGCCCATTGGGCCTCCAGCCTGCCTTCTCAATACACTGAGAAGGCAATCGTTATCATTGCACTGTTTTGTCACACATCAGACTTCCATGATCTTGTTTCATATGAGGAAGATGACGATAAATGAAAATATAGCTGTTCAGAAAGAGACAACAAGAAGGTAGCAAAACTGAACATGAAGCAACCTTTCATGTTATTCAGTTCTCCAGAAGATCTCAGCTCCTGGGACTGATGCAGTATTTGCTCCCTCTTTCTGAAGAGTTAAATTCTCATAATTGTTAACATTGTCTTCAGATGAAGCAAAATGGAACAAGTCAAGGGTGAGGGGTGACAAGACAAGGAATTGGGGGTACAGCCTCAAAGATGAAGCAGCTAAGAATCTTCAGAAAGGTTGTCTATTCTATAAAGCCAGTAATTCCTCTGAAAAGTACTCATTAATTTTGTTCCTACCTCTCCATCCTTAATGCCACAGATGTCCCAGTGTGTTTGAACTGTGCTTATACTGTATGTCTCTGTATGCGTCCCTGCATTATGGTGATGTTCATGGAAAAATCCACTCTCCACACTATAATGTAACAGCTGAACTTTTCAGAAATGCATCTGTGTTTAATAGCAGGGTATTTGCTTTCTGAGAACGTTTCTTCTAAAACACACAATTGCATGAATGATCACAGGAAGTAAAATGAAACAGTCCTAATAACCGCTCCTGGAATATGTGCAGAATCTCTTGAGCTGCACTGTGGAAATGAAGTGGTTGATATTCAGAATCCCACAAAATTTGCAGTCATTCAGACAAATGTGTCTAGACAAGAAGTCTTGCTATCTGGCTCAAACCCCTGCAAGACAAACTTTGCCCGTCTCCCGCTGTAGACAAATCACTTGCATTTTCTGTTCCTACTCAGCCTTTTCATTCCAAAGCTATGAACTCTCAGTGCCAGGAGTTGTCTTCTGAGATGGGCTTCTTTCCTTAAAGATGGGTAATGCCATGGAAAGGAGGAGGCAGAATCTCGTGACATCCTGTGTTTGCAGACGTCACTGCAATACTTAACTGAACACTTAGGTGGCAATGGAGTGAAACTCTCAAAGGCTAATAAATAGGTGTTGATTTAGAAACACTCAAGCTGAACTTATCCTGTGAGACTATGGGTTTCTTGTGCCTCTGAAGTTCATCCTATTACTTGTCAGTGTTAGGTTTATGGTTGGACTCGATGACCTTTAAGGTCTTTTTCAGCCTAAATTATTTGATGATACTATCACTGAATGAGCTATTACTACATAGGCACTGCAGAGGACATCCAGGGACACCAGACATCATGTGCTCTTCCTAAAGCCTTAAAATGATTAATTTTCTTCACAGAATTTTAGGATAAGAAAGCAAGGTCTGCGGTTTTAAAAATAAAAATCCACATCCTGAATCAATCTGTGCACACACATAGATGTAAGGGTCTATATATATCATGAGCTGGCTTTTTTCGAGGAGAGTATTTTTCAAGTTGTTTTGATCACAGTGTTATCCCTTAACACTTGTGTTAAACACCCTTTAACTCCTGCTGTGAACTGGGTCAAATAACTTAACCTTTCTGCCTCACTTTCCTCATCTGGAAAATAGGGATTGATGTACACACCTACCTCACAGCACTCCTTGAAAGTTACTGTTGGCACCATGCTTTGAAGATATATGTTATACAAATGCCAAGCTCTGTTACAGCTCAGAATGAAATGAGTGCCCTCTAGCATAAATACATGGTGCTGTAATGACTTAATGTTCTAAATCTATCCAGGGCTTGTCTGTGCTGCAACAATTAGCTTCAATTATTCCACCTCAGTTAACCTAGTCGAGGTTGTAAAGCAACGTGTGACTGCATGGGATGATTAGATTAGCTGCAGACAGCTGGAAACGGAAACTGTGGCTGTGCAGATGTCATGCTACTAGATTAATAATCTCAGCAACAAAGCTGCAATACAGAACTAGTGCCAGATCAGCTAGTTCAAGTTTAAAGCACTATTTAAGCCAAGTCTTATGGATGCCTTATTAAGGACAACACTTGATTCATACTTTGAGCCAATAATGTTGGAAACAAGGCACCTAGGTATTCAGATGGCCTCTAAAGGGCTGAGTTTTCATGAGCTGAACCCCATACTTTTCTTATAAATCTGATGCCTCAGGTGAAGCAGAGGAAGTTGTCATTTCTCCCCCAAATTATTTTGTGCTCAACTTGCAACAAACATAGCAATTGTTAATGTGTTTCAGTTATCTTCAGATCACTTGTCTTCGGTGGCTTCTAGCCAATATTCATTAAGCCTAATGTTAACTTCCTCAAATGTTCGAAAGCTATGGTTAAAGATCTGGTACAACAGTAACTAAAGAAACCCACACAAATAAAACACTTCAAGGGCATATAGACCTTTATTTTTCATTGTATTATATAAACCTGCTTTAAACTATGGACTCATCATCTGTTTCCCTTTTCTCTGTGTCAGGTTTTACTGCAGTCACAATTCTTGCGCAGATATTCCCGTCTCTGGTAGATGGTGGATAGAATTTGGCCAATTTCTAGACTAAGGACTAAACGAGGTATATATTCTAAACTCACACATATTTACACCATGAGAATTAGAGCAATATCATTAAGATCAGGCTTCCTTAGGAAGGCACATAATTCTAAATGTTCATTTTTATTTGCACTGAAGAGATAAGAATCTGTCAAGTCTCTTTCTGTAATGCAATAAATGTGTGAATGCCACCTGGGTATCTAGCAAACATAGCCTTTCTGGAAGGGGTTGTCGTAGACAGGTCAGAATAAAAGCTTTAATTTAGAATTAATGAGCTCAGTTTGTGCCAATACCCTTTCAGGAGCAAACGTAAAATTCAGTTATACTGTGTCAGTCTCTAACAGGTTTGATTTCCTTGTTTTCATATTTATATACTCTGTGCTATGTTCTCTTTGCTGGTCATTAGGGACCAGGCATCTTAATTGCATGGCCATCTAAAAATGAAACATTTTCCCCTTCTGTTTGCAATAAGTAATAAGAGACATGAGTCTATCACCTTCCAAGTGAGCAAAGATAATGCCAAGTGGATTTAAAATTCTTTCTCATTCTAGTTCTCCATAAACACCCCTCTGGGTGTCCCAGCACCTAGAACCACAAGTGAGGTGCAGGGCATGAGGGATGAGCCTAAATGACTCATGAAAAATGGTGGTTGAGCATCTCCACCCCAAGGCTTCATTTACCAGCTCAGCCACAACACCAGGAGTGACAGGATGACGTTTTCCATCTTCAAAGCTCCATACAAACAAAATCTCATGACTCTAAATACCTTGGGAAGCATATACATATTATTGAGAAAAAAAATGGATGCAGTGAAAAGTAAATATTACTTTTTTATTCCAGAAGGATCATAATTTATTTGACCAAGTTGAGCTGTCAAGAGAAAGCCATTTAGACTCTGAAAATCTGGCTTTCTTCTTCTTATGCACCAGTTTTTTAGATCATATATTTTCATTAAACTTTTTTATTCAGGATTAGTTGTTCCCAGCAGTACCTTGTGTATGCAGCTTGAATTGTACGTCAATATTTTATCTTCAGACTTTTTCCTGTAGCTTCCATTTTAACCTACCTGACCATATAAAAGGGGAGGGAGGGAAGGAGAAGGTACATGTTTAAATAGCGGTTTTGTTTTACATCTTATAACACTCAGTCTAGATGAATGAAGTGAAATTGGTAAATATATGTGGAAATGCAATTGTATGTCAATTGCCAGGAAACAATCAATGAAAATATATTTTACCACACCAATATTTATGCATGTGACCGCAAGCTCTGTTGTAATAAAAGATGACATTTCTGACAAGACATGGAATATGAGTGTTTTGTAAAATTAATTCATTACCAAAGTGAGCACATACAAGTAGCCACAAGTTAATTTATCTTTAATCAGATGTAGCCAGTCTCTCATATATGCATTAATAGTTTCATTTAGGCTGTTTACTTTCATTCCACCTCTCTTTTAAACCATCCAGATTACTATTAACATTGATTAAATGATTAGCAGTCTAAGACAGAAACTTTCCACCTTTTCTTCCTTCATCATCCTGTTCGATACTGCAGTTCCAGATGCTACTTTTACGGCTCCAGCTCTTCAAAGAACCTTGGTTCAAAGTCTGATTGCACAAGTAGAATTTTTGGCTCACAGGTAGATGCATCATCAGCTTGGGGTTCTTTATTAACCACACACTCCATTCTCAGAAGTCTGGCTGGGTAATAAATGGCCTACATTTGTTAATTGGGCAGCTGCATATCTAGGATATAGTAACAACATTTGTCTTCAGCTGTCAGAGCAAGCTGATACCTGCAGCAATGCTACACACTTGACCTTTTATGATTCCTTTGAAATATTAGATTGTTTTATTAATTAAAAGAAGAGGAGGTGCTCACCTGCTGTGTGAGTCTAGTATTTATTACACAGATCTTATCTTTTCTGCAACAGCACCAACAAAACTAACATTCTGGTTTCATTGCCTTTTTTCATAATGCAGCCTGACAGTCTCACACCCTATGGTGGAAGGTGCTGCAAGACCCACAGTCACATCCCCAGCATTTAGTACCACTGTTGCAGCACTCATAACAAAGAGATATCTTTGACTGCTCAATTTGGGAACACTCATTTCCTGAAAATCTTCTCCTTTGCAGTTACAGTGCATCAGCTGCCTAATTAGGACTGGAATATCCTTGTTTTATGTTTCAAATGCAGTAATAATAGTTTACAAAGATGAGATACTAAACTGAACAAAGCCACAGCATGCGACTCCCCAGGGTGGAAGCTAAGCAAATGAATATCCCCCAGTAGACTTCTCTGCATGTCAACAATGGAGAAAGCTATCCTAGCCTGGTATTTACCTGGTTTCTTCCAGGATATGAGCTTTCAATTAAGCTGTAGTAGCTCAGTTCCACAGCAACAGGTAATATTTGAACCTGGCATCTATGGAGTTCAAATAGCTTTAAAAAACAAGCTACAGTTTCTTTCACAAATTACATCTTTGTTAAGAGTGCCTAAATACTTTCTCAGGTATGCAGAAGGTAATTTTGGGTATCTAGTTCCCATGCTAATCTATCCATGTGTCTTCTGTTTCTGTGTATTCATGCCTTTGGCTTTCACAGATCATGCAAGGAAAGGGCCACTACAAGACGTTCCTTCAGCAGAGGTGTTCAGCCATATCCAAAGGAGATCAACACAAGGAATGGAGAGGCAACAAATGCAACCAGGGTCATAGTAGACAGAAGCATCTGGGACTAGTCCAAGACCAATTCAAGAAGCACGCAAGAGCACTGAAAGGTGCTCCACAAGTTCCTCAGTAAGATGCAGAAATCACTTACTGAAGATCTGACAGTTTTAAGCTTTTATCACTTTAGAGGTCTATGAATTTTCCAAGGCACAAAGAACTATTTCTTTACTTTGTGTGCCTTGAAATTTACTTCTTTTATGGCTAATTTGCCAAAAAAGCATATCTTCTTTTAGGAATTCTCTCTTTTTGGACATTGGTACCACCTCATCCCCTTGTCTTGACACTTTGGTGAGGAGCCTTTACTGGAGTCACTAAAACTGGGGTTGCCATTGTTTAACCACAGCCAGCAACTGAGCACTACAGAGCCACTTGCTCACTCCCTGCCCCAGCAGGATAAGGGAGAGTCTTAGAAGGATAAAAGTGAGAAAACTCATAGGTTGAGGCAAGAACAGTTTAATATTTGAAATAAGAGTAATAATAGTAATAATAATAATAGTAAAATAACAAAGAAAGAGGAATAAACCTCAAGAAAGACAAATAATGTAAATGAAAACAATTGTTCACCACCAACCAAACAATGCCCAGTCACACATCCAAAACAGCCTTATACCAGCTCTAAGAAAGGAAGAAAATGAACTCTACCCTAGTCAAAACTAACATGGAGATCATCTAGATCTTGCCTCCAACTGTCAACCTGCATTAGCATTTCTGATCACCAGTGACAGCCAGTAATGCTGAAACACATGGCTGATAAAGACAATAGACACTTTAAACCATCTATAAAACACTCTGCAGGCAAAGCATAAACAGTTGTAAACCTGATGGAAATGAAAAAGTAGTTTCCCAAAGGCAGCTGCACCTGGAAGTCTGTAGCTGTTGCTGGGCAGTATACTTGTAATGGATATTTAAGGCTCCATCTGAGCCGGGTTAGCATGTCAGTTCCACCCTGGGGATTTTAACTCTGAGAGGAAAACCCTGATTCCACACCTAACGGTTATGTAGAGGTTGGAAAATACAGCACACAGCCAGCATGGGGATGGAAGTATCACTATTAAGTATATATGGTGTTTTTTTATTAATTTCTTCCATTTTCCCTTACAAAAGCAATATGTTGACAGAAGTGAACTATTTGACAGGACCCTGTATCTTCCCTGGGAGCCATGTGAATAAAAGGTGTTATTTCTAGACAGAAGTAAATCTCTGAGAGGCCAGTTATAGCATTTATTGTGAAGCCCAGAGAGACTTGTCAAAGTACTGATTAATTGTTGTGGAGCACTTTATTGCTCTGTTTACTAATGGCTATGTGTTTATCATCCAATGGGAGGCTCTCTACATGACAGCAACTACACAGCTATTTAGCCTAGATGTGTCTTCAAATTTTGGAGCCCTTTATAACGAGAACAAAGAAGGAAGCTGTTGTGGAGCAGTAAACTCTTCCTGGCATCTCTGTGCTTTGAAGAGAAAATATAGTTTAGACTTTGCTTTGCATTTTGCTTTAATTTAGACTTTGCTTTAGTTGTATCTGGCTGATGGAAAAGGAACAGGAGTTGCAAGCTATTATTTTTTCCATTTAATAAACTCATTAACCATTGACCACTATTTAGTCAAATTGCTCTTAAAGTATAGCTTTCTATAAAGCAAAATCTTCTAATTTCTTTTGCTAGGACTAATAGATTTCTCTTCAATTCAGGCAGCCTGAATTGGTTAATGGGCCAAGGGAAAAGGTATATTCCACCTGAGCATTGCAATAGGAAGAGGGGTTAATAAACAATGAGATCATCCCACTCCCTTTAGATATTTTATAATCAGGATGTACAGAATCCGTAAGCTATGTGGGGTGATCCCTGCATCCTAGGCAGATGAAATCTTAAGGCTTGGACTGTACAAGTAGCCAACATGAACAAAAAACCTTTATGGTAATATGCTTTTTCAGTAGCATGTGAGAGACTGAATCTTCTGTCATAAAACACGACATCAAAATTCCACGATTCTCTAACCAGCCTGAGAATGCAGAATAGAGAATAAAGTGTGTCTTCCATCTGAGCAAAGTTTGTCTGGAGGCTACGCAGGCACGATTTAGGTCTAAGTGACTTTAAAATGAGACAACTTATCAAGGTGCCCTTGGAGGCTGTGACAATATGGCAGCTATTTAGAAATATGAAGTAAACAGTTTGAAATGACGGGAATTTCAACAAGAAGCAAATCAAAGAAAATGCTGAAAGGAAGAGAGAAATTAGCAGGTCAACGGCAGTTGTTTTGTCAGTGTGCTTGACTGGCACTTACCGCTGTTGCAGCTGGGAAGTGCATGTGTGCATGGAACAAAGGAGCCAATCTGCCCTGCCAGGTTCACTGGCTCCATAGAAAGAAGTTTGGTTCAAGTCTCAGTACAGACTCTCTGGTCATACCTCTGTCAGTGTCATACCAAGGGATGGCTCCTCCAGATGTTGTTCACAGTGTTGCTCTGGGAGGCTCCTGGAAGCTCAACATCTCTGGCGAAGCTCAGCAGGACATGGTCCTGAGTTCTCTGCTTAACAGGCAGAAGCAATCATGCATGTAAGTCTATATTCCTTGTTATGTCATGACATGGGGGCTCTATGGATGAGCACTGTGGTACTCATAGGCAATACCACAGTGAAGTCCCACCAGTGCTTTCTTAACAGTGCACTATACAGCTTTAGATGCAGTCTTGCCCATCACTGACGGAGCTCTTAAGAGCAAGCCAGATTTGAAAGAGGTGTAAGCACTCACTGGAGGCCACAGTTAAAATCCAGAATTGCAGACCTCAAAACCTGTGCCATGCAGCTCTGCAGTGCCTTAGCTCCTGGCAGTAGAATTGCTCCAGGTGCCTCAGCTCTGCCTCCTCTCATGCCAAAGGGTGTCTCTGTGGTGACAAGACTGAGCAGCTTAGTGCCCAATTCCTCCAGTATTCCTCCACTACACAGCTTCTCCTTATGGATTTTTAAACACCTTCAAAGTGTTACTGTCACCCTCTTTTCTATGTAATAATGCACCAGATAAAATGTTCAATCTTTTCTTCCTGGTGGGGTTCAAAGCCCCATCTCATGTTGCCCTCATGTGGAGCAAGACTCAGAACTGTTGCCTGCCCTAGAATTAGGCATCTTGGAACCAGGGTTTAGACTGAATTAGTCAAAAGATTGTCTAATCTGGAAGCAAAAGCACTCACTGGAAGGTGTGCAAAGACTTGAATTGCTTTCCCTGATGGACACACTTTGTCATGCGTTTTAGTCCATTGTGCTGGTTTTGCCTGGGGTAGAGTTAATTTTCTTCAGAGTAGCTGGTATGAGGCTGTGATTTGGATTTGTGCTGGAAACAGTGTTGATAACAAAGGGATGTTTTAGCTCTTGCTGAGCAGCACTTACAGAGTCAAGGCCTTTTCTGCTCCTCACACCGCCCCATCAGCGAGGTTGAGGCTGAGGTACACAAGGGTTTGGAAGGTACATAGCTGGGACAACTGATCCCAACTGATCCCAGGGTCATTCCAGACTGTATGCCACCATGCTCAGCATATAAACCTAGGGGGAGGATTGGCAGGGGGGCTGCTGCTTTGTGACTGTTTGGGCACCGGTTGGTTGGTGATGAGAAATTTTCATTTACATCCTTTGTCTTTCTTGGGTTTCATTTCTCTGTGTTTGTTCTTTTTCTTTTCATTAGATTTATTATTATTATTGTTATTATTATATTCCAGTTATTAAACTGTTGTTATCTCAGCCCATGGGTTTTATTACTTTTACCCTTCCAATTCTTTCTCCATCCCATTATGGGGCAGGAAGTGAGCAAAAAGCTCTGTGATGTTTTGTTTCTGGCTGGGGTTAAACCACGACATCCATTTTTTGTCAATACAAAGAAAGAGGAGAACTCATCTCTCTCGTTCTTGGCTGGATGCATTAACCAACATGGTACAAAGCTACATGACCACAGGTTTCCTCTTCCTTAATAAATCCTGAGCTGCTTGACGGAGGGTGAATAAGCTTCATCAAGGCTTTTATGAGCCTTGCACCTCAGCTCATGATGTCCATGGCCTGGCGATCTGCGGATTGTTGTGGAAGCACAGTTAAGAATAAAGCCTAAGATTTAGAGGTGCAAGTTCTATAAAATCTGTAAAATACCCTCTGCGGTTTTATAACAGCTGTCTCTTCTCTTTATTACATACAGCCTCTGTGCGTTTCTGCATCACAGGTAAACTGTGAATAGGAATGAAATAGCTGCATTTGCACTTCTGTAAAGACAGGTTTGATTCAAGAGATACAAAACCAATAAGTACATCTGGATGCACATCAGTCTTCTGCTCTGACAGCAATAAACGCATCTGTGATGTGATTTACTACCTAATAAATAAATTGAGGAGGAAAATAGAAATGCAAATTATAAAATGAAAACAGGGAGGAATTAATTACAAAATGTCTTTTAAGTGTTAAGGAAGATACAAAAGATAATCTTTCAATGTAGATTCATAAAAGGATACTCTCATGTGATAAATGACTGCAAGTCAGAATAAATGCATATGTCAAACAGATGAGGCTGTCAGCAAGAACGTGGTGGAACAGTATGTTGAGATGATTAAAAAACCCCACCAAAAGTAGGAAATAATGATACAGTTATTGTAATTTAAATAGGAAAGAAAGACAGCATTGAAAATTCACAAGGGAAGAATGAAGGCATTGTAGCTCTTCTTGTGACACACTGAGTAGAGATACATCAGCAATACCCAATTACTGCAAGCATATGATATTTATAAGAGGGGAAATCAGGATTGCAAATGGCACTAAAAATATAGACATTTACACCAGGTCTCAGATTTGCATATGTTCAAGGTCTCCGAGAATAGACACACTGAAGTATCTACGACAAAGAATTCAAGTGGAAATAGACTGAATTCTGGAACTATGGGAGCCCTGCAGTTCCCACTGAGCCAACAGTGTTTCTGTTGCTGTTACACAAAGGAGACACAGGAAGCAGAAAGTTGACAACAGTGCTTTTCAAATATTCAAAGGTCATGGGGAAAACCATGCCCAAGTAACAACGTGTTGGTTTCAGAGTCATAAAATTCTTCTAAGAACAAAATAAAACCTTTTCTGATTTCAAAATGCTAAGAGGTTCATAGAGTTTTTCTCCCAGCTTTTCTCATCAAACTAGATCTGGAATAATCCTTTTACTAAAAAAAGGCAACGAAAACCATAATAACACAATTCCCACGAACTCATGTGATTCCAGAAAGTGGGAGTTTAACAAAGCTCAGCAGAAGGATTGTTACTAACTCGTGTTAATTAGCAGCTTTGAGTGACTGTCCAAATTCAGCTGTCATTTCTGAAAACCTTGGGTTTAATCCAACATACAATCTAATATATAATATCTATAGAAAGAAGACTATAAATACATGTAGTATGTGTAATTTATGTACAGTATTATCTATATGGCTTACTTAGCACAACATGTAGCAGGTGTTAGAGACATGTGTGTGGCTGTAGATGCAGGGCTGCTAAATTTCCAAAGGGTAAATTTCAAGGTTCCTGCTAGGAGCCTGCTCTGGTTGTGACTTTCCAAAGACTGCAGTTTTCTTCAGGGTACATCCAGATGATTTGGCATGAGTTCCTCCTCAGGCTGCAGGTGGGTATCTGCTGCACTGTGGACCACTGTGCAGGGGCACAGCCTGCCTCACCATGGGCTGCACAATGGGATGCAGGGGATTCTGCTCTGGAGCAACTCCAGCCTACTTCTGCACTGACCTTGGTGTCTGCAGTTGTCCCTCTCACATTTTCTTTCTTCCCTTTCTAATAACTCCTATGCAGTGCATTTCACCATTTCTTAAATATCTTACACAGAGGTGCCAGCAGTGTTGCTAATGGACTCAGCCTTGGTCAGCAGCAGGTCCATCTTGGAGCTGGCTGGCATTGGATCTGTCCAACATGGGGACAGCTCCTCACATCTTCTTACAGAAGCCAACCCTGCAGCCCCTGCTACCAAAACCTTGCCCTATAAACCAAATAAACCTGTCTCTGACATAACAAATGGCTCAGTCTATGAAGCCTTGGGTGATATGGTTTAGTGTGAGGTGTCCCTGGCCATGGCAGGGGGGTTGGAACTGGATGATCTTAAGGTCCTTTCCAATCCTAACTATTCTATGATTCTGTTTTCTTTTTCCCTCAGTGTGTCAGTGGTTGGACTGGTATCAGTCAATTCCTGCTTCCTAAGATGTCAACATCTAATCTAAGCTTATTTCCTCTTCTCCCTTTAGACTTTGGAGAGCATGAAAGGCATCCCAAGAGATCACACTTGTTTAGGTATCTGCCTTAGGGAGTTCGAACAGACTGCGGATACGATTTGACATTGGCTGTAGCAGAAGCACACATGACCAGCAGAACTATCTGGCTGACCTTTAGACAAAACTTTCAGTGAGATGCATTATCACATGCTCTAGTAAACCTGCCTGTGACAAATCAGACTGAAACCTAGAACATTCTAATTGAGAAATGTTTTAAAACATAAGGAGTACAGCATAAATGTGGAAAAGGAGATAACTTTTTAGTAGGTAAATCCTTTACCTTCTAACAATCTTAGGCTAACAGTAATACCTGTTTTTTATTTATTTATATTTTATTTATATGTATTTATTTTTAGCATGTTGATAATTTCTCCTGTATTTCCCCAGGAGCTATACATTTGCTATGAGGCAGATGAGTTCACCTTTCTATTTTCTTGTCAATTTGCTCCTGGTTCCTTTTGGTATTTGAAAAATTGGAAGTCTTTCCTGCATGTTCTCTGATACGCTTTTACAAGGCAAAGTGAGACATCAGTTTACCAGTGTCTGATTTTTGTTAATAGTGAGTCGCCTTGCTCTTGGTTATATCTTGCCTTCCTATACTTAGTCTTTTGTCAAAGTCAGTAACAGATTATGAAACGAGCTTTGCCTTTCCAGCTGAGATTTTAGACAATTTTAGCAAACATTCATGCTGCAGCAATGTTGCCCTCCAATTAATTTGGTAGAAGATGTACTACTACTTCTAAATGAATATAAGCATATTAATCTTGCATATATGAGATTTTAGCTAGTCAGTCTATCATAAGACTACATTCTATCACCCTATATAATACAAATACATTCTATCAGCCCATGAGTCGATGTAAGTTTTGCATCTGTTATATTTTACTTTTCCCCTCTTTGCCTTAATGGCTGTCTCCTTTGTGGTCTGTATAGTTTTGACAGTTTGTGGTTGACCCCTTAACATTGATTTAACTGATGACCACTTGAATTATGATGAGAAAGCAGCTGTATTACTTATGTAACACATCTGACTTCTTCTACCACACTAGCCCTCTGGGAAATCCTTTAGCAAATTATATCCACATGTTAAGCTCATTTGAACAATCCGTTCAGCTAAAGCCTTAGCCACAAAAATCAATTCCTTTTCTTTAGAAATTAGTCTGCTAATTTCTAGCAACCTTGCCTATTTTCCACCAGGTTAGGACCAAATTATATGCATATTTCATGCCCAAAGAACATTCATTTTAGTACAGGTGAATGGAACGAACACAGTAGCTGTCAAATGATGTGAATTGTAAATTTTCCCATTCTGAAGAATATGACAGTCTGCAAGCTTGGAATTTTGTTATTCTTCCTTTTTTTCTACATGCTGACAATGACCTGGAATATTTATCAAGATGAATAAAATGCACTTAGTTTTCACCTGACCCTGGAAAACCTTTTTTGCCTCATCTCATTCTGTACAGTAGAAACAAGGAAGATAAAATTTCTGTCTGGTCATAAGAGGCAATTCAGAGGATTTTGGGTAGGACTTTCTTGTTAATAGTACATCCAGTAAAGAACGTTAACATTTTTCTTTCTTAACTTTGTAACAAGTTATATGCCATATACCACAGTTTAGTGTAATGACTGCTCTTTGTGTAGGTAGATTACCTTTCAGATGCATAGGTCTGCACTGCATCTGACAGGTTTATGTGGCCAAGGTAAGTGTCTATATCACAGTTGGGAGGCACCCTTTCCTGCAGGAACACAAAATCTTAGCAACACTTAACCTCGTAAGAAGTTCAGAAGTCATATGCTGTCCTCTCACTACATGATTAAATATCAGCTCAGGTGCATGAGTTACACTTTGAGTAGGCATATGATATTCCTTATTCTCATGTACCTAATTGGTAGAAATGCAGTCGAGTTTGCACAATACTGAGCCTCACTGCACTTATCCTCCTTTTCAACATCACTTCTCAGGTCAGATTAGCAACCTCCTTCATGTCCTTGTTTTGGCTGGGATAGAGTTAACTTTCTCCTAGTAGCTGGTGCAGTGATGGGTTTTGGCTTTAGCCTGAGATTGATGCTGATAACACACCAATGTCTTAGTAGCACTTACCCTGATCAGGGCTTTTCAGTCTCATGCTCTGCCAGTGAGGAGGGGCACAGGAAGCTGGGAAGAAGCAGAGACAGGATGCCCAACCCAAACTAGCCAAAGGGGTTTTCTATACCACAGCGCATCATGTCCAGTGTATAAATGGGGGGGAGTTACCTGGAAGGGACAGATCGCTGATTGGGTTGGGCTGGATATCAGTTGGCGGAGAACAATTGTATTGAGCACCAGTTGCTGTTTCTTTATTGTTTTTTTGTTTTGGTTTGTTTTTCAGGATGTGGGACATATTCCTCTTTTCATTTCTTTTCATTATTTTATTAGTATTATTAGCATTACTACTGTACTATTATTGTATTTTACTTTTATTTAAGTTATTAAACTGTTCTTACCTCAACCCATGGGTTTTTAAACTTTTTTTTCAGTTCTTCTCCCCATCTCACTAAGGAGTGGAAAGGAGCGAGCTAGTGGCTGTGTGGTACTTAGTTGCTAGCTGATGTTAAACCATGACAGTGCTTTATGGCTTCTCTAGTGCTCACTGTTCTGCCTGCAAAGAAGGCCTAGAAATAGACTCATTAAGGGGACATTTAGAAAGAACTGGTTAGAACTAGTGAAACCTACCCTTCTACCATCACACTCCAGCAGTCAGATGTTGGATGAATCAGAAAGAAACAACAGAAGGACTGATTTCTTTAGGGTGATTTAAAGAATTTCTCTGCAACAGAACTTCAAAGCTCACAAATCTGTTAATCTTTCAGAAGCCTTTCAAGAGTTGCTCTTGCACAAACACAGCAGTATTATTTAGTAGATGGAACAACAGCCTGCTGTGGTGGGAGAAAATCTCTCATATTCAGCTCTACATAAGGAAGGTAGCCCTAAAGGGTGTTAATCAAAATTTACAGGTCTTGTGGTATAATTACTGACTGCATTTGAAGTACAAGGCCACACAAGTGTGATAGCAGTAAGCTTACACATCTACTTTATTGTTAGGCCTCATTTCAATTATAAGAATCTTTAAGACAAACAATTCTTCTTTCTTGGTGTAGTGCAGGTCTTATAATGGAGCTGCTCTTACAAAGGCATTTGAAAGAAAAGGAATAATTCAGCATGTTGCATAAAATATTTGTTGAGCTTTCTTAGTGGGAAAAATGGTTTTGCAGGTATTGTGGATAATTCTCTGAAAATATTTGGTTTTCTTCTTCTCACAAGAATCCTGCAGTTGGTACTAAAATGTTAGTTCAGTGTCTTTTCTGATAATAAAATATCTTGTATGCATGTGTGTTGTGTGCAGTGAATCAGAAGACTACGCCATATCTGTCTTGGAAATACCTGTGCACGTAGGTAAGTGAACAATCTAACCCACTGTTACAAAATTCAGTGGTTTCCTCAGTAAGATAAAGGCATGGTGGCAGAAAAAGGGTCTTAATACAAAGCATACACAAAGAAATGGTGACAGTGTAAATGATCTACCAAGCTACATGAAAATACTGATTTTAACTCCTACTGTGACTAAGCAGCAAGAAACATTGTGGGAATATTTTAAATACATTCACATTCCATTCATCCCATTATCACTTCATAACGTTTTCCTTTCTGCCATCGTTAAACTGGAAAGGATGCTAGTGCCTCATTGTTGGCCTCTGGGTCTTGATTCAACCACACACAGCTTGTTCTGTCTGGCTCCCGTCAGGTCACAAAGAGCAGATGACTAAGCTGAAAGAGAAATGTCTTTCTATGACAGAACAATGTGCACATGTCTGTTTAGGATGAGGTCTGGAAGGAATCTCTTTCCGGTTTCCCACGATTTACTCCTGGGAAGAGGTATTCTAACATGCAAGAGGTATTTTTGTAGGACACATGGTGGCATTGACCTCAGCTCTCTCCCACTTTCACCACAGATTTTAACCAGTGAAACATTTTCATTTTCACAATGAACTGAATGTATTTGTATTGCCTCTGAGCTGCAAGGAGAAAAGATGGAAGAAGTGCAACTGCTTTGAGATCTATCTGGGTTCTGATACCACCCCATGAACCTTCCTGTGGGCATATTACATTTGATTTTCTGGGGACAGTAATCATTCAGGAAAGAAACAAATATTGGAGACAAGCTTCCTGAGGAATAGCTGCCTACTCATAATAATTTAGTCATTATTACCAGAAGAGGCAACAGAGACTTGGCAAGGGACCGCATCCTTAGTATGTTAGATCCAACCTCTCTTTAACCCAGAAAAGCTGGATCTGCCTGTAGATTTTGCTTCAAATTTTGTCGTCCATGCATTCAAAGGTCTTGTGATATTTCTAGTAAAAAAAAGGAAGAAAACAAATCATCACAGAGACAAGCACTTGGAAAGGACTAGCTCATCCTATTACTGTCCTTCTTCATGTATGCTTCATTTGAATCTGGTTTGACAGAAGAGCAGTTTCACAGCGAAGAGCCCCAGGATGTTTAACTTGGTCAGCCCTGAACTGGTTAGGCAGTTGGACTAGATGATCACTGCAGGTCCCTTCCGACTGAAATAGCTGATCATTTCAGGTTGGAATGCAATCAGAGGTGAGAAGTCAGACACAAATAATACCACTGGGAACTTCTTCTTTCCCTAACCATGCACCACTTTTATTCCAGCACAGTTTCTGGGTGATTGCTTCATTATTTGAACACCAACACAGAGTTTCACATCAGGCACTTTGAAAAGCCCAAGTGATTATACCGAAACTGTGAGTTGTGTTGATTAGCATACGATGGTAATAGGAATATTTTAGTTTATGTACAAATTCCTGTTAAAAACAAGAACAATCGAATCAGCTGGGCATTTCCCCAGCTCTGAGATTTTCCTGAGGGTCTCTTTTCTTGTGCTTCTGTAGTTGAAGTGGCTGTTCAGCCCTCCCTCCCCCCATACCTTCTCCCTTCTATTCACATGAAACAAGAACCACCCATAGCATCTCCTCCTGAATGGTTAAAATTCCCCAGTGAATTTGCATTGCTTCCTGATTGGAATGGAGATATGTGCCCATATTTAGGATACAACAATATTTCAGGGACTTTACAAGGGAGCTCGAAGATTTTTCACACTTGAGTGAAAGTCAGTACCTACATTAAATTGGTTGAGCAGTATTTAAAACAACAGACAAAATTCTCAACCCGCTACTGAAGATGATAACAAGTTGAATTTGGCAGAGAAATGCCTTGCATATTTTTCCTGTAGCACACATGAACATACAGCCCCTCTCTTCCTCCTAAATGAAGGGAATGAAGTGGCACAGTCAGCAAAAAACATTGCACCCCACTTTGTGAAGTAAGAACTGGTAAAAACTGGAAACTCCTTAAAACCCCCCTTCTGCTGCCAAAGGAACATCAGAGAATTTGTTTCCATGGTGCAGAATTTACTTGTCACAGTGGATATAACTTTCAGGAAAATCATTGTTTAGGGCATTAATTTCAGCTCCAGAAGGAAACCTTGAGTTTGGTAGTGAGAGTATTGTACAGTAAGTCCTATATTACACTATTAACCATTAATCCAATGTGCTGTTGAAGAGTCTGGGGAATAAAGCACAAAACTTCAGGCTGCAGGAAATACATCTCCATTACAGTATAAATGAGATTATTGGCTCCCTTAACTGATAAAATATTTTTTTCTCAGTCCACAATTCTTACAACTTTAAAAACTCTGTGAGATTTATAAGAGGAACAATAATACAGATATGAGTTCTGTCAGATACTACACTTCTGAAATAACATAAAATGACACCAAACCTCTAAAGATCAACCCCTTTGCATAAAAGTGTCTAAACACATGCTTTAGAAACAAAACTGGGTTGTCTTAGGTGACTAACATTTGATTAATTGCTCTTCATTTTAGCCTGTCTTCTTGAAGATGTTTCTTTGTACATATTTGGCATAGGTATCATTAATTCTAGTAAAATATTGGAATGAAAATAAACAGAGGAAAAAGGGACATTATATCATGCCACAAAAATAACTATCAAGGATACTCCTTAGCAATTGATTTGTCAGGGGTTTTGTCTTCCAATGGATTAACATTCTATTATTATCACAATCATAATTTTTAATAATAATATCAATGAACCCACCATATTTGTAGGATATATAGACACAGTTATGAGCCATTTATACCACCAAATAAAAAGCAATATCCACCTGAAAGCAACAGACAGCAAATGAAGGCATAAGCAGGTTAGTATAAGAAAGTTAAGTACTAGGGAACTGAACCATAAATTTTGGATCATCCATCCGTGTTCTATCATTTCTTACATCACATATAATCATATTAGGTCACAGTGTTCAAATATCATACATGAATGCATCCAAAAGACAGTCTGAAGTCTTTTGGGAGTGTCTATTATGGTTTTGTACCAAGCCTAGCAGAGAAGATGGCAGTTCCATGGCTAGTGCTTCTTCAAGCTGCTGCAAAAGAAGCTTTATATAATCACAAAAATAGCTACAGCTCCTTTTTGTTTCATCTTATGTGTTACTACTACATAACACCATTGCAGATTTACAGCGAACCTCATTTCAAGTCTGTGCTTAAGGCTGAAATCTGTAAAATATGAGGAACAACAATTCATTCCACCAGCTTAAAAATACATAACTAGCTATGCAGGTTTTTCCAAAATAAGCTGATCACCTCAGAATGTTTCTGTTGAAATTCATTTCTGGTTTGGGATGTAAAATAAACCTCAATTGATTGCACTTTTCTCACAAAAATGTCACCAATTGAAAAACGAACAAACAACCAGAACAGAGATAACATCCCCCTAAAATCTTCAATCGGAAAAGTTGCAATTGATTGAAGTTCCAAAAAGAGGTAATCTGATAAAAATTGGAGAGGAAAGAGGAGGTAGTTTACATCAGCATTGATGTCAAAGAAGTGCTATTTCTTGATTAGACCTCTCCAAAAGAAAATGAGAGTCAATATGGAAGAAAAGGCTATTCATATTCAGCTTTACTT
The DNA here is from genome assembly GCF_012275295.1 of Melopsittacus undulatus. Lineage (NCBI taxonomy): Eukaryota > Metazoa > Chordata > Aves > Psittaciformes > Psittaculidae > Melopsittacus > Melopsittacus undulatus. The sequence goes on along the minus strand of NC_047528.1, from coordinate 7,897,108 downwards.
TTGCTCTTAACCATGATCATCTCCATTCAAAATCAACCAAATCCTCCACTTGTCTCAGAGGAATATGTGTGTCGAGTCTTCTTTCACAATGTGGCTCCATCTGCCTAATTCTGAATCACTTAATGGAAAAACAAACAAATAATTACAAATATTAAATAACGATGATTCAGCAGACACCCTGGGAGATGAAGGACTTGTGCTCCGGTTGGTGATGTCTCTTCATGTATGTTTACTCTTCTGAGGATTGTTAGCACAAAATTAGATGTTCTGACCAACGTTAATAGAAGAAGGTATGCTGCTGTCTTCCTTTTAGCATCTTTTTGCTTTCCTTAGTTTATGTTAGGAAACTGAAGGAGTCTAGAGTGCAAGAAGCCACTCTGTGAAGCTTTAGACCATTAGTAATGCTGGAATTAAAGATTAAACCACTTGTTTCAAGTGCTAAATACTCATGTTCTCTTATTAATTTCACACTCTACTAAGCATTATGCCATACTTTACAATGCATGGATTCATCCCACACTTCCTGTGCTGAAAAGTACTTTGGGGTTGTGTTTAAATCTGAGAGCTCTCCTAAATCAAGATTTCAGGCTTTATACTCTCCGACATCCATTTCCTCCTCTCATTCCCTCCAAACCCAATTTTCAGTGCCCTTAAACAAGTTTGTTTTGAAAGCACACTCCAAACTTAGTAGTTTTATGAAGACCAAAAGAAGATGCTTAATCTGGAGAAATCCCCAGTCATCACATGCCCAAATGCCTCATTAATTCAGGTCTGCTGGCCCTGGGTTGAGTTCATCTTTAAAAGTACTCCGTGCTCATAGCTCCTGCTGAGGAATTTCTATCTCTTCTTGCACATGCATTTTTAACATCTGACTGAGTCTGCCTGTACTGCATAGCTGGATGTATTACAGTCTCAGAGCCAGATATTTATCACTCCTGCATTAGAGCACCATGTTTTTGCTGTACTGTGGAAAAGAGTTTTACTTAACACATTAAAAATGCAAGAAACAATTAAAGAATCCCACTCTTAATGAGATGGTACTTCTCCCATCAATTTTAACCGATGAATATTGCAAAGTCCTTTTCAAACATGTTAGATTAGTATTCCGCACTCTCTGTTGTCAAGGACACAAGCTCCTGCTGTAATGTGCTGAGCTCCTGACACTTGCAGGAGCTGTGTTGAGCCTGAGTGTTCAGTAGCTGTCACACCTAATTAATGTCAATCCCACCCAGGGATCCTACTTCTAAGTCACGGTCCTTGGCCAGAGAGATGGAAGGGGTGTTCTAGGTATAATACATGGAGTGTATTTGTTGAATATACTGATTATAAGGTGTGCCAATTTGCAAAACCAAAAAAAGGGAAAAGTAGACAAATTTATATTTAAAAAATGCCTAATTTTGCCCATGGAAATGAATGGTACATTAAATCATTTGAGTGTTGGAAAACTCAGGGAAAAAATATCAGTATTGGTATTGTAGACCTTGGGGGGGAAACACCTTCATGAGAGGACTAATTTTCCTCTGACTAAAGCAAGATAAAACCCAAACAGGCAACAGACAACATTCATTGCTGAAGCTATGTGAGTCAGTCAGTGATGTGTAACAGCTCATTGTTGTTCACTCTCTAGAAGTAGCTACTGCAAGCGTTTAAGTGACAGGAATAAAGCATGCTTCAACTTTTTAACAATAGGAGGAATGTGAAACCATGATGTTTAGCACAATGTTGATCTACCTGGCTAATGTATGTTTCATGCAGAACCAAAATAATGCAGGAAAGAGGTTCAGTCATGACATTGATATGTTGAGGGGACGGATGTCTGCAGTTGCTGTCAGAGAAAGCTTAATTCCTGCTACCTATAACCCTATTCAATCCCTTTCTAATTGACTTGTATGTTCAAGTTTGTGATTGCAACCTTCAGGAATCATCTCTTGAACTGTTCTGCAGAGATGCTGGTGAACCTTTGTGACTGATTCTAATAACAAATTTAACTCAACTTTCCAGAAGTGAATTAGCAACAGAAATGTTGATACTATTGCAGGGAGACAGAATTTTAAAAGCAATGATCCCTCTGGTCATGCAGAATATATATATCTCATCTTAATTCAAACATGCAATGAAAACAATTAATGATGGTTTTCACTGTTGGATCCAGTGAAAAAATGGCTTAAATTTCAGCAGTATCACATAAGATGTCAAATGTTAAAGTAGTTGAAATGAAATGTACTTTTATTGCTGGGGTTGTCAAACTCAAATGGGAATGCATCAAAACCCAGTTTTCTTGTGGACTTTATTTCTATAGGAAAACTCCCTCAGGTGGAGGGTGTATGTAACTAAGATGGTAATCTTCTTCAACTTTGTCATAATAAACCAGCTATTTGCCACATGTATTAAATCTTCATAATCTGTGAACAATCAACAGAATTTCTCAAACTCATCATTTACTAGATAGTTACAGCTAAATAAAACATAAAATAAAATGAAATAAAATAGGCAAAATATTTTAGAATCATTATCTGCCACCTTGACTTTCTGACAGTGATGCTTTTTTTGTGACACTTGTAATAAAATTCAGGGAAATACAGGGAGAAATTGGGGCATTACCTACCTCCACTTCTATTCACATAATAGTACCCAAAGAACATGAGAAACCCATGCTCAAATACCTGCTCACACCATTCTCTCTCATTTCCAAGACAACAATTCCCACCATAAATGTCAGGCATTAGATTTCTATGTTTAGATTTCTGATATCTGCCTTACTAAAATACAGTTGTTAGATTTCAGTTACCATGCTTTAACAGTTCCTTGAATTTCCTCAAGCCTGAATTCAGAGTACTGCACCTCATGCCAGTGAGCCATCCTGGACTCCCTGTTGGTAAAAGAGTTCATTAAAGATATGGCAAAAGGGTCTAACAGGGAAATGTAATACCTCAGGAAAGAAACCATGGAGAAATAAGCTCCACAAAACCTGAAGAGTTTTACAGATGTGTTAAGACACCAGACGACTCCATTTGCAGGTCTCCTCTACTGACATCTCAGCCATTGCTAATCACTTTAGGTTTAGTGACTTCTGGAGACTTCAGAGAGGGCACACTGGTATTACCAACAGTTCCGAACACACTCCATCAGAAACAAAAAGAGTTATATTGCAAAAATTGTCACCCAGTTGATCCCAGAGCAGTTTTTAAGCAGCTGATGTTATCAGCAAGGGCATCATATTTATAAAGCATTTAGAACATAAATACATTATATATGTGTACAAACATAAATATAGATACCTGCTTTATATTTTAAAATAGTGCATTCTCTTACCTTCTCTGAATTAGCTTCAGCATTGCTTCTTCCAAACTTGGCTGTAAGTTTTTTTCCTGCATATTTTTACCTCTGCTGATTTTCCGCAGGTCTCTGTGCCAGCAAAAACCAAACTTGATTTTCACACTAAACTGGACCATGGCGCTGGGGTTTATTGGACTCCCATTGAGACACATTAATGGTGCCCTGCTCTCGGGCAATAATGTCACCATTATTTTGTGTCATTCTCATCTCTATAGATTTCTATAAAATATACCATAAAGCACAAGCATCAATCTCAAAGACCTGTATTTCCCACTCTTATTTAAGGTTACCTAGGAACATCTGCAGCACAGTAACAGTAAACTTTCATACACCCAAGAATACTTGCCATAAACTGCTCCATAGTGCCAATTAAATCCAGTATGAACTCTGCACAGGGGAGCACTTTCTTGCTTCATTATTGGTTTTATATCATTTTAAACCCTGTTCACTGCAGAAACAAACATCCAAACAAATATTTAAAAAGCTAAATGGGGAAGTGTAGCACAAGTTAATCTACTGCTGGAACCTTTAATGTGTGCAACTCCACATATGGCATATCTGTGTTCAGGGTGCAATAAAATATTTTCAAAGGCACAACAAAACCAGTATACTTGCCTTTTTAATAAGGGCATTTAGATATCATGGGAAGTGATCTGACTAGTAGAGTGGGCTGACTTAGTAATATGTGCTCATGATAGATATTGCAGTGATAGTTTAGAATGAGCACAAAGAAAGAAAGGCCAAATTCACTGTTCCAAAACCCGTAGTTATGTGGGGAGATTAGAAACTACCTGTTGAATGCAGAATTTTGCAATCTCATTCTTCACCATCCCATCAGGTTGAAAATTCTGGGTAACAACTGAGCTTGGTATAATTAAGATCTGATACTGGAAAAAAAAGTGGATCTTTTTCAAAGCTGAAGTTTCCTTTACAAGTCTAAAACAGAGCTTGAAGAATCACAGAGCCCTTGAGTTGCTATTGGAAAGCCAATGAGGTGGCAGAGCTGATGTCTTCCTTGCGTGATTAATTACAAAACTGGAGGACTTAAATAACAGATACTTCAGAAATATAGCGATGGCACCAGTTAAGTTACATTAAAATGTTGCTTGTCTGGTATTTCCATTAATTTATGACAGGATTTTTCCAAAGCATTTTAACTTTCAGTCTGCATGGTCATATTCCAAACCCAAGCAGCAACCAAGAGAGACATGATTTAATTTGAAGGCATAACTGCTGCAAAGAACATCTTGAGTTTCTGGAGTCTTTTATACATAAAGAGTTTTGTACTTTTAAACTGATTTTTTTTGTGTCGATACTCTACCAGATTTCCCAGTCATTCTTAGCAACCCTGTTAAAAAGAGGAAATCCAATTCAAGGGGGAAAAGTGGGTGGAAAAATGCTATGAGGGTATTAACAATACATAGTGAAAAGCAACCAACTTGGTTTTCTCTGTGTAACCCCTGTGGGCTTTCTGCTTTGAAATAAAAGTCATTAATTCAGAAATGTATGAAACCACTTCATGAGAAGAACATCTATTTCAGGATAGCACCATTTTGCCACTTGAGAGCAATTCCAGACTAGATGTGAAACAATACCTGACAAACCTAGTTAAATTCCTGGTGATGACAAAGTCATAATAGCACTTGCCACCATAAATAGGGCATAGCCTTATCATCCCACATTTTCATTGTGTTGTACTATTTCTTTCCCACCTAACCCAGCAAAGCTCTATGAATCTATTCACTACTAGTAACAACACCTGCTTTTTAGAGACATAGCTAAAAATACTTGTAGAAAACTTATAGTACCAAGGTTCAAAAGAGTTTTGAGAGAGAGGCAAAGAGATGGAATATATCTTTGAAGTATGAGAAATCAAGAGGTCAAAAGAGTACTTCATTGCAGCTTAGGGTGGGAAGGAGATCTTATTCTGTACCATAGTCCAGAACTTAAAACACATTTTAAGCCACATATTTTTATTATTAAACAAATAGAATATGGCTCAAACCACATTTTGTTTCAGAAATGAAGCACTGAAGAACTGCAAGAGAAGCAGCAAGAGGCAAATGCACCTTGTAACTCAGTAACGAGACATTAGGGAGTTGTTGCTCCTGATCTGGTGTTTACTCTCACAGAGCAGAGCAGACCTTCTATTCCCAGCTGTGAGCTACTGTCAGATTTCCTTTTCTGGATTTACAACCTTTCTACTTAATGGCCAAGTCTCAATTCTGTCTCATTCTCTTTAAGGAAAATTCCTGTAATTCCTTGGACACCCAGCTGTCTCATGGAAAGTTATAGATACCCTGCACATACCATACACAAGAAGCGCCTTACCTACCTGTGCAGTGTAAAGTTCTGTGTATGAAATACACAGATGTCATTCCTGAAAAGCCAAAGCAATTGGAGGCCCCATAATCACTTTTCATAGTTTGATGTTTCCTTATTTCCTACAAAATCCCTGTGGTCAAAAATATTTTCCTTTGAGCCTCTGTGATGGTCTCAAGTTGAGATACTGCTTCCTGGGGGATGATTTGTTCAGCTGAATCTGCACGATTCATGGTAACAAGTCCAAGTGCTCTGCTGTCTAGTCTCCAAGCAATGAGTGCTAATCTTGTTCTCATTGTAAATGACTGCAGTGCCATTCTCCAAAGACTAAAGTACAATTATGATGAATGAGCATTGCTGATAACAACGTGAAAATGTTTCCAGTCTTATGACATTTTCAGATCCTTTAATCTGTCTCACTGAATGGCACCTCTACATTTTTACACTTATAAAAGTATGTTACTCTGAATCTTTGTGGCAGCCCCTCTGATCTCAGAGGAAGAAGAAAGAAAAGAATTCCTGTTATCTTACTGCAAGTATCTACCCAAGGAAATTTGATTTACCCCTCTTTCTCTATGACTCTGATGTGATTCTAATGAAAATGGATTAGATTATAACTTCAGAAGAAAACCAGGAATATATAATTGAAGTCTATATTGATATTTTGCATTTTACTGTGTGACAGAGATCAGGGTTTCCAACAGTTCCCTTCTTTAGTACCAGTTAACCAAATATAAATTCTGCAGTACAAATGTACCTTCTTAAAAAACAGTGGGCTTACCCTGCATAGATGTCCAGTTTGTCTGCAAAACTCAAATGGAGGTTCAGCCTCCCTCCCCACTTCTCCCTGAGATGAGTTTTAGTTATTTTTGTATTAAAACTGTCTTAATAATCTCATAGCAATTTCACTCACACAAAACAAAGCATATATTCAAGTAATGATGCATACATAATGTTAGGTCTCTGTTTCCATTTTATTTCACCCTGTGGCTAATTGCCTCACTGCAGACTACCAATTAGTTTGACTCCCAACTGTATTTAGGAAGCCAACTGGGAATGCCAACATAAGCCTTTGAAGTCCTTTTCGTTATCTGCTAATCTAAAAAGCTTATCAACACAGCATTTGAGAGGAAGAAATGAATACTTATTAAAAAGCATTAATCTTCTCAAAGCTTTAGAAATTGCTCAGACACAATAGGAGATGCTAAATTGACTGCTCCCTCTCCTTACAGTTCTTTCACGATGCTCATGATAACAGTGAAACTATAAAAAAGCCTTTTTTTTTCTCTTGTTGTTTTAAAGAATTCTCTAGGTAGTGATGAAGCGCAGTAGGAAGCAACAACAGGATGTTTTTGTTAACATGCACTAGTCATCACCAATAAACCCTTTAACCCACATGGCCGAAGAGTTACAACTGAACTTGATATTCTTTGCCTCAGAGACAGACCTTGCCATCACACCATGCTGCAGGGCAGGAAAGTGCATTCCAGGAGGCTGTAAAAAGCCCTTGAGCTTTTTAACCTGAAGGTGAAACATCTTTTTCCTCTCTTTCCTTAGTAGCAGCAGTAAATGAGCAGAAACACAGGTACACTCACTGTGAAATCCTAAAGTTTGAACTTATGACTGCAAATTATTCCTCTACAGTCTGGTTTTCCTCCAACAAAGCAGAAGTTCACATTTCTGCTTATGTATGCCACAGATTGATGGTGAGAATATAATTAGTTAATGGTGATTCTGCACTTCAATAAAATTAGGTTTGGATGGATGAAAGTTATTGCAGCATCCCCAGTAAATTCAAGCAGATGGCAGAAGCTTAGATCCCCATCCAAACTTTTCTGAGGCATGCAAAAAAGTACTTTCAGCCAAACAGATGTTTTCTGTGGCTCACAGGCTAAGCATGTTGTCTTACCCTCACTTAGGTCTCTGGACATGAGGACGGATCTAAGCTTTTGGAAGAACGTCCCCTCTGCCCTGTGACAATTAAGGAAAGCCAGAGCAATGGTTTGGTTGTTAAAGGTCTCAACATTTTTAATTTCACTGTGTCTAGTCACTACTTCAGCAACATTCCTACTGGCTCTACTGCCTTGGTTTGTTTTCAAAGGATATACAGTTCTGTCTGTGCCATATGTACCACAATGTTTTTATTCTCTTCTTTTATCTGTATCTATTGAGTCAGTAGCATTAGCCACTCTTATGTGAAGGAGGGTTCATGAAAGAGCTTATAAAATTAAATATCATAGAATCATAGAATAGTTAGGGTTGGAAAGGACCTTAAGATCATACAGTTCCAACCCCCCTGCCATGGGCAGGGTCACCTCACACTAAACCATATCACCCAAGGCTTCATTCAACCTGGTCTTGAACACTGCCAGGGATGGAGCATTCACTACCTCCCTGGGCAACCCATTCCAGTGCCTCACCACCCTAACAGTAAAGAATTTCTTCCTTATATCCAGTCTAAACCTCTGCTGTTTAAGTTTCAACCCATTACCCCTTGTCCTATCACTACAGTCCCTAATGAAGAGTACCTCCCCAGCATCCCTGTAGAACCCTTCAAATACTGGAAGGCTGCTATGAGGTCTAAATATGTAATTGTGATCTCTTATAGAAGTTTATGTTTCTTCTTTCTTCTTGTTTCCTTTGACAAAAATATCCAAAGTAATTTAAACTAAAAGTCCATGACTACATTTTTTCAATGGAAATGCAAATTGATTTTGGTCCTGGAATAAATGATTCACCTTGCTAACATAGAAGCATGAATAGGAGGAAGAAATACTACAACATTTCAAAAGATTTCATTTCCATTCTTCAAGAGTTATTCCTTCCCAGTTCCTTTTGATTTGTCTTTCTTCATTTTTCATTCTCAGGTTGTATCTCTGCTTCATATGTTCTTATTTTTACATTTACAAATTTATTGTTATTTCAAACATGTTTCAAAGCCTTCCCTACATAAAAGATGTATAACTATATAGGTATGAATATGGGATAGAAAACACTATTCATAACCTATTTTTTGTAATACAGTATGAAATACCCAGATTCTGAACTCTGTCAGAATCATATTCAAACGCAATTGTATTCTGTCAACATGGAAAGAGACAACTTTCTCTTACCAAGGTGTATGTATTTGCTTCCATCATCACAGGTGGATGGATAGATAAACGAATGAATGGAGAGATGGATGGATGGCCTGAGAGATACATAAGCATATGTGGAAAACTGCAGAATGCACATTAGGATATCATGTAAAAAATCTTTTAGTTTTGGCTATTAGTACATGCAACATAAATGTTCTCTGTTGAGAGAGAGAGACTTGAAATTGAAACCAGAAAGGAGAAAAGTAGATACAGTGATGCAGAACTATGCACTGGGCTGGAAAGTAAAAAAAAAAGTGAGTTTTCCAATCCTTGAAATACTCTCTTGAATGTAGAGAATCAACTGTCTGTTCAGCAGATATGAGTTAGCTCTTGATAGGAGGGAGTGTTGTGAAGCTGTGCTCTTGGAAATGATAACCAGTAACTCCCTGGGGTCAGGAAATGAAATAGGCAGCTCTAAAAAGTCACGGAACACAAGGCAATACTTCTGTGAATGATTAAAATAACAGAGGATCTATGGTACTCATAGCAACTGCTATTTGAAAGCTGAGGATAAAGCCTTAAGCAGCAGTTAAGATGTTATATTTTTTCATAGCTAATTTTCTGAGAAGACACTGGCAATTTTTATGGCAAGTGATCTTACTCACAATTAAAAACACTATGTAATCTGTCTTTCCCTTGCATATAATTCATTGTGTTCAAAGAGAGAAAGAAAAAAGTGGAGACTACAGAAATTGCATTTCCTATGTACAGGGAAAGCCAGTAACAAGGGTGTATCTTAATCCTGATATCTTCCAGACTGGGTGGAATGAAAACACTGTTATGCTAAGAACCTCAGCACAGAATAACATGAGATACAGAAAGCTCCAAGATTTCAAAAGTATCTCAGCTAGGGACTAAAATTGTGTTGCTATTGCTGCAAGCTAGAAAGTTAGTGACTCCTATCAGGTCTTGTTTTACAGGTTGATATAATATGGAGAGACATTCATATAACAGGCATACTATTCACACAAAGTGCTTATTTACCATAATGCTTATGAAACTCATTTTCCAGGCTTTTTTTTGGAGCTTTTTTGAGTAGAAAAGTCATGACCGCTGGATGAAAAATACACATCAAACACATATAAACATTCATCAGTGACACTGTACCAGTTTAAGAATGACGCAGGGAGCTGTTATGACTCCATCTGTTTCAACAGTAGTGAACCGTGCAGCAGAAGATGGTTGTTGAAGAAACTCTAATTATACAGCCTGGACAGTTCTTAAAACTTTCAGGATGAATGGGAACGGCAACCAGTTCTCATCCTGAAACTAATGGAAAAGAGGAAATTAACAGAAACGGAGCCTTGCTAGGCTCTGAGAAAAACAGCTGCTGCCTTTCCAGGGCTACTCTTTAAACACATGCTGTCTAAGGAACAGGCTTTTCAGAAAAAGAAGTTTATACACTTTGATGGAAATAGCCAAACATCTTCCAGGCAGTTACAGCAGATGGCAGTTCAAAAGACAGAGGGCATCTGTTTATGACTCATCAGACTTTGCAAAAGATTATGAGAATTTGAGATAGAGCTCTCAACAGTTTTGATTCCTCATAGGTGAAAATGGAGTCACCTCCATATGGCAGAAGGTCTAACACTGGTGCTGATTGGCAGAGTTATACTCATTATCGATCATGAAGTTATTGTAGAGGTAGTATGCAGGTCTTCAGAGAAAAAGTTACAAGTTGTGGATGCCTGATGCTTCCAGACAGAATGTTTTGTTCCTATAAACAAAATTTGTTTTCAGAACATTTCTCCCTTTCATTTTGTAAGTGGAAAATGCAGATTCAAGAAGACAGATAGGAACACATTCTTTCACAAATGTTTCATTTTTAGTTAAAGAAATTATGAAGTTAACTGTTGTAAAACTGCAGTGATTCAATGATGATTGTTTCAGTTCTTCTCTATTTCTTCTTTTCTCCTCTCTTCTTCTTTCCTCCCCTTCTCTCCCGTCCCCTCCTCTCCTTTCCCCATCCTCATTTTAGCTGTCATTTAGGTACTGGAAACAGTGATAAGGTCCTCTCAAGCTTTCTCTTCTTCCAAGAAAAGAGACCTAACTTCTTCAGGGTTTCCTCATAGGGCAGTTCTGCAGTCCTTTGATCATCTTTGTGTCCCTCCTTTGGACACTCTCCAGTCTGTTTGCTCTGGAATTGTAAGGACCAGAAACAGAGACAGTGCTTGTGGTGCTGCCTGACAAGTGTTGAGTAGAATGAAATGAATATGTTTCTATCTATACTAGTAATACCCCTGCATGTGCAGCCTAGGGTACAATTCGCTGTGACAATGTACTGCTGACTCATGTTCAGCTTTTCCATCAGGACCACCAGATCCTTTCAGCACAGCTGTTCCCCTGCCACAAAGATCCTAGTCTACACTAGACTCTTAGGTTATCCCAGCCTAGGTGCAGGGTTGGCCTTTGTTAAATGTTATACCGTTCTTGCTACTCTATTCTTCCAACCTGTCCAGCTGTCTTTCCTTGATGACTTCCCTCAATAATGATATAGATGGTAAAGGCCCAAATGACAACAGACTTTTGTCTCATTTCCACTGCGATGACCAGGACAATGGCCAAAGAAATGTTCATCGTGCTTATTACTTTTGCCAAAACCATCCAAAACAGCTGTATAGTTTCATCTATGGTTCTCACCATCCACAGGAACTGGATGTAGCATTTTGCTTCCTGGATGTCACAGCAATTCTTAATGAGAAAGTGCAAATGAATGCTTGTTGTGGTTGTTCAGCTCCAGGAAGATGAAAGATAGTAGATTTTCCTCTAAAAATGAGTAAACCTGAAATACTTACCCTGTATCTAAATTAAATTCCGAATTCTTATCTGTCTGTTCCAGTCAAGGGATTAGAACCTTCGAAGACTGATCCCAGCAGTTGGTCATATTCATTAGGAATGTCTGAAATGACATGTGAAACAAATGGGAGAATATTTTATGATAAAAGGGTAATTTATACTGAATACAGATGGAAACAAGAATATATCTAATTTGCAGATTCATGCACAATACTTACAACTACTGCTAAAATTCACCTGAAGATTTGTTTTGGCTTTCTGTTTCAGTTCATGATTGCATTTTGTACAGCAGTAAAAACATCCCATCACAGAAAATTTAATGAAGCACTCCTGCAGTGCATGTATCTCAAGACAGAAAATAATTGCAGAGGACAGATATCCCTGCTGTGGATTACTACAGACTACTTATGAGTTAAAGAAATGCGCACCTATTAAAAGGCAATTTTTTTTTCTTTGGGTATTGACTGATTCCTTTATTGTTATAAAAGGGAATAAATAATACTTCCTACTCTGCTGTTTTGAAAGAAGATAGAATGAGTGTATAGTTGTGAGCTCTGAATAACTTTACTGCTGCTCTTTGGCAATAAAACTATCGAGTGTAATACACTACTATATAAAAACTTTCTAGACAAGTCTTTTATGAAAATTCAGCAGTGGAAAATTGCTACGGATTGCAGTTTCCCTTGGGAAGAAAAAAATTGATATGAAGCTCCTTTGAATCTTGTCAGCACAATAAATTACAGCATTTCATATTTACAAATAATGAGGAGAAACTACTGCAAATAGCAACCCAGCATTGGATGTGAAGAAAATTGAGAGAATCAATCTGAATTGCTTCTGCCTTGATGTTCCATAATAAATGCGAGCAATAAATATCCTATTTTCAAATTATTTTATGATAATAGATGCATCTTTACTATACTTACACAAGAAAATAGATGATGCAGTATAACACAGACAGTGACACAGAATACTCAGTGTAACAGGGTAAAATGTTCATAGGAATTCACGCTAACTGGCAAGTATTTTATAGTAAGACTTGAAACAAAAAGCAATTTACATCAAACAGAGCTAAGAACTGAGGAACAAACAAAATTTAGGCTGGTGAAGCCTTTTATCCCATTCCTGTTGAAATAACACACTTTTCTTACATTGTAAGCCTCCTGCTATGTCCTCAGCTGATCACAGTGCGAATTGGAGTCCCAGTTATTGCTCTGTAGATCCTCATGCCGTATTAGTATGGTTATGTTCAAAATCTTGTTTATGGACAAAAAGAAAGCATTCCTATTTTATCTAAATCATCTATATTTATACCTATACCTATATCTATAGATATATCTAGCTATATCTACCTATACGTATATCATCTATATCATCTGTATATTTTCACATTTTTATATTGGTCTGCAGCATCAGATTATACCCAAATGCACTCAGTATATATGGTACCTTTCAAAATATGTTATTTCTTTGTTCTCTTTGTTACCCCTAAAACCAGTTTTGTCCAGCTCCACATCTTCAGTTGCTTATAGTGTGGGGTCTGCAGTGGCAGGCTGTGCCCCATTCCCCACCTGTACTCCCCTGCCTGCACTCCCTTGCCATGACTTCTCTGTACTGTATCATTGCATTAGGCTAACAAATATCTGATTCTAGCTAGAACAACTGCTTGCTAGTGCTATCTATATCAAACTAAAAGATAAACAAAAGTAAAAAAGCATATAGCAACAGACACTTGACCAGGTAGAAAAGCTGCTGTCACAGCTAAACCAAGGCGAACAAAACTACAGGTGGGTCAGGAAAAGTTCAGACAGAGCAAACTTGAGTCCTGAGACCTTACAAACTCGGTATAATGCTATGGCCTATGGCAATACTGTACTACAAGTTTACATGGATTCTGTATGTTTTACAGTACAGAACATCTCCAATGCAATTTATCCAGTTCAAGGAATGGATCAAAGTATCGATGTACTTGAAGATCCCAGATTGTTGTGATGTGAGTGCATACTTCAAATATAATGTAGTTAATTCTAAAAGTATGTAATGGGCACATGACAGAAAATAATAATCTATAACAAAATGCAAGGAGTTGATCCAATCTATAAAAGAGTAAGGTATGTCAAGTGTTCTTCAAACAGAAAGTACTGTGCAGTTGAACACTGTTATTCTTTGTTCCGTAACTGTATAAGCTGTACATGCTGCAATCCCTGTTGTTGGAAAATAGTCCTAAAAATGAATCCAATCTATCACTGATATTTCCAAACTTGAATAGCAAGAATTTTCTTAAAGTTACTAAATCATGTTAGTTAGGAACAAGGAGCTAGAAATGTTTCATAAGTGATGTGATAAGTATAATACCCTTCGACATACAAGCTCAGGAGAAAGAGAGACTGCTAATATGGTAAAATATGATTTCATTGGAGGGCAATGACACCTCTTATTCAGAGGCAGATGTTATTGAGTTTGCAGACCGGGTGAGTTTGCCACTTCCTTCATTATTCAGCAATACGTATCCAGGTCTTGCCTCCTTTGGATTTGTTTAGGTGCCTATAAATGAATGAAATTGCATTGCAAGTCTGTGAAAGAGCTGAAATAGTCTGAATTTCACAGAATTACAAAATCATTACAACAGCTGAGATTGGAAGGGACCTCTGGAGGTCATCTGGTCCAATCCCCCGATCAGGCAGGGCCACATAAAGACAGTTTCCCAGGGCTATTATGATTTCCAATCACAATAGATATCAGCAGTACCCAGGGTGAAAAGGAACTATAGTAAACAAAGCAGAATATAATGTATGCTGCTGCATTAAGCAGAGCACCTCATAGCCTTCTGCACTGAGGTGACTAGGCTGGTGAATAAGAGGAGAGAAGGAACATTTTCTATACAATATCTCATTTCATGGCATAAATGAGAATCCCACCATTTTTCTTAGTTAAGGTAATTTGGAAAACTGTTTCTTCTCATTGTGGCGGTAAGAACAGAACTCATTAGGTCTGGCATCTTCCCAATGCAAATTTATTGCCATCTTTTATGTGAATTTAAGACATTTTAGGAGCAAAATAAAGATTGCAGGACTGAAGTTTTCTGACTGTGAAGAAATAGGCAATCTTACGAAAACAGTGTGAAAGGGATAATGGTGCTGTCTGCTCTCTACAGAAGACAAATACAATGCCCAAAGAAAAGCTGGATGACTCATGATATAGCCTGGAGATATTTCTAAAGTAGCTTCCAAACAAAAATAAGAGTTTAGTCACTATAGCAGACATGAACATACAGGGTAAAGAAGAAAACACATATTACTAACAATACCCAACATGTCAGAGAATTCAGCAATATCTATTGATTTTTTCTTTTCCCCTAGAAATGCTTGGCTGAAAATCCTTTTCAGAACCTGTCTGGAAAAAAAAAAATAAATCATCTTTGACGCATGCATTTCACTTATAATGATAGTTTAAATTGCAAGAGAGATTTGACAATAGTAATTTTCCTTTCTAAGAATGGGACTTCGAGAATGAGTCCGACTGATGTTGAGTCTGTGGCAAAATATCTTCAAATCCACATTCAGCCATAATGGTAAATTATTACAAACACAGACATTTTCAGCCTGTGGACCCCACACATCATTAAAGATATTCTGGAGACTTGCAACTGAAGTGTTTGACTGTTTATTTAATGTTTCTTCAAATACAGAACATGATGTTTCGTTGATTAGACAACATCACAACACAATTCAAAATGAGAGAAGCATTTATCATAAAACCATAGCTTCCTTCTACTCAGGAGAGAAGCAATGAGGAATTAGGTACCAAATGACTTAGGTACTTGACATGAATTGGCCCAACAAACTGCTGAAAGAAAGAGAACAGCAGTCAGTTGCCTTAATCTCCTGATGCATAACAGAGACACTGGAGTCCCATATGGTTTCTAAAAGAATTTTATTCTGCTGAAAAAATTATGGTGAGGCATTGAATTCACTGTCATAATGTCACAAATATTGGTTGGAAATACCATCACAGTATCAGTTTGGATGGAATTGTGCATTTCAAAACCATATACTTTCAGTCATCTATCCAAGTGTGCATGTGGCAAGAAAGCACTTAACAGCAACACTAGTTTCAAAAGCGCAAGTCTAAGAAATCATTGCTGATTGTAAGATGGAGAGCAGTATAAAGACAATGGCTACTTATAAGAGAAGGTTTACCAGAAGGAAAATGGCTTGGGTATGTGTTTTGAAGCTGCTTCTGCCTGAATACCTGGAGGGCAGGAACAAGTAAACAGGCTACATATGTGCTTATGAAATCACTTCTGCCTCAGAAGGCAGCAAATATTGCAGTTCATAAAGAAACATAAAATATAGTCTCTATATTTTACCAAATGAGAAGGAAAAAATTCATGAGGCTTACATTCTCTGCAAGGATGTAAGGGAGAATAGTCCTGGCATGTGATCTAGACTAGGAAATGCCTAGTATCAGCAATTCCGCAAAACAAGCTGAAGATGCATTTTAAAATCACATACAAACTTCTGATGGAGGGATGAAGGACTAATGATTTCAACTACTATGGAGTGAGGGCAACAGAAATTGTATACACAAAGAATATGTGGGATGGTGGAGGCTGTGGAGTCCTTGGCTAAGATTAAGTCCAAAAGTTAGGGCAAAAACCATTTGTGCTCATTTTCAGAGGGTAAAGAGATGAAGAAGCATAATAAACACTTCACTCATCAGCATTCAGCATTATCCAGGTTTATTTGCAGGTCACTGGTGTATCAGGAGTTCAGTTTCATTTCTTCTATTTCCACAAATACATCAGAATGAACATCCTTCCAAAATAAAAAAAGGGCAGAATCATCTTCTGATACTCGTGATTTATTGTCAGTGATTCCACAAGTGCAGGACAGATACTGACAATATTCCTGCTGTTTCAGAAGGAGAACAGGATTATCAAAAGCAATTGCACATGCATATAGGCTGTGACTCTTGTCCGCATAATCCAATTTTAGCAGTTCAATGGGAAAGACAATCATATAAGTCTGTGACTACCCAGATTTTCAAAAGAACAAAAAAGATAAGAAAGAATTTTTGTTGATTTAATACCTCACTGAAAGCAATGTAGAAGACCTATTTGTAGCAGAACAATAGAACCCGGTCTTTTCTGTAGAGATTAGTATTTAATTGAGGACAGCTTTTGGTACATAAAGAAAAGTAACATCAGAATTCCTCATACCTGTAGAATCAAAAAAATATGTCTGCCAGAGAAAAATGAGATAAGCTCGGGTCTAGTTATAAGGTAACAGCCCTGAGAAAAGGAAGAAGAAAGAGAACATTTCATTCTCTGAGTTGCCAAACATCAGAAATATTTTTGGTGTAACAATAAGACTAAAGATAAGATACACCTGGAAAAAAGTCATATCCTGCTTTCTATAAAGCATGAAACAACTCAAAAACCTAATGATTGTGCTTATTCAAAAATGAGAAGAAAAGATGTTAAACATGCTGCAAACTCATATTTAACTGTAAAATGTAGAAGCAGACCTCGCTCATCTTCAGACTGCAAATAGGAGCCAATTGGTCTTCATTTTCTGGCTATTTACAGAGCAGATGGAGATATCATCACTTTTTAAAACCAAATGGTGTTTAACATTTCAAACCATGCTCCTTCAAAACTTGAGGTCTGGAATTGCATTATATCTGAAAAGTATTAATGTTAACACTTTTAATATTTTTTCTTTTGAAGAATATTCAGGGGGTTTCTGCACTGAAAAAATATTCCCAGTAACTGGGAACTCTTCAAGATGTACATTGACATTTCTGTGCACAGCAGGAAAGCAGAATCTGGCTACTGTTTTGGAAAGTTTGTGATGGAATCAAGACATCTGGAGTGAATTTATATGTCTAGTGATGTCTATAAGTGCAAATATCTCCACTTAGCCTTGTCTGCTTTGAACGCTTTTGTAAGGAGTAGAAGCAGTTTTGTAACAGGATGTATTTAATAAGGCACATCATAGTTGTATGATTCTTTTCTACAACATCCATAAAGGGATTTTAAGGTTCAGACCTGGGATAAAGATGTATACATGGACATTTCACATGGGCTGTTCAGATCTTGAGTTATATTCACTCCTCCTGACCATCTACCTCCTTTTCAGATCTCAGGAGACACCAAAGATAACGGGTAGATGTGTGTAAATAGTGTTTTAAAAATCAGCAGTTTCATGGGCAATTTCTCTGCTACATAAGCACTGGGATGTGGTTAAACATGAATTTGCTGCCTGTCAGACCACACAGGCAGGCAGAAGAATCTCTTAATTCGTAGGCAGTGCCAGTCTGTTGTAAGGTGTCAGCAAAGCCAGGCATGGACTTGACTCCTCAGTTACAAGTGTCAGGATGGAAAGGACACCCTTCAATTGCAAGTGCAACCGAATCACTTCCTGCAGAAAACATGGAGGGTGACACCTTGACTCCTTTACAGTTTTGAGGTCTAGAGAGACCATGAATCAAAGCTGACACAGAGAGTTTGGGTGTTTGCAGCTTCCCATTTAAGACCAATTGAGCGTGTGTTGAATGATCTGGAAGCAGCTAGAAAAATTATAATGAACCTTCAATCCAATGTCAAACATTGGCATTATAAAGATCAGTATGTCCTTCTGGCCTGGTTTATGATCATAGAATTATAGAATCATGGAATCAACCAGGTTAGAAAAGACTTTAAGATCAAGTCCAACCATTACCCCAGCACTGCCAAGTCTGCCACTAAACTATGTCACTAAGGGCCTCATCTACACGGTTGTTAAACACTTCTAGGGATGGTGACTCCAGCACTGCCCTGGGCAGCCTGTTTAGATGCCTGAGCACTCTTTCTGTGAAGAAATTGTTCCTGATCTCCAATCTAAACTCCCTGGTGCAGATTGAGGCCATTTCCTCTTGTCTTGTCACTCGTTCCTTGGAAGAAGAGACCGACCCCACCTCACTACATCCTCCTTTCACGTAGCTGTAGAGAATGATAAGGTCCCCCTGAGCCTTCTCCAGACTAACCCTCCTCAGGTCCTTAAGCAATTCTTCATCACACTTGTGCTCTAGACCCTTCACTAGCTCCATTGCAATTCTCTGGACCTGCTTCAGCCCCTCGATGTCTGTCCAGTAGTGAGGGGCTCAAAACTGAGCACAGGAGTTGAGGTGCAGAACACAGTATTCTAGGTGTGAAAATGATGGCACTTTTGTGATGGAAGCTCTTAGTGAACTCTACTGAGGACTCCAGTCTTGACTTTGAGATAACTGACATAGCATGATGAGCATTAGGGGAAACAAGTAAATTCCACTACTGGGGGTATAGTTACAATTTGTTTACAGTAAGGTTAGCAACTAGAGACGGAAAGGTTCCATTTGCATTGGGACCAATAATAACATTAAAACAAACTACTGAAGTAGCTTTAGGGGAGACAAGGCAAGAAGGCAAAGTCAGCTGTGACAGTGATGGTGATGGAGGTCCAAGTGAAGTAAAGAAAATACTTGACACAAAGTAGTTATTCCGTTTATATTGTGGGGGACAAGTCTGAGTAGCAGTAAAACGTTACAAGAAGCACAAACCACAGGGAGGGGCTTCTATATCTTGATCTGCAGTGCTAGAAATAAAAGATCTCTGAAAAGACTGGGCATGTCTCACAGTCTGTGTTGAATTCACATGGGGATAATCATTGGAAGAAGAATTAATTAACACCATTGTTGTTTTCTTCAATTCTATTTTATGTGTCAGAAGATTTACATAATGCTCCATTTAAAGAAAACAGAATTTTGAAAGGAGCATTACAAACTTACGTCAAATTTGTGGCACATTACAAATCCAAATGTACTACTCCTGACAACTGACATCTTGAAAATGCAAAGAGGTATCAGACTGTGGTTATCCAATCTTTTCAAAAGAGGCTACTAAGAAAAGAAAGAACCAGAAGTTGTTTTGGTGTTCCATTGGAAGAGATACAGACCTTAGACAAAGAACAGCTTAAGCAAACAGAACTCTGGAACACTTCCTGCCTGTCCTAGTACTGCTACCTTTCAAAATGAAAGAAGACTTTGATTAGTAAGAAGTATATAGAGGGTGTATGCTCTTCTTATTGTGGAAAAAGGAAAGAATTTAGCAATAAGTAGAAAAGATGTCAGCAACACATGCTCTGGCAGATGGAAAACAGTGATATGAGCAGAATTGGAAAGGAAACACTCTGCAGCATGTCAAGACATTCAGTTTTATTGCTCAGGTGTAAAGATCTTTATCATAGTAGCCTAGAAGCTTTGATAGATATGCTTATGTTTTTGAATGAACTTCTACTTCCCAGAAAGTAAAAACAGGTATTCTCCCCTAACATTTGCCTTTGAACTGCAGCTATGCTGTATGTGGCAAGAAATCATTGATTGCATAACTGTGTTAAAAGTCTCCTTAGACTGCTTCAGAAGGGAATTCTGATGCTCCTCTCTGGAAAGGTAGTTTTGAATGTTGTGGACAAGATCTGGAGCATATAGGTTAGTGGCAAAAGAAAGGAATGAATTGTGAGGACATGTGGATGAGATTTCTCCCTTTGAAGATACTTTTTAGAACATACAAAGAGCTGAAGCCACCCTCTGAGCTAGCCATCACGTGTTCTCTTGGTGGTGAGTGGAGCTAAAAAGACACCTTTTTAGGTGGGACATCAAAACTAATATTTCTTAGGCATCTAAACTCTATATTGTCAAGCTGACGGAAAGCAGCTAAAACACAGGCACAAGTATTTTCCAGAGAGCAAAATGTGCAAATGATGAAAGTTTGCCTGAAACAATTATATCTAAGTGTCTGCAGTCTCTAAAGCCTCTCTGAAAGATACAACAGCTACACTTCACAGAATATGAGGAAATAAAGGCAAAAAGAACCCCAACCAAACAACAAATACATCTGAGTGGTGTGGTTGGCTCACTACAAGTACATAATAGGAAACAGGAGTCTTGATGAGCTTTTCTTCCATCTCTCTAAATCATTTGGACTCAACTTTTAAAAGTAAATAAAAAATGTTTGATACCTGTATAATATGTACAGGAAAGCTACTTTTTGCTTTCTTAAAGTTGTATGTCTTTGAGAATTTAATTCCAATGCATTCTGAATTTGTGCTAATAGCATCGTGATTATTCTAAAAACGTTTGACTGTCCTGGTCACATTATGCACTGAGATGCATTATACAACACAGCAAAAGCTCAAATGTTGGCAAGACAAGTCAGAAAGCTTGTGAAACGTTGTTAGCAAACCATTGTAAACCTTGAAAAATGGCATGCAAGAAAGTGCAATAGATGGAATACTTATTACCTCATAAGAATAAACTAGATTTGATTTAACAACACACCAATCAACAAAGATGACAAATGGACACAGTTATTGCAGTCATTGAACATATTCCAGCAATTTTAAGAACGCTGCAGAAAAAGAATATGCAGACAAAAATATTCTGTCCTACTTCTCACAAGCTATGTAACTGCTTTCTATGAAACAAGTCAAACCAAACTAGGAAAAGTGATGAAAGTATGGGGGTATTTTGTTTGTTTTGATGTTGTTGCTTGGGGTTTTTTTCCCCCATAAAAATGCACTCATAATGATAGTGGGATATTCAGCTAAATTATGAAGCGATAGAATTGACGTATCATCAGAGAGCAGAAAATATGCTTGTCTGTACTTCTATTTTCAGATAAACAGATCTTGATTTTTGACACCTGCTCCTTATCTGCAGTTATTGTCTATGCCAAGACAAATATGCATAATATAATCACAATGTACAAAAAAAAAAGGACTTTGAGAAACGACTGATACCTCTTACTGAGCTAGTGACAGGCTGTCTTCAATCTGTCGCAGTGACAGACAATTTGGAAGGACAACATAAACTCTCAATTAGGCAAATAATTAAAAAAATCAAGGAGTGCTACTTCTTTTTGTGGCTTTTCATAAGCCACAGAAGCCAACAAAGAACAAAAAGGAAGGTCTATGCCTCAAGCAACAGGAGAAACAGCCATAAATTTTTATTCCCTTAAGTTAAAAAGAGAGGGGAATTCATGGGCTTGGTAACACAGTAATGCTGCGGGATGTCCAAAACAATTCTTCCCACTCCCTCTGCCCAAAGCACGGATTTATGAAACTCCCAACCATATGCAGGGATATGGCCAATGCTGAGTGCATGACAGATCAGAAAAGCAAAATCAGATTTGAGACATATTCTTTGCTTGATAATGGCTAGGAACTGACCTGACAAAACCAACTAGACAGTGCATATGTTTAGATTTTTCCACAGTTTGAAGATTTCCCTTGCGGAATTAAGAAGACTATGAGAAATGAGCATCTATCAATGAGAAGAAATCAAGCTAATGTCTTGTAACACATCCAAGAGCAAACAGCTCCACCTGTTCCAGAACAACAGACACAGCACAGGCTGAAGGTGGAAGTGGTTTTATGGCATTTTGCAGCAGAAAGAAATCAAAGAGACAACTTGGTTGGACTTCCCAAGATACACGTGAAGGGGAAGATTGCTCTGAACATATTGAAAACATAAAAGAAAAGCACTAACCTGCATGTAAGTCATTTAATTTTATAACATGAGCATAAAGTTCTGGAACAGTGCTGATCGTTGTCTAGATATTTTACTATAAAACCATGTGCAACATTTTCTCCCTCCCAATTAAAAAACACTTTTCTTCAGAGAATTGCACTTCACTGACAAAAGCAGAACATGCATCAGGAAATATAACAACATCAGGAAAGGGTTTGTGATGAATCTGGCTGTTAGAAGAAAGAGCAAGTGCTTGGTGAATATATGAAAGACATAGCCTCAAATCCTGATAATCACTGTTCAAAAGACAGTTGACATGAATTCGAAGCTTGCAATGATGACGTGATGATATGAATTTGAATCTTGTATAGGAACAAAATCTTGTATAGGAACAGAAATGTTTTTAAACATTGTAACTTGAGAGAAAATGTATATATTACAAGGACTTTGTAATGTTATTATAAGAAGAATCTGATCTACATATGTTGAAACAGCTGAAGAAATGGAAATGTCTTGCTATATAGCTCATGAGGGATCAGGTGTCTGCTGAGATTTTAATAACCTTTTTAAAGCTCTGATCTAAAAAGCACAATCATCTTTCCTCTGAAGTACAAAGAGCAATGAGAATTTTTATAGCAGTTCTGAAAGATGACAAAAGCACGCATACACTTTTACTGATATATCACCTGATATTTTCACTGTAGTGAACCAAATTTCTCCAGCACAACTCTTAGGGTAAGATGATGGCAGGGGGGTTGGAACTGGATCTTCAGGTCCTTTCCAACCCTAACTATTCTATAATCTATGATCTATGACTTACATGCTGTTTTGACATAAGTTCCCTGTAAGCAGCCTTTTAAACAGAAATATGCTGAAATATATCAATAAAGAAAATGTAAGTCATCATCCCGTAGAGGAACAGATTATTTAAGCTCCAACCAAACAGGTTTCCAAGGTTCAGTGTTCAATGCACACTGCTTTGACTGCAGAGGTAGGATCTTTCATGTCAGTCTAAAACATCATATGTTGTATAATATTCTGAACAATGGAAAGTAAGACATTAGGAACTATTTCCCTCTTTATACCCTAGGCAATATAAAACCCCCTCAATCAGATTGCTGATTCCTTTATAAATACAGTGGTCTAGAAACGAACTTAACAAGGCTAAGTCTTCTTCTGTTCCTGACAAAAAATTGCCTATTTTGTTTATAATATATGCTTTAAAAATATTCAAAATATATATTGTTTTTGAGGCAAAGCAGAAAATCCTACATTATATAAAGTTATGTTTCTTATCATAAAGAAAAAAATTAAAATCCCCCATAACTGTGAGTTTTTATTCATTAAAAACATTGACTCTGTAAATTCATGTTCTAACCCTGTGGGTTGTGGGTTCAGTTTCCCTGTAGGAACAAAGGTGGTAGTTGATACATTTCTAAAGGATTCGTCATTACATTTGTTGTTTTTACTTAATGCATAACAATTAGAACCTCACACACAATGGTTTTTCTCTGTTTAACAACTTTTCATAATATCCATTCAAAATAATGTGTACTGTCAGAACAGAAACATATTGTAGAATTGTTGTTTTGCATTATTAAGCCTTTTCAGTGAAAATGGAAAACCAAAGAAAGCTCAGTTTTCTTGCCCCTGCTTTGATAGGTTTTTTTGGTTGCCTTTTGCAGTTAGCAGGATTCGCACAATATATACATTTATATTCCAGTTGGGAGCAGTTTCAATTAGCAGAAACAAGAGGGGAATTAAGCAGCTGGTAATGAAAATAGATATTAGAAGGCTGTTAACAAGCAATACTAAGAAGTTTTCAAATGAAAAGGAAAAGCCTTTTCGTATCTGGGTTAAATCCAGGTCCATCGAACAGTGACTGAGTTATTGGAGTCTCCCAGCTACTCCCTGGCCCACGGGAAATGAACTGACTCTTGTGACATGGATCCCGTTCACAAAAATATCATTCTTTGGTCTAGATACATCTGAAAATTCACTTAGTGCTAACCCAGGTCATCATATATTGCAAACTGTATCTGATGCCCCCTGAAACTTCAGCAGCTGGAGAAAAGCTTGTGAAAATGCCTACAAATTGACTGGTGAGGCAGTGTTGTGTAAAGAAATCTCAGTGCAGCAGAGCTTCGGTTCATGGACTGCATTGCTGCCTGCACAGGAAGATACCCTGCACTGCACTCTAAACCAGTCTGCAACAATGTAGGCACAAGCAGTCTTCCCTCCAGTTATAGCTTTGCTGAGATTTTGGCAGTAGAGGATTGAATTTATAAGATTTACAATTTTATAGAAAAGCTTTTCAAAAGTCAGGTCCAAACCTCATTTCTTTCTTCCCAAATATAATTTGCAGACAGAAATGATCTGTGTTTTCTCCAGGAAAAAAAATCAAATAAACTATTAAACTTCCTTTACCCACAACATGTATATTCCAATTGCCTAGCTCCTTAAACCTTGTTATTTTAGAAAATACTAAATGGTTTTGAACAGTCAAGGGAAATCTGAATGTGTGTTGCTGAACTAGTCTGTGGGTTTCACCACCAAGGCAACAGCAGAAAACAACCACAAAATGCAGTGCATGGTACCCAGAGCCACTCTCATGTGAACAAGACCTCATTAGGCACAGCTTTTGCTGGTTTGTAGATAGTTCCTTGCTTGCCAGAGCCAGCAATCCTGACATTCCTAAATCATACTGTAACCAAGGGCAATATCCCATGAGGTTCTACCAAGCGCCTCCAGCTTCAGTTACAAGTGAAAATTAGACTCTGCTTCAGCTCACTGCTGAAGCTGTAATAATCCGCACACTGAGGAAAATGCATGACTAAGTTAATTCAGCATCACTGCATCTGTTCCAGAAGGAAATGTTGAAATTTTAACTAAAGTTCCTACAGGTGAAAACCTTTAAGGATTCCCTCAATGGGAAGGAAATTGCCCAAAGATTTTATTCATGGCCCCAAAGAATTTGAGGCCATCACAATGTGGGTTTTGAATAAGTATGTAATTTCTACTGCATTTTAGTATAAGTTATTTTATTAAAATTTTACTTAAATTTGTTGTATATTGTCTATGCTAATAATAAATATTTGTAAAATATTTGTTTAAATATTAAAAAGTAAAATATTATGTATTAACAAATTTCCACTATAAAAGACATCATCTAAAAATAGCCCATTCTTACCAGATATTTTCTGGTTTCGTGACATTGACTTTCCCTATGAAAAGTGTTTCTTTCAAATGTTTAAAATATTTTTTCTTCTATTAAAGAGCTCTAGAAGCAGACCAGAATACTGCTTCCCTGATTAAAGGCACAAAGCTAAAATCAGAATTGTCACATTACAATAAACATTGCAGTGGTCATCAGCTGAAAACTAACCTGCATAATACAGATTCTGGGAGTCTCTGATCATGTATGCCTGCTGTGTACATACAGCACATAAAAATATAGGGCTCATTCAACTTTTAAATCAAATAGGTCTTCACATAAAGCAACCAACAAAATTGTAATAATACAAAATGGATTGCTGAATGAATTCAGGTAAAAGATCCAGTAAGAGAAACAGATGAAAGAGCTAACATTAACCCACATCAGAGCCACAACAAAGATGTACTACAAAAGGTGACAATGTCCTTGCTTATAATTACATAATTTTCACTGGGTATGACACAATGAAAATACTGATTTAAAGTTATTTTCTTTAATTTTTATTAATTTCTCACTTTGCATATCAAAAGTTTGTTTATCAAAGATACATACCTGAAAACTTCTATGAACTATTTCAGGAGAATAACTGTTCACCACGGAGTGAAAAGTCATGGAGTCATAGAATCTTAGAACAGTTAGGGTTGAAAAGGACCTTAAGATCCTCTAGTTCTAACCCCTTGCCGTGGGCAGTGACACCTTCCACCAGACCAGATAAGTCAGTTATCTATGCTACTACCAAGCCGTTTAATTGAGGGACCAGACTAGAAACCTCAAAGGCATCAATGGAAAACACCAAACAAGTATTGATGACATCTGGGTTTGGTTTTTGTAGGAATTTAGAAGAATTATAAGTGCAAAACTTCAAACAAGGCTTTTATCTACATTGAGTGCTGCACACAGAACTTGCAAAAGAAAAAAGTGTATTCTAGTAATTGTAGTTTGTATTCCTTCACTGTGATATCTAAGTGATAAGCTGTAAACCCATACTTCAAATATTTGCCAAACATGTTTGACAAGTTCTACAGTTTTTTCTACCAAACCACCACTGAATTTCTAACACAAGCCAAGATCAATCAAAAATACAGCAAGAGAAGTTTTTCTACTCCATCTTCTAAACAATAATTTATTCTATTACTGCTCCTTAATAAGATGATTTTATTAGATTTTTGAAAGTTATTTCCTGGATGGAAGGGGATTTAAGTTATAAACTGAAATTTTCTATCTAAAGACTGAGCAAAACCACAGAATAATGTTTCAGGTACTTTTGCAGGTGTTTTTAAGGCAGTATGGAATAATTATAAGTCACATATATAAAGTTATGTTTGCACCCCAAGAAGCATTAGCACATTGGCCTGAACATGGTATACATTGTCCATATAGGTAGATTTAATGAAGGGGTAACAATCACCCCATTTCTACTTCTTTCCTCAGGGTAGCACACAGAGAAAATAGACACATTCTGTTAAAAGAAGCATTACATTGCTTTTCTTTTATCATCCTACTGCTGACTTTTACATATTTGATTTGGCCTTTTAGTTGATTTCTTGCAATTTATCCCCCCCCCTCAAGTGGATGCAGTTTCCTGCAGTTATTACCCTGCTGAAATTTAAACCTTTGCATATAATCCCAAGGTTAATAAAGGGCTTCAGAAAAGGAGAGATCAGTGGAATGATCACTTTCAGGTTAATGGTGTTATCAACAGAAGAGATTTTTGCATACTTTTAAGGAAAACTTTTGTTTGAGTAAGGAAACTGCTAGGAAGCACAGGGTGCAGCATCAGTAAGAAATGATTCAGATTTTCTCAGCTCACTGCCTAGTTTAATTACTCTCCACTAGATTCAAAAGAGTTACAATGGGATTACAAACATTCTTCATATGAACTGAAAAGTCCCTTACTACATTAAAATTATACAGCTCCTAGGCATCTTAGTAAGAGAAGTGTTACAGTACAGTGGTCTCAGGATACTAACACAGCAGCATTTGTAAGAGACGTGATAAACTTTATGAGACTAAAACACTCAGATGCACCGACTTTTTTTTAATCTCTTTTTTGGCTTTCTTATCTATTTTTTTGCAAATAACCTTCACTGAGTTCTTACACTTTTTTAGGTTCCTTAGTCAACATGACTTAACTGGTCATTTGCAAATGGTGGATAAAATGCAACTGTGAAGATGCAAATACATGTGTGGGACCTGACAGAAAACATGCATCCACTATTCTTCCTTCACTTAGAATTACTAAGACATCCAGCCTATCCATAATTATGAATCCCGCATATTTTAGGACCTGTAAAATCTGGCAGAAATATTCTTGGCACATTGCATGTCACCTTGGATGACTGTAATATGCAGGTGCTGGAATTTACTAGGTGTGTTAAATGCCAGCATTTGCAAAAATACCTCCAGTACCAAAATATTTATGGGCTTCCCCCATTTAGAATATGAAAAGCAATTCAAAGCAGCTTCCTCTGTACGCTGCAGCACTCCATGTGTTACTGAAATATAGAAGAAAAAGCATTAAAAAAACTAAAATGAAGGTGAAGTGTAAATTGATGTGCATCCTCCAGAGTGAGTGGAAAGCCTTGGATAATTTATTTTTAGGGAACTTTGTTAGGGATCTGAAAACCCTCATGGATTTTTTTCAGGGGGCAGGATACACTGTTTTTGAAAGGAAGATGAGTGATCTAGCAGCATATATGTAACATTCTTCTTTAAATCTCTGGTTTAGATAACAGATTTTGTAAAAGAAAGAATGATTTGATCAAACTCCACCAAACCATCATAAACTAGTCAGTGTCTGTACTGAACTACGAAGAATTAGTTTGCTATGTGCAGTGGGGGAAAGACTTGAAACATTCACTCTTTCAGCAAAATTGAGTGCATTATTGTTTCATATATAACTTTCTGAAAAATAAAAAGGTTTCTCATCAAGCTGTGTCTGTATTACACAACCTTCCTCTGACATAACTTCTAATCAAGTTCAGAGACCAGGTTTTGATCAGTCTGAAGGCAGTTTTGCCTCAAACAAAGGACTAAAGCAGAAAGGAATAACAGCATTAGGTTTTGACACAATTGAATTTTTCTCTCTAAAGAATAAAGGTGTAGTCTTTCCAGTTTTAAAAATCTGGAAGAGGAAAAGCTGAGATTTGTTAAGAAACTTTTAGGATGTTCAACCATCAGTGGAGGTTCTGAAAAGCTCAGGTGTTTCTTTGCTTCTTCAGTCCACTGCAAGTACAATCTTCAGAGCATTGAATCTATTTGCATATGCTCTATCAAGAAAGGCAGAAGGAGACACAAGCCTTGTGAAAAGACATCTTGTACTGACTAAGGAATCCAAGTCTACTATATGTGAGAACAACTCTGGACAACATCAGCAGTTCAAGATGAATTTGTAGCAATTCTTTTTCATTTAAAGGTATTGAAAGTTCACCTGTTGCTTTTTGTACATAAAGGTTCAACAAGGCTCAGAGCCAGGACCTGCATTTGGATCACAACAACCACATGCAGCACTACAAGCTTGGGAAAGAATGGCTGAACATGAGCCTGCAATGTGCCCAGGCAGCCAAGAAGGCCAACAGCATCCTGGTGTGTATCAGCAATAGTGTGGCAGCAGGGCCAGGGCAGTGACCATCCCTTGCACTGGGCACTGGTGAGGCTGCACTTCAAATCCTGTGTTCAGTTCTGGACTCCTCATTACAAGAGAGACATTGAGGTGCTGCAGCAGCTGTAGAGAAAGGCAATGGAGCTGGTGCAGGGCTTGTAGCACAAGGGTGATGGGGAATGGCTGAGGGACCTGGGGGGGTTTGTCTGTTGAAGAGAAGACTCAGGGAAGACCTTATTGCTCTCTACAGCTGCCTGACAGGATGGAGTGAGGTGGGGTCGGTCTCTTCTCCCAAGTAACAAGTCATAGGACAAGAGGAAACGGCCTCAAGCTGCACCAGGGGAGGTTTAGACTGGAGATTAGGAACAATTCCTTTGCATTGGAACAGGCTGCCCAGGGCCATAGTGGTGTCACCATCCCTGGAAGTGCTCATAAGCAGTGTAGACAAGGCCCTCAGTGATATGATTTAGTGGTGGTCTTGGCAGTGCTGGGGTAAAGATCAGACTTGATCTTAAAGGTCTTTTCCAATCTAGCTGACTCTATGACTCTATGATTTAGCAGCCCCAGATCTGCAGTCGACAAAGTGATTTTCAAACAAAGAAAGGAGGCAGGGTGTTACCCTCTATATTTTTGCAGGAAGCCAATTCAGTTTCACTTGCAGTTGAAGTATTTTCCACCCTGACACTTCTAACAGGATTCAGTCAAGTCCATGCCTGGCTTTGTTGACACCTTGCAGCAAACTGGCACTGCCTATGAATGAAGGCATCTTTTACCTGCTAGTGTGGGCTTAATGTTCTTAAAAGTCTTTTCCAACCTAATTGATTCTATGATTCTATAAACTGTTGGGAGTATATTTAGTATTAAGCCTATTAAATTATCAGTTTAAGGGACTGGGAAGTGTGTGCTATACCAATTTTCTGTCTCTTGAAAATATATATTGGTATATATACAAATATATATACACATATATATGTATATATGTATATGTTTGTATATATATGTGTGTGTATATATATATGTGTGTATGTATATATGTATATATACCAATTGGTATATGTACCAAAGTTCTGTCTCTTGAAAATGCTCACTGAGCACACCTGAGCTCTCTGTATAACTTTAAATAATCTTTTTCCTTTATTAGCTCCCCAGTATTGAAGTAGTTTTAAAAGTGATTTTTGCTCGGTTTCTTACTTTTTAAAATAGTTGTTTATTTAACTGTGATTGCTATATAAGGATATTTAATTGGATTCCAAACAAAAAATTACCATCTGGTACTAGCAGAAGTGAATATATATCTTATCTGCTTTTTACTATTTTTAGTCTTTGCTAATATTCAGTCTTACAAACACCCAGGCATAGCCACTGCACTTCCTGCTAGTGTGAACATACAGATACAAGATCAGAACCTTCCTTTAAGCATGCATACAGACCACATGCTTTATATCCACAAAGATTAATAATGCAACTATACTGATCAGGAAGGGATTTACCAACTCGAACAGGTGTGGAACTTTTACCTTGCCTGAATATCTGTTAGGACTGGTAAATACGCATGGAAACAAGGCATGCAGGCACTGTAGACTTTACGTATGCAAAATCTGTAAAACATTTATAGACAATTTGTCCTGGGTTCAGCTGTAACAGGTTATATACCATGAAGAAATGGAAGACATTATAGGCAGACACATGCATATGTATATGTATATACATGTACCTATATTATATTTTCAAGGCCAAGTTGGACAGAGCCTTGGGATTCATGGTCTAGTATGAGGTGTCCCTGCCCATGGTATCGGGGTTGGAAGTAGATGATCTTAAGGTCCTTTCCATTCCTACCCATTCTGTGGTTCTATGATTCTATGATTTTATGATATTTTATATGTGTACAAATGTATGTATAAATTGAGCTGAAATTTGGTTTAATACCATAGTATTAAACTAGGTTAGTGTCTACAAGCAAAGCTTGGACAAGCAGCTTTCATATAGATGTCTAATGCGAAGACTCTAGTTTTCCGTACTTGCCTATAACTATTCCACCATTTTCCTCTGGAAGAGAAACTGTTTTTTTCAGGAAATCTGAATGACAAAAAACTAATTGGCTGGTAAACCAAACTTTCTTTGCACACATGCAGTTTATACAGCTCGTGCCATGGGAATATTTTAAAACCTCTTAGTATGGTGGGGTTTTTACAAGAGCTAGAGACAAGCTAGAAGACAATACCACTGTGCCATCATCAAAATCAGTTCTAGTAAGAAATCAAATAACTGTCTTATGGTGAATATATTTTCAAGCTAATATACTTTGGAGGCAGATGATGCTTTTCCAGCACTGTCTTGGACATGGGCAATTTAAGGTGAGATGTCCAAAATCCTCAAAACTGCCCTAGGCCAAAGCAATAAACAGGATTCTGCCATATACTTCACCTGGATCTCTAAGTGGTTTTGCTGGTCATGTCCCTGCTCAGTATAACGTAGATTAGCCTGTAGTACACACAGCTGCTTGGAGTGAGGTTTCTTCAGCTCTTTGGGGAGATACTAGTCATTTTCAATACTAACAAAAATACTCAAATCATTGTGATAGACAGGAAAATGTTTCTTGCATGTTTTCATAATAAGCACTGAATGAAAGAGAATGTGGAGAGAGAAAATCCTGCAAGTAGGTTGTTAAAGCTTTTACATGTGTCAATATGCTCTTAAACATGATTATATGAGGTTTTACTTTTCTATCAGGAAGATGCTGGAATAAAATAGTTTGGGGATCACACTTTCTCTATATTACTCAGCAATCTACTTACACATATGGGAAGATTGATCTAAAGCAAATTTGTTTCATTTAACACAAAGACAGCAGCCTTGGAGAAAAAAGTCTCAAATAAATCTCATTTATTTATCCCAGAAAACTTATTTTCTTCCAAAAGAAAAGGAATTTAAACAACAAAGCAAAGGAAAAAAGTCAAATTAAAGCCCTTTCATATCCTCTGGCTGCATTACTGCATTCTAGTTCTGCAAGGAGAAAGAGCATTCTTTTTTATTAGCTGGCACTGCAAGAATTTAAGTGACCCAGCAGTCAACATTTCCCACTGTGGCAAAAGCAATTTTGTGATTGTCCTGTGCATTAGGGAAGTGAACTCTCTAAGGATTCTCGCATCGGGTATTTTCTTGAGCAATGATGTGGAAATAATAGATTTAATAAGAACAGTGTAATGATGTGGAATACAATTTCATTCTTGAGTAAATTTCACATTTTTTCCAACCAGAAAGTGGATTAACGTAAAGCGTCAAGCAGGGAAGTAACCTGGAGATCCTGCTGCTAAACACAAACAGCAGAATGGCCAGATTTGCATTACAGCAGACTTTGATGCAGTGCAGAAATACAAACAGGAAAGCATGCAGTGATTACAAGTAGAAATTACAGTATTTTTAAGACGCTGTGGGATTCACTCACATGATTCCCCCTCTACTGATAATGAAAAATGCTTGATAGAATCAGAGCTCCCCACTGAAATACTGTACCTCAACATAGGCAGTAATAAATTAGGAATTATAGAATCATAGAATAGTTAGGGTTGGAAAGGACCTTAGGATCGTCTAGTTCTAACGCCCCTGCCATGGGCAGGGACAACAACCACTAAACCATGTCATCCAAAGCTCTGTCTAACCTGGCCTTGAACACTGTCAGGGATGGAACAGTCACAAATTCCCTGGGCAACTCAAATTCCAGTGCCTCACCACCCTCACAGTAAAGAACTTCCTTCTTATATCCAATATAAACTTCCCCTGTTTAAATTTGAACCTGTTACCCTTGTCATATCACTACACCCTCCCTAATGAATAGTCCCTCCCCAGCATCCCTGTAGGCCCCCTTCAGATACTGGAAGGCTGCTCTGAGGTCTCCACGCAGCCTTCTCTTCTCCAGGCTCAACAGCCCCAACTTTCTCAGCCTGTCTTCATACAGGAGGTGCTCCAGTCCCCTGATCATCCTCGTGGCCTCCTCTGTACTTGTTCCAACAGTTCCAAGTCCTTTTATGTTGAGGACACCAGAACTTCACACAATACTGCAAGTGAGGTCTCACAAGAGCAGAGTACAGGGGCAGGATCACCTCCTTTGACCTGCTGGTCACGCTCCTGTGGATGCAGCCCAGGATACGGTTGCTTTCTGGGCTGCAAGCACACACTGCAGCTGGCTCATGTTCATTTTCTCATGAACCAACACCCCCAAGTCCTTCTCTGCAGGGCTGCTCTGAATCTCTTCTCTGCCCAACCTGTAGCTGTGCCTGGGATTGCTCCGACCCACGTGTAGGACCTTGCACTTGTCATGGTTAAACTTCATGAGGTTGGCATCAGCCCACCTCACAAGCGTGTCAAGGTCCCTCTGGATGGCATTCCTTCCCTCCAGTGTATCAACAGAA
This sequence comes from Melopsittacus undulatus, assembly GCF_012275295.1. Classification (NCBI taxonomy): domain Eukaryota; kingdom Metazoa; phylum Chordata; class Aves; order Psittaciformes; family Psittaculidae; genus Melopsittacus; species Melopsittacus undulatus. The sequence continues at coordinate 7,863,745 of NC_047528.1, read as the reverse complement.
CCACACAGCTTGGTGTCATCGGCAAACTTGCTGAGGGCACACTCAATCCCACTGTCCATGTCAGTGACAAAGATGTTAAACTAGACCGGTCCCAACACCGACCCCTGAGGGACACTACTCGTTACTGGTCTCCAGCCGGACATTGAACTGTTGACCACAACTCTTTGTGTGCAGCCATCCAGCCAGTTCTTTATCCACCGAGTGGTCCACCTATCAAATTGATGACACTCCAATTTAGAGACAAGGATGTCATGTGGGACAGTGTTGAACGCTTTGCACAAGTCCAGGTAGATGATGTCAACAGCTCCACCCCTGTCCATCAGTTCCACAGCCCCATTATAGGCCACCAAATTGGTCAGGCAGGATTTCCCCTTAGTGAAGCCATGCTGGCTGTCACCAAGCACCTTGTCTTTTGTGTGCCTTAGCATGCCTTCCAGGGGAATCTGCTTTTATAAGTCCTCTATCCCAGAAGCAGCTCTACTCCAGTTACACAGTGGTGTCTGGCTGAGCAGGGTGTGTTGAAAGGTGAAAGATTAAAAATCAGTGAGTGCCCTCTACTGTTACCTCACTCACACTGGGAAAGTATTTCTGTTTTTGCTGTGTATGTGCATTAGTCATTGCAATGAAGTGCCAAAAGCTCAGCAATAAGTCTTCACAAGGAAGTTCAGGAATGGAGCCTTTGTGTCAGGTACAGCTATGTACTATGGATGCTCTTCTCTGAAGCAATGATGCTCTCGCCTTGAAAGTTGTAAAGGGTGGAGAGAATGCCCCCTCCACAGCAGATCCCAGAGCTCTACTCCTTTACCTCTCCATTTGCCAAGACCTCTGCCCTCCCAACAACTTCCCTGGCACTAAACCCACACCAGGGGTTAGGAACAAAGTTGGTTTTCCAAGCAGGTTATGCAATTCATCAGACCACACAAGTGGGAAAAAGAGGGAAACTAAAGACTGCGGCTTATTGCAGTGAGTTGTCCTTTGGCTGCACACCCTGGGCCTGGATGTGATGTTCTGTACCAAGTATTGCATGCAGAAACACCAGTTTCTGAAGTGTAGGTTTCTTCTCTGTGTAACTCTGTGATCTTGACAGCAGATGAATATGTAGGAAGGTGACCAGACAAAGGACCAGAAAATTAAGGAGCAAGCTTGTGAACTTCTCAATCCTTCAATGAAGGCACCCATTTTATATGTCCCAGGGAGATCAGACCCAAAACTCTGCAATGAGGCTGGAGATGTCCATCTATACTGTTATGTAAATTAGTACCTGTTGAGTCAACATTTGGGGCATGTTGTTTTGAATACAATACAAAGCCCAAAGACATAGTTCCAGTTTCATTCTGTGTCCATGTCATCACAAATGCACAGACTGTAGAAATAATGCACTACTTTGTGTGTCCTACTTTTCCTAAGAGCAAGGAATTGGCTTAGGAAATGCACACAATGAGCTACATTTGTTTGCAAGATTTCAGCAGAAATCTTGTCTTGACAAGCACTAGGAAGTGGCATGTGTTAACTTTGTCTTGGTTTTATGCTCAACAGGATAACACCTATGCCAGTCTGATTATATGTATTTGGAAAAGTGCTAATAAGAAATCTCAGTTCAGTGTTCTTTTACTCCGTGTTCTTTCTTCAGACTATTAGTGTTATAGATGACTCTCTTTACTGCAAGGAAAACGATACTTAGGATGTACACCTTGTCATACAGAGTACAACAGAAAAAAGTTTCAACAAGCAACTCCAAATAGTCATCCTGAGGATGTGCAAGTCTTTCAGGGCTGTAAATCTTGACCAGAAAGTCAAACAGTGACATGAAGAATCATCCCTTCTCCAGAAACCTTAAAGTTAGATGTTCTAAACGATTTTAGGACTGTTTCTCCCGCATGACAAGAACACTCTGAATTTAGCTGGAAAAATGAATAACTCTGTCTTTGCATGCTCTGAATAAATGTATTGGCCTTAGAAAGGCTGATATATGGGTAGACACAAAGAATTTTTAAAAGATGACCACTTGTTGAGTTATGCTGCAGCATAATCTAAAGCGGATGCCAGCAGCCTAGAAAAGGCAAAAGATGGAGAGTAACCAATTGAGAGGGAGTCAGACTGCAGGCAACAATTTGCCACCAAGCCACAAGGACATTACTCTTGATTCAAGGGAGGAGGTAATGCACAGACCATTTCTTGAGTCATCATCGTAGCAAATGCTGTGATATTCAGTACTGCTTGAAAGCTTTAACTTCTTCTATAAACAAAGTCTGATAAAAGAATATCTCTGACTTCCTCCAGATATATTTTTCTGTTGACTACTGCTGTCAGTCAGGGTACAGACTGTTGTGACTGCTTAGACAACAGACCCCACATCCCATGTAGCTGCTCAAGCCTCCTGTGACAAATCAGTGGGTAAATGCAGGAGAATCAAAGGCATTTAACTCTAATGAAACTCCTTTTGAAAACTCCTGAGATTTGTATCAGAAAATCCTTAGATCCTGAAACAGCAACTCAAGCACTTCTAGTAAACAAGAAAATACCAAAAGGCTGTCAGCAGCAGGAACATCGCCATTCTCTTTCTCAGCCTTCTGGCTGCTGGTGCATTACTTATCCGTCATGCTTTACTGGTAATTTTCATCCAAAGAACCAACAAAACAGGAAGCACTGACATACAGAAAAGCAAGATAATATCTATAAAGTAGATTACAGCAGCTGGATTTGCCGTGGAAGCAAATTTCTCATTGTAACTGGTGGGGTAAGGCCAGCACAATCTGAAACTAGAATTGGAATGTCCTGAAAGTAGGTAGGAATATCAAAACAGCTTCTGGTAAGACATCCATCTCATGAGCCTGTAGTCAGCTTACTAATTCTCATAGAATAAATTAATGCACTAGCTTTTGTGAATTTTTTCCATCAAAGCTACTTCTGGCAACACTGGCTTGACACGTCATAAAGTCAGAGCCCTAGATCTATGCTATGGTGTCACTGTTCAGTTTTATGGTTCATGTGTATATCAGCCTTGGTCTGATTCAGTTTGCAGTAGTGTAAATGAAGAATCATTCCAGAACATCTAAACATCCTTGGGACTACTGCATTATCCCTCTTCCAGTCTTCCTCCAGACTGTCTTGTAGTCAGATGATTGTAAGATGTTTTTACATTGGCTAGACACAAAGCTGGACTCCCTTTGGACTTGATGGAGGAAAGATCATTTCAAGGGTATGATCTGATTCCTTTTTATGTCAACTTTTAAACCAGATCAGTTTAGTTGCCTGTCAAGGGATCTCCCACACATCTGAAAAAGGAGTCAAGGTGACTAGGTCGTGTGTCAACTTCCACAGAGCAAAACCCTAAACTCAGATGAGATGAGTAGCTATTTTGATAAGCTGCATCTAGCATATCGACCAAGGCTGCCTTTGTTTTGGTTTTGTCTACATCTCTCCAATGTCTCCCATTTTATGGCTATTCAAATATTCATATGTAAATCCTTTGGGTCACAAAAAAACCCTTCACCTGCAGTGTCTGACAGTGGATCCTGTTACAGCATTAAGACACAGCACCACAATGACACAGAGAGGAGTAGCAAGTCATTTGAGTGACAGTGACGTAAACCCAGATGGACACTAAAAACATACCCTGTAGGATCATAATGGGAAATACAATAAGACATAACTTCAATAATTAATAATAGTTCACAAAAATTACACTAAGTCCTTTACTTTCATCACTAAACCATAACCGCTTTCCCCCTAATTATTTTTTTCCCTAAAAATTAATTTTCTTTATCAACAATAATCCAATAATACAAGCATTTAGCACTGCATAGCACTTTTCATCTTCAAATCATTACCAAGTTAGTTAATATTCTCCTTACAATGAGTTGCAGAAGGTCAGATTGCCAGCACTAAGGTGCTCAGATAATAAATTTGAGGTTGATTAAATTTTCTGCTTTCAGATCTAAGCAGTTCCTAAAGAATAACATCCCAGTTTATGTCACAGACAGTTTGAGTATTTCTGAAATTTGAGTAAGAAATTGTTAAAATAAAGACTTTCAAGTTATGAGATCCTTTATCATACTAAATGCATACACTTCATATTCCCTAGTCATCATCTTTATTCTGCCAAGATGTCTTGACACAAGCCCGACAAATCCTTTAATGACAAATACTCCTTGCAATTTCAATGGGACTTTTCCAATTTGAAAATCAAGGAAGATCAGGACAGAACTGAAAGGTCATTAAAACCCCATTCAGCTTGGTATCTGACTTGAGTGAAAGATTTATTTTGCACAAAATACAGGTTTTCCAAAGAAGGTTTTAATTTTGTTCTATTTTAGGTAATATTTTGTTACCTATTGTCTGCCAGTGTAAACTAATGCAGAGGAAACTAACGCAGGAATAGTTTCCTGATTCCCTACACTGGACTTGTCAGGTCTGGATTTCACTCTGGCATCATGTTCGTATGTTTCAAATAAAGAATACCTTCTAAATTTACCCTCAGTACAACCAGCTTATGAAAAGCTTATCTGGGAAGCTAGTACCGAGATGGTTGTACTTGACTGTAAGTAGTGTTTAACACCTAATGAAAGCCACAGCATCAATGAGGTGTAGCAGATTTCTGACAACAGCAAAAGGTGCGCATGGAAATTTCTATGAAAATTAGAGACATATTTTCTCAAAACATGACCTTTGTCTTTTTCCCTTTCATGGTTGAAAGATGCTAAAATGTCATCTCAAATTGTTCTTTATTTGCCTTATGGTTTTACTAAATCCTTTTAAAGATATTAAACAGCCTACACACTGACTCATGACCAGCTTTTTCCATTTATTTTTTAACAGATGCCCAACAGTGTTAAATAAAGAGCACTGTTCCTTCTTTCAGCATAATATTCCATATGTAAAAAATCTGTATTTCATAGGAGATACTTCTGATGGAATAAACCTCACCCACCCTGATTTGAAAAAAGACCCCTGAAGCCTGAAATCTATGCAGTGATAAGATTTCAATGAAGGTTAAAAACCCTGCATGCACTTATGGGGAAAATTTACTAAAGATTTATTTGGACAAATTCTGACATGTACTTTTGTAAAAAAACACTGAATTTTTATTAACTGTTTCATAGAATCATAGAATAGTTAGGTTTGGAAAGGACATTAAGATCGTCCAGTTCCAACCCCCTGCCATGGGCAGGGGCATCTCACACTAAACCATATCACGCAAGGCTCTGTCCAACCTGGCCTTGAACATTTCATAGTATCTATAGACTAAACAATATTTGTCCAAACAGACTTCAGTTTGTTGAAGCAAATCAGGGTTGGAGGCAAGAATGCAACACAGAAAACATGTCCCTGCCCATGGCAGAGGTGTTTGAGATAGATGATCTTAGGGTCCTTTCCAACCCTTTTCTGTGATTCGATGAGTCTATGTTACTAACACAAACTCCCACTGTTAGTGACAGCTTGATAGAAAGGCAACAGATTAAGAAACAGAGGGCATATCCATGAGGAATAATCTTTTTCTGTAGTTGTTACAAATTGTCTGCTAAATATTTAGAGTGATGTGGAAGGGAGAGAAGACCAGGAAGGTTAAATTATCTGTACAGTTGTTTTCCACATCAAGAAGCTTACAAAAGAACTGCCAGAGGAAATCTGTATTTTATCCAACCCACAGTCTGCAGAGCCAGACGGAATATAAACGTCACTTTCATTAAGAATTCAGGGGCGTAAGAGACACATTATTCTTAGCTTGCTTCCTCTTCTTTCTTTTTTTTTTTTAATTTGAATTTACAGATATTGCTAAAAATGTTTTGGAAATTGTCTTCAATATTTTATGTTTACCAAATGTCCTTTGTGATAAACGATAAATGATAAATGATGTGTTTAATTTTCACTGTTTTCATTGATTTCTCAGAAGCCTTAGGAAAATGGAACATCTTAGATAATTTGGAAAACTCTTCACAAAAAGAAAGAGTTCTTAAAATTCTTTTCTCAGAACAATCAGTCTGTTTCTAAGGGAAAAAACTTCACTACCTTGAAATTAAGTGTAGTACTTCCTGTATAAAAGAAAAATCAGTCTTCCCAGGCACAGTATTAGACTCAAAAGTGTTTTAAAAAACATCTTTTCTTCCACACAAGGGACCACTATTTGCAGTTCATTAATTTTGTGTAAATAACTCTGGCCTTACTCTTCCCAAGACACTTTGTAAAGTATTTCCCATATTTCTTAAAACAAACACCGTAAAAGAAACCACTCACTTGGCATTCAGATACCTAAAAGTTTCTCTTGGACAGGAAATTCTTCTTTGTTTTATCATACTCAAGATCTTTGTCAGGAAAACCATTATTGTGTTTATAAGTGTCTTGCTAGTACTGAAATACTTCTTTGGCGCAAGGAGTCAAAACCTTTCTCATAACCCACTCACTTCATTGTAGCTCTGTCTCTTGTTCCAGCTCCATAGACCATGACGGCATCTTCTGGGTATTTGTGGGGATATATCCAGCCACATTTGCTTGCAGCCATATGCTGGGAAACTGGGCCAACTCAGTCGCATTTACATGATGCTAAAACATACCTAAGAAATCACTTTCACCCAACGTGAGTTACATTTCCCTTTGTCTTACACAGACACATATGCGCAACGCCATGGTCTGCTTGGTCTGATGATTAGCCAGCACTCCTGACAGCCAAATAAATAAATGTGACATGCTGGATCCAGCCTCTGCCCTTGCCAGGCATGGATTTGCATGAATGAAATAAAAAAGAATACATACTTGTCTCACTTGCAGACTCTTTCTTGTTTTACATGCTGTGAGCACAGGATAGAGGAAGGAATGTCAGATGTAAACTACTGGACATTAACCTCAGGGTGTTGAATTGCCTCCCCAGGGAAGGATGCCATATAGATGAGTATGAAAAACTGCAAGATGCAAAGGATTTAGGACCAGTCCTAAGCTCATGTGGAATACAGCTCTGCCAGCCTTCAACAACGCATGATATATACGTAATATAAAATATTTATGACCTGTTTTCCAAATTGCATTTTCATGTGTAATCATGTGGTACCCTCATTGCAGTACTCCTATTTCTTTCTGAAAGTAAATGCGTCTTAAGGTAAAAGTGCAGCACAAGCTATGGCATTTAAGTTGTAAATGAGTTATAAGGAGGAAGATAAAGTTAGTCCTTTAGTTCTAATTGTGATGTATTGGGGTTCCAGGGCTGTGCAGGCATGCACACGCATGCACTTCAGTCATAAATTCCCTGGACGCTCCAGGATTTTGTCATCTAAAGGGATGAGCCAATGGGCTGGTGTGAGACAAAGGACCAGCTTGGACCTGGTGATTGATTGAATTGCCATAACTAAGTATTTGACTGGTTGTTAATGGATGGGGGTTTCAGGCAGCTCTAGATGTTCCTTCAGGCAGCTCCTGCTGTGTTCAGCCCACACTGTATGCTTGAAGATGGTGCTCTCCTGGGATGAGAGACTGTCCTTTCCCTCCAGACATCCTGGTGTGGTTCCTGCTTCAGGAGAGACCAAGCTGGGCAGAGATATGACATCTGCGAACAGCCAATATAAACTGTTCCTGCAGAAATGGTGTACTGCCTCCCACTGGGATTCAATTAGAGTTTACTTTCATGTAGGACAGTCATTTGTATATATTTAAGATATTAAATGCATACAAAATTAAGATATTAAATACATACATGTCCCAGTCTAGCTGAAAATGACATTGTGGGGACCCATACAATAGACTCTGCTTGCATCTGGTGAGATAGAAACTGTCCTGAATTTTTGGGAGATTTGTTTGCTCATGTGAATGCTACCCTCTGCCAAGATATGAATAAATGAGATTTTCTCTTTAATAAACACTCTGACATGATTTTCTCCTAATCAAAAGGCAATTTACATCAAAATTCCTGTCCCAGAAGAAGCCTCTCTCTGTGTTTTTTACAAGGTCTCACAGTTCTGCCTTTTAAAATGTATAATTAGTGTGTATCTTCTTCTGGAGTGATTAAAGTGAGACTACCCAGAACTATCTAAAGCCAGACTACCAAATATAAGGAAACAAGAGGTTTGGAAAATGGGACTGTGATTATCCACCCAACCCAGTGAAAGAAGAAATCTTTAATTTGGGAAATAGGTGTCTATGATGAGGCAGGTCTGAGATCAAGCCACAATAATATGTCAACAGATCGAATCAGAGAATCAAGGAGCCACCTGCAAATACCTCAGAGGCAGCAACAGGGAAGACTGAGCTTAAAAAACCCTTCCAGAGGAAGTTGGAGAGGTTTCCAATGAGGTTCCCCCACATTTACCAATGCAAGGGCTAACAGCCCACTACCAAAGCTGGCCCTAAGCCCCCACAGCCATATCCCAAGGAGTGGGCATGTCCTCAGGGCCCTGACAACAACAGCAAACACCAAAAGGCAAATTAAAAGCTGGGGATGAGTTAATCATTCTAGCAAAGGTGCTTGGAAACTTCTGCTGATATCATGACTATTTCCAGATCAAGATAATTAATTATTTTCTTCCTCATGTATTTTCAAGCTGTTACCAAAGGCAACATAAATAATGACATGAATTATTCCTTGTCAAGTACATTCATTTACCAAGAATAATTCTTGTCACCTTTTATATCCAATAATTCAGTATCGACTCTCCCAGCAACCACAATGCTTTGTGCTATTCAATTGCTTGGAGGTTTGCTGTGAAGAGGGCAAGCAGCAGGTGACTTGCCATTTGAGACAAGTCACTCCAGGGACACAAGTCTATATTACCACACCTCCTTGCAGCAGCAACACAAAAATATCCATTTATGGTTTTAATCTTGCTAATTCTGTCAAGTATTTTGCCTTTGTCCTGCTTGTACAGCTTCTACAAAAGCAAATGGGAGGTTTTTTTATAAAATCCATAGTAGGCTTTTCTCCCAAAATCCTGTAATTTAAACTAATTTATTCTCTAACTAATCACCAGTGGTGAAGATCCTCCAACACAAAAATAGCTGCTATTTTATTTTGCCTGAATATCCAGGCAGGTTTGACAGTTTTTTCACAAAAATAAAAAAAGAAAGAAGAAAAAACAACCAACCAAACCTAAATAGGGTTCTGACAACAAAAAAACTCCAGCCCACAACAAACGTTAGCCCATACATCACGTTAAAACACTGTAAATACTTCAAATATTTTATCCAGAAAAATGTGACTGTGTATTGCTGTCATGATAGGGTCTAAGAATAGAAGTTGCTTCATATGGCTCTGTATCTGTGACTGTTTGTTTAACTGGTACTTGAAGTACTTGCTGTTGAAAAAAAAGTAGGGTTTAGTGTGAATACTCTTTATGTGCTGAATGTAAAAGCTACAGTAGACATATGCATGTAATGACCATTATTTCATATTTATACACTATAATACCTTGTAATATATAACCCTGCAGTTTAATTTCTTGCGTGTTTAAGAGACGTAAAAAGAAAACGATTAGAGGTAATGTGCAGTGCTGGGCTTCCATCTCTGCATGCAAATAGTAGTGTTTAAGAAGCCTGCCAGGAGCCTGGGTGGTTAGTGCTTTTCATTAACCAGTCCTGCTCAGTCACCCCCCTGGGCTTTGACCAGCATGCTCCCTGTGTAGATGCCACAGCCATAACCAGGGGACATAAGTAATGCATATTTAACAGAGGACTTGGTACTTTGAAGCTTTGTGCAGTAGGAATCACTTAGAACTGAAGAACTGGAGATGACCTATTCTTGCTGGAACTTATGTATAGACTTGGAAGCCAAATTTAATTTGAATTGCTGTGGTATATTATTAATTTGTTTTAATGCTTTCTTAACTGTTCTATGATTCTATGGTGAAGCACTGCAGTTTTTTTATGGTTAAACATTGAGTAAGATGGCTGTTATACAGTATAGCCAAGAATAACAAGGTTCACCCAGTGTAAGTGCAAGGTAAGTATAGCAACCTGATTCTCCCTACACTTACACCAGATTTAATAAAGAATGACTGATGCCTTTGGTAGAGTTATTACTCAGTTTATGCAATGAAGGCTTCCTATATTCATTGTTGCAGTAAATATAGAACTAAAGGGTAAAGGTAGTAGCAAGCGACAGTTCTTGCTTCAGCTTTCTCTGATTTTGTTCACCTTTAACCCCCAGTCTTCTATTTTCACAAGACTGAGTAGGAAGACTTAGTTGGGTTATTGCTTTGCAAGGTGGGATAGTTGCATATCGCACATGCCTTCATGTCAAAACCCCAAATGCTTACCCAGCTTTGGCACAGTGAACTCTGGAAACAATTAGAAGATACAAGATCACACTAGTGTGTCAATATGGGTGTCACAAGGCATCTAAATAATCCCACTGTGCCATCAGCTTTGAAATCTGTTTACCAACACTGTGCCTTAAGTTTTTCTCAAATGTGTTATTTGCATACATAGACTCAGCATGACAAATCAACCTCAACACAAAAACAAATACTCCCCAGAGAAAGATACAAGGTAAAATAAGCTACTCATGTCTTTAACCACAGTATTACATTGAGGAAATTATTCTGAGGAGGCCAATGTAATTTTGTTTAAACTATTAAAAAGCACATCTCATCAGACACTTCATTTTCATTGGTTCTTTGAATTACTTATTAGGACAGATTTTACTGATTTGACCTAGCACTTGAAATAAGATCTTGCTAGCTTTTTACTTTTCCTTATAATTTAATGCAAGTTAATTCAGCATATTTCTTTTGTTGGTAGAGAACATGATCCTGATTTTAGTGGGACAACTGGAAGTTTAGCACAATTTTAAACAGGGTAGAAGGTATTAGAACCTATAATTTTCCCTGGACTTCGGTGCTTTCTGCAATCAGCCAACAAACTATAACCACCTCATGACTGACACTTATTATTCACTATTCCTTTAATAATGTTTCCTCTGCTTTCAGAATTCACTGGGAAATGGTGGGGAAACAGACCAGATTTTTGTATTTGTGATTTCTAAAGGCTGGCTGAAAAGAGATGAGGAAGAAAATCAGTGGGGTCAGAAACTAGGAAGGAAACAGGGTAGGATATAAAGCCAACAATAAGCTGGAAGTTTCAATCGGAAGCAGTTCAAATAGATAAGAGAAAGTAGTAATGAAAAGTTACAGATGAAGATGTCATGCACATTGAGGTGTACTGGGAAGAAAGAGACTGTGAGCATCTGGATCCAGAGGTGTGAAAGGTAATAAGAAAGTCTGCAAAAGATTAAAAAGGATATTCCAGCTAAGCAGAGGTAGAAGCAAAGACCAGACGTGAATTTGTCATCCTCTCAAAAACACAGTACTGTTGTTGACATCAAAACCCACAGGCTTCTGTCTTCTAAGACACAACCAGCAGCATATCATCTGGCTACTGGAAAGATTATATGCCACCCTCCATCCTACTCTTTCACAATATATGCCACTATAAAATAAAGCTATTTGAAAGTTCAGGATAAGTTCCACAGGAAAAAGAAGCAATCGATGTGTGGTGTGCCTAATTGGCTGTAAAATCATACATGGTAGCTAAGAAGGAGCCTGGCAGCCACAGCAGAAAACAGCTCAGGAAAAGGTCACTTGTAAGTTTCAAACAGGTCCAGGCACAAGAGCATACCAGATGCACAACTAGGCTTACTGCTTGGAGTGTGCTTATGTGTACATCTGTCTTCAAGTCTGCATAAGAGAGACATAGAAATGCTTATGTAGGCTTTGCAAAGCCAACACGGTGCATTAGAATATATATCATGCATGAAGGAAACCATAGCCACTTTGATTTCAAGATGATGACAAGGCAGATGCCACTTACTACTGGAGAAGCAGTAAACTGATACTGTTCTATATTGTTGCTTGCCAGCCTTCTTGAACAAAAGGCAAGGATCCATATCTAGGTTTGTGAGTTAGGGGGAGAGGCAGATTTGGTGATGGGTTACCATTTATTGAGATAGTTGTAGACATGTCTAGCTCATGTCCATTGCAGATTGTCTATATCAGATGCAGATTTTAAATCCACGTTGAGCAATGTTTTTGCTTCTGTAGGGGTAACACAGAAGCAAGCAGCTACTTAGGAAAATTGCCAAGGAAAATATTAGCTACATACAATTGAACTATTCAACCACTAATATGCACAAGTCCTTCTCAGAAGGGCTCCTCTCAATCCCTTCATCCACCCCAGCCTGTATTGATACCAGGGGTTGCCCTGACCAAATGCAGGACCTTCCACTTGTCCTTGTTGAACTTCATGAGGCTGGAGTAGGCCCACTTCACTTGAAGCTTGTCCAGGTCCCTTGGGTGGCATCCCATCCCTCTTGTGTGTCAACTGCACCACACAGCTTGGTGTCATCGGCAAACTTGCTGAGGGTGCACTGAATCCCACTGACTATATCACTGATGAAGATATTAAACAGTGCTGGTCCCACTATGGGCCCCCAAGGGACATGGCCCATCACCAGTCTCCATCTGGACATAGAGCCATTGACCACTACCCTCTGGATGTGGCCATCCAACCAATTCCTCATCCACTGAACAGTCCACCATCACATTCGTATCTTTCCAACAGAGAGAAGGATGTTGTAAGGAACCATGTCAAAGACCTATCAGAAATGTGGATACATATCTATAGCTCTTCCCTTGTCCACTGATGTAGTCTTTCCATCATAGCAGGCCCCTTAGTCAGGCAGGATGTGCTTGGAAGAAGTGTCCCTAAGCACCAGACTACATGTCTTTTATGTACCTCCAAGGATGGTGCCTCAGCCACTTCCCTGGGCAGTCTGTTCTAGTGCTGGGTAGCTCTTTTCAGTGATGAAAGCTTGAATCAGCAACCACTTTGTTCTTCAAGCTGGGAGAGTAAAATCTGCTTGTAGTTAGCGGCAGCATAATTACAGGAGTATGCAGTCATCCCCTACCCCATAGAAATTCCTCTGCTGCTGACTCGTTGAAGTTTACAATTTTCCACAGCATCCATATCTACAGATCAAAGAATATTTACTTATGAGGCTAAAATCGTAGTGCAAAGCATCCTATGATGGGTCCACAACACCCCAAGTTCAATTTCCTTTCCAGTACCATTTCATTAACAAATACAGTCATCAGTTTTTCACACTGAAACTTAAACATTAATGAAAAGTACAAATTTTAGAAGATGGAACTGCATCTGGACAAACCTCGGGTTTCACTCTTTGTACACTGTGACACTCTTTGTCACTGCTGTATCATATAGGAAGCCTATGACACCATAAAAAATATTTTCCTTTGAGAAATTAATAAATAACTAGGATCTTAATTTTCCTAGAATTAAGAATCTCAGTCACAGTGGTATGACCATAGAATCATGGAAAGGACCTTAAGACGATCTAGTTCAAACCCCCCTGCAGGGACACCTCACACTAAACCATGTCACCCAAGGCTCTGTCCAACCTGGCCTCGAACACCGCCAGGGATGGGGTAGACACAACCTCCCTGGGCAGCCCATTCCAGTACCTCACCACCCTTACAGTAAAGAATTTCTTCCTTATATCCAATCTAAACTTTCTCTATTTAAGTTTCAACCCGTTACTCTTTGTCCTGTCACTACAGTCCCTAATGAAGAGTCCCTCACCAGCATCCCTGTAGGCCCCCTTCAGATCCTGGAAGGCTGCTATGAGGTCTCCATGCAGCCTTCTCTTCTCCAGGCTCAACAGCCCCAACTTTCTCAGCCTATCTTTATACAGGAGGTGCTCCAGTCCCCTGATCATCCTCATGGCCTCCTCTGGACTTGTTTCAACTTGTCCAGCTGGATCTTTTGTGCAAATCTGATTGAATGGACAGTGGGGGGCTCTTGTAATTTTGTTTGCTTCAAAAAAATGAGTAATCAATGCTAGTTGCTTGCTTTATGACACCCCACAGTCTCCACAGCCCTCACACCCCAAATATACGTATATCCACATATACTTATCCAACATCAACTTTTCATACTTTCCTTGCTTTAATTTTGTTGCTATGGAAATCTTCCCCCATAGTGTTTACATTGACTCAAACGTGCTGAAAGCCTTTGAACATGCAATGTTTTTATAGGTCTTTTGGACAGTTTGGAATAATGCTAAAAACATGCAAGTGAAAACTGTGTTTATAACAAAATCTTCTCTGCTGTTCTGAGCCTGAGAAGGTTAGCTCCTTCCAATGTTTGCATATTTACTTCAGCAAAGAATAAACAAGTACTATGTGTATAATTCTTTTCACACCAAAGTTTCCCAAAGAGCTTAACGAATGACACACAATCTATAAAGATTATTTATCAAATGCTGGAGAACAAGTGTCTCTGGAGAGCAATTGGAAGCCTCTCTGTAATACCAGCTTGTTATTATTTGTCTCTGATGGAAATTAAAAAGTCAGCATCCAATTACTGATGCTGTATTTGAATAGGACTTGACAAACTTCCCGAATGTCCTGCAAAGGATTGTGCAACTCCTGAAGGTTGCAAAGGGAGATGCAGGAGATTCCTGTCTCATGGAAGAGGCAGTGCCTCCTTCAGTCTCCACTCTACCATCCTGACACAACAGAAGGCCTAACAATCCTGATTCTGTCTAACTGAAAAGGAGATCCGGGGAGTTTTATCCCTCAAAGTAATATCACTTCAAGTATAAAGATGAAAAAAAGTGGAGAGATATTTTCTGTAGGTCTTATAAGAGGTTCTAAGGGAAAATAAGCAAATTATAAGTAAAAATGATCAGAAAATCTTACTTCAAATATATTTTTCCCACCTAGAAGGCCTTCATTCACAACATCTTTTACCAGAATAACTCTAAGTGTAGAAATACTAAATTTATAAGTGACTTAAAGATCTGAATATTTATGCAATCTACTAAGCCATTACTTTAGCCCCCATTGGGCCTTTCTTTTGCCTTTCCTAATTCAGTATCACATTATTTCTTAAATAATAAGCAGGCAGAATAGTTCAGTGCAAGTGAAAAAAGCAGCGTTCTGTGTCTGTTACACTCATTACCTCCTTGATCATTTTGATATAATCTGTGGCTAATTTAAGTCCCTTTGCTAATTTGAACAACACGCACAGAGATGCACTGCAGAGCATACACGGCAGTTCATATCCCTTTTTACATATTCTATCACAATCATGCCTGGAATATGGCCTTCAATTCTGGGTATCCCTGGAGTGCTCTGATGTCTGGTGATGAGATATATCATCAATATATCAATAGGTAGAACTCACCTTTGGAGGGGAAAATAGGTGACTGTATGGATGTTCTGAATAATCATTTATCCAATGTTATTTCTTTTCCTTCAGAGTATTCCAGGAAAAGACAGATTCAGTTACCAGGGAAGTCACAAGGCAGGTCTCAATTACAAACCATGTTTCCCAGT
The DNA here is from genome assembly GCF_012275295.1 of Melopsittacus undulatus. Classification (NCBI taxonomy): domain Eukaryota; kingdom Metazoa; phylum Chordata; class Aves; order Psittaciformes; family Psittaculidae; genus Melopsittacus; species Melopsittacus undulatus. Next base: position 7,848,410 of record NC_047528.1, on the reverse strand, counting down.
AATGTGTTAAAAATGAGGTATCAATCAGGAGAAGATATGGAACTTTTCTAATTTATTAGGAGACTTGCATTTTAGATACTGAAAATACAGTATTGATGTATGAAATAATATTCTTGCTAATCAAAGCAAGTTTTCTTTGTTCTTTTCATATCTTTCAGGAACGATGAGCATGAACAGCATTTATTGAAGGATGGTCATTACTTCTGCATGTCTGAGCATGAAATATGGAAAAGTTTCATTGATCTTAAGAAAAAAATGTGAAAATGACTGAATTCCCTTTGCTCTGATGAGGCCTTATACTGCTTTCATTAAGTGAGGGAGTTTTGGTGAGCCCCTAATGGGAGAAACATCTGTCCTTTAGACAACACTGGTAAATTCAGCCTAGGTTAGAAAAACATCAGAGTTTACTTCTGTAAAATGCAGATATTTACTTATTATGCACCAACACTATTCTCCTTCCTCTTTCACAGAATTTCTTCACTAGCAGAACATTCAATTTAACTTTTCAATCCATGAACAACTAAGTACTGTACTGCCAATTCTCAATGGGATAGTTCAGAATTGATGATTGACTACATAGCTATCATTTAAAAAAGATTAATTCACTGGTGACCTAAATACCTACACAGTGGCAAATTAAAAAATGTTTCTAGGCAACAAGAACCTATTGACACAATGAAAATTCCTCCTTCAGAAATTGCTTCCTGAAGTGAAGCAGCAAAGAATATAGATCAGATTTGAAGGAAGGTTGAAAAAAAAGATGAGTGAGAAATATTTACCCTTAACTTTTCAAATGTCATTATGTATGTTTATGTGACTCTGGGTTTTTTTTGGTAGAGATGGGAGATCTCCAGGAAAATCCCCAAAAGAAGTGCTGCCACATGTGAGGGGGGGAAATAAAATACCATCAGGAGAGCAGAACCTCTTTGAGTGATAGTTTGAAGTGCTGCCATATTAGAAATATGGTTCTTCTCACAGAAAACTCCTGATCCCCTTGAGTTATTTAAGGTCACACAGCAGTTTCTCAAAGGCAGCTTCAGAGTCCTTGTAGCATAATAGCTCTTGATTATTACATTAGTGTTGCAATCCCTCACATTAACATGGCAGGAACTGACTGAATACTTGCTGTACAATGTCATGGAAGCATCACTTGCAGACAGAAGTAGCCTGATACCAGTAGGAAAACGTTTTTGTCCCCATCCCGAGCCTGAGGGTGGCCTATAAAATGGCTCTTTCATCTCCTCCAAAAATCTTTGGGAACTGAAATAAGTAACTTGTTTGACTGCTAAAAGTTATGGATACAAAGATATGGTTTTTTCTGTCAAATTAAAGGATAGCTCTGCTCACTCTGACCTCTCAGTATCTCATAGAAAGCAACAGCCTTATTACACCTCCATTTACTAGCATGATGTTCTGATCCAAAAGTATTAGACAACTGTTTCTTCCTAGCTTTCTCATATCGTAACACATTTAAATTTAGAGCTACTGTTCTTAGCCTGTGCTTGATATGCCCTACTTCTTGCTCAGCTCTGAAGAAGACCCTGTGTCTTAAAGCCTGCCTGTTCTTGCTACTCCGATAGTCAAATAAAAGGTAATGGTTTTCACTACCACCAACACCTTATGAAGGGAGCAATGCACACTTCCCACCATAACAGCTATAACTCTTGGAGTTGAAGAAATTTTATCTGAGACCTGGCTAGTTGAGTCTTCTTCCTTTAAATACCTAATACACTGAGTTACAGAAGATAGAGTGCCTAAGCTTTATGCATGTAAAGATAGGCTTTAATGATCTTCACTTACTCTGTTTTATGTAATGGCAGAAATTCTCTTTGGACATGATAATTTGAATCATAGAAAGATTCATGCTGGAAGGGACTTTAACGATCATCTAGTCCATCACCCCCTACCATGGGAACAAACGCCTTCCTCTAGACCAGGTTGCTCAAAGTCCAATCCAACCTGACCTTGAAAATACCCAATGATGATGCATCCTCAGCTTTTCTGGGCAAGCTGTTCCAGTGTCTCACTATCCTCATCGTAACAAAACTCTTCCTTGTGCCCAGTCTATATCTACCCTCTTTTGGTTTAAAACCATTGTCCCTTGTCATGTCACTAGAGGCTGTGCTAAAAATCTCTCTACAACTTTCTTATAAATTCCCTTCATATATCGAAAGGCCAAGTTCTCAAAGTAATCTCTACTAGTAGCTACTTTACACTAAAAACATGCCAAGGAATGTACTTGGGCATGGAAACATGCTGTTCTAGAGTAGTAAATCATTATCAGGAATCCCAGTTTGAACAGACCATCCTCAAGAGGCATTCAGCACACAGCACCCTATGCCGAAGGCTAGGAGACCTAACATTGCCCTTTCCTTACCAAGGCCCAAGGGCTGTTCTAGGAGAAATCTACTGTGCTTTCAAAGTGGCTGTGAATGAATGGAAGATTACTGCAAGACAAAATGACTTTTCTTTTTTTCCTTTTAGAACTATAGCTGTGATTCCACATTTGAGTATTAGCACAGGTTATTTTGAACTTCAAAAGGTCTGGGGTTTTGTCTGTTAAATTAAAGTACTGTTAAAATGTTCTTTTTCTTAAATGAAAAGACAAACTATAATTACACAGATAGGAAACACAGCAAAGTAGAGATATTTTTACCAGAACTCATAGGGAAACCACTTCAAAGTGCAACCAGAGGAGATTCGCATGGTATCCTGAAGATATGAGAAGGAAAAGAGATCATAGAGGAAAGGTTTCCCCCAGGGTAACTGGGTCATTTCTTTTCCTTGGTGTTATAAGTGCAGTTCAAACAGTACTGAAGAGACATGCAAGCACAAGTGGTTAAATTTCATCTCTGTTCAAATAAATTTCCAAAATCTTGCCTCCTCTTTCCAGGCTGAACCTTCTGCTGAAATGAGTTCATTTATCTGATAGAAAATTACATCTTATTCTTCTGTGTGAGGCATTTTATTCTGTCTAGTAAGAACACAGGAAATTTCAGAGGTGACGATTTTGGAAATAAGCAGTAGAAGATGGAAACTAGAGGGTGTCTAATTCATATCTAGAGAACAACATACTAATACCTATGTTTATAAGATTACAGGGGTTTTACCTTGTCCGCTGCATGAATCAGTATGAATTTGTCTAGTGAGGGACACTCAGTTATTACCTTGCTTTTGTAAAATAAATGAGTTTTAGCATCGCTTAATATTAAAGAGCAATATTATATACAGGATATACAGGAGTGTTAGTAGAAAGCAGACTTTATTCTATCCTTGCCCATGTATGTGGAATGAAGTTAGCAGCTACACATACTGTAGTATCTATACACTGACCAGTGGCATTACATTGCACAAAAAAGACAGCTAATTTAATCATTTCACACTTCCAGGAGTGACCTAAGAAAGACTCCAGAGCAGGACCTCCAGAAGAGAAAATGTTCTTATTTGTATAGGTTTTACTTACTGGCTATTTATTTTGTTTCCTTCCATTCTGTAGTTTGCTGAAAACATGGGATCACATGGTTACAGCAGTGGAGATTTCACCTAACTGACCTGAGATGTATACTGGAGGGACTGCTGTTCTTTTGCCTTCCTTCTCCTAAAGAAAGCTCACCAATTTGAGAGAAAGGTCATTTCTGAGAAGCCAGAGAGGAGGTTAAATCTTTGCCATAATGGAGCACTTTCACATCTAAAGAAAGATAGTTCTTTATCCTCACCCTTCATACCCAATATAAACACAGACACACTGAACTCTGACTCACTTGTGCTCATAGCCCTATCAGCAAGAAAAATAGACTTTTAATCAGGGCCACTGTTTATGCTCTTTCAAAAAAAACCAAAATATTAGCAGCCAAGGGAGAAATCCAAGGTAAGTGTGTTAATAGTTTTGTATAGATCAGTAGCGGAGGTTACCCATGTTTTAACTTAGACATAGACAATAGGTCAAAGCCAAACTGCACGTGTTAGATTTGGGGAATGTTTAGGTCTTTTCTGTGACTAAACTGGGAAAGAATTTGAATTTCTGCTTCTCAGTACATTACTGTCCTCACATCTGAGCTTCAGCTACAAGATCCCCCTGAGATCCTCACCTGATCCCCATTTCCTTAAGTTCCTACTATCTACATTATTGCTGTGTCTCCCACTCTACTGGAAGCTTCCATCTACTGATCTCTTTTGAGGAAGAAAATGTCATGAGGACCATATCATGTGATTTTGCCCTCAGTTTCAAAGGTAAATATGGGATATTCTTTAGATTGTGCTGCTCTGGCTCTCTCAGGAACCAAAGGTCAGTATCCTGCTACTGACCCGGTTTCTTCCTTTATCTTACCTTCACCTTATGAAGATAAGGTGAGTCTTTTTCTTCCTAGAATATTTTGCTGCTACTTTATAGTTCCACTCTCCTCTAGAAATTGTAACTCCCATAATCCCCCGCTTTCGGATTGCATTTGGAACAGTTACCTGCCAGGGTTAATCCTGCTTTTAAATAAGCAAAAATAAGTAGGTCTTGTTCAGCATAGGATTAAGACATTCATTCCCTCAGAAAGTGTGCATGAAGCCACACAGACTTGTAATAATAAAATGAAGAAGAGACATTAAAACACCTGGAAAAAAAAAGATGAAAGTTATTCTGCTAATTTATGCTCTCCAGAAAGGAGTAAAATATGAATGTCTTGCCTTTCCCATAAAATGGTGGAAACATTATACTGCTATACAATGGGACTACAGAAGAGCAGAATGAGCCAGTGTTCTCAATACTGTGAACTTGTCAGTCTCTTAACTTCTGTGATGGAAAGTAGGACTCTTGTTTTAAAACTGTTTTTTTTTATGGTGCTTTGGAAAAAATCACTTGGATGTACAAAGTTTTATGAAATAACTGGTATGCTTAGCGTATTACTTCTTCTCTGAATCTCCTGGCTCTTGAAATATTTATATTTAATCCTGTGTTCTTGAGTTTCAGAGCCAAGATAACAGATTAAACTAGAAAACAGGAATTTAAAGATGTCCCGTGAGACAGTTCACATTCATACATAGCAGCAGCAGCCACTACCTGTTCATGTCACCAGTCGAATAATGCATTTTATTACAGTATATGCAGTCATGTTTGAATGAAGACTCAGCCATAAATTGGGATCCTCAACACCAAGCTTTGCAGACATAATAGAAGTTGATGTAACAAAAATCCACACAGGATCCATCTATAGCTAGGTGGGAAATGGTTTTCTAGTATTACCCTGAAGTAGAGAAGTGGCTGGACTTAAAGATGGATATCTTCAGTTTATGCATCTTCTTTACCATTGTCACAATTGAGATTTATGCTGTGATCACTTAGTCATTTTGAAGTAGCATCTACAATTGCTCTTGTTGAACTGATCTGCTATATTTAAATAAGATATCTGGCACATGAAGAGGAACCTGAACCTTTTTTCTCCAGCCCACCAGGGTGCCTGGTGTCAGAGGTGTCTGTCTCTAGATCTACAGGGAAGATCATAAGACTTGTGTTTCTTCTCTCACCTTTTGCTTGTAAGTTCCAAGATCTGAAGGTTAGAACCATAAAATCATTAGACGCTGATCAATGTATTTTTGAATTATTAATGTCTTGTCAAGTACAACAAGCTTTCTGGGTTTTGGCATCTATTAGTATTAAAGTAATAGGCTAAGATAAGTCTTAATTTTTGCCTACTGAGAAACTCATGTCTACCTAAAACCAGAACATCAGTTAAGCTGGTTTTTGATTTCATCTTACAACTGGCAATAACCTAATGAAAAGTGATATGTAACTTGTAAGGATTAATAAGTGAAAGGCCCAATTATGTAGAAGAAAATGGAACTAATATTTCATTTATTTATTCATCGGTTGAAAGTACAATGAATATATATTTAGTTTAAGAGGCTCTAGTTATACAACCAATCTTGCCTGGCTGCAAATAGTTGTCAATAATATCTAATGATGAAGCCATGTGTCAAATAACAGGATATGGAGCACAGCTGGATATTCAAGGTGAATGACAGATTAGAGAAAGCTTAAAAATATTAATAAACACTGTACTGTAGTTATAAAAATATATTAACTTGTCTAATCTTTTTATAGGAAAGTGTGTCACTTAAAAATTCTTATTCATAATACTCTTCTGTCCACTATATCACCTCTCACTCCTGCATGCCAACACACTCCTCTCATAATGATGTGGCTTCATAAAACCTAGAGACTTACTGCTTTCGTGGGTGGAGCAATGTGGCCCAGCAGCACATGGTGACAAGGAATGCTCAGTCTGAGGTCAGGGGTTTCAAGTTGTCTCCGAAGGATGATCAAGAAGTAAAATCATAGAGTAAAATACTGCCCATCACTGCAATCCTTTTATCCTCTTGAAGGTTTAATATCCATTAAGCGTTGTATTTGTATGTCAAGGTTTTGGTACTGGGGCAGTTATAGTGATGGCTTCTGTGAGAAGGTTCCAGAAACTTCCCCCATATCCAATACAGCCAATGCCAGTCAGCTCCAGCACAACCCACTTCTGGCCAGGCTGAGCCCATCAGTGATGGGGATAGTGGCTCTGGGATAAAGTATTTAAGAAAGGGTATAGGGAGGAAATTGCTGCTCAACAGCAGCTGGGACAGAAGAGGGAGAACATGTGAGAGCAACATTTCTCATTATCCTGCTCTGATTTGATTGGTAATGAATTAAATTCATTTCCCCAAGTTGAGTCTGTTTTTTCACATGATGGTGATTAATGTGTGAGATCTCCCTGTCATTACCTCAATCCAGCAGTCTTTTTCTCTCCTCTATTCAGTTGAGGAGGGCAGTGATAGAGCAGCTTTGGTGGGCACCTGATGTCCAGCCAGGGTCAACCCACTACATGAGCCTTCAAGAGTAAAAGAAAACCAAGAAGCAGCAGTGCAAGATTCTGCACCTTTCTCCTTCTCTTATTGCTCTGCCCTTTTTCTAGTGTTTTTCACAGTGCTTTTTTCCTCCATTCTCCCTTGTAACATTGGATAATAACATTTTCCATGCCTCCTTTTTTTTCTATTTTTTTTAATGTGTGAAATGAAACAAGTGTCTTCTCTTTAGATTACTGCTGAAATTAAGAAAAAAGCCAGTCAATAAAGAACTCAGATGCAATTCCATAAGGAACTCCTCCCAAAGTTTGTTTCAAGCCATTCTTTGTGCTCATGCTGAGGCTGATGCAGGAAACAAGGAAGAAAATGGAATGCATTTGCAGTCATGAAGGAGCCCCATTGGTAGCCAGTGCCAGTGCAGACCAGGGCCACCGAGACCTGCTTGAAGTGGGGCTCTCTGTGAGGTAAAGCCAGTTAACCATTAGCATTGCTGGATCACTGTCAGGACCCAGCACTGCTCCTGGTAGGAGGAGGAGGAAGGGAGGGATCCCCTCTTTCACCATTATTCTCTCTTCTACAGGAATTAATGGGTTTTTCTTTATTCCATTGTCTAAGTCTTCGCCTGCTTCATTAGTTTTGGCTGATGACCAAACTATCACCTTCTATTTTCCTCTGTGGGCAGGATTTTTCTAATGAAGCATACTGCCACTATCTTGCTGCCCAGGTCTCCAAAGGCACTTTGCTGAAATTGGAGCTGTGCAGTGATTCACAGCAACTACACTCTGTTTGGCCTCCTTTTAGTCTATTAACAGCACATAAACAGAGGGCAATTTCCAAACAGTTATTTTCCCTTGTTCCAAATATTTTTCTATGACTTCTTATGCTGGTGCAATTCTGTCACAATTGTTTATATCTTATGAGAGGAAACCCAGATTTGGTTATTAATATGCTTATTAAAATAGTAATATGCTACAAAATTCTAAAGAATGGTTTTAAAAACAACTCAGTAGTTTTCATTCATATGCTATTAATGTAAAAAACATTTTTTTTAATCTAGTTTCTATCAGCATATATGCAAATCCTGTACGCTACTCAAAGTTTCACTTCCCAGGACCAGCTATAACTGTTGTGCCAGTGGGATGGATGTTCAGATGAAAAAATGTCAATCTAATTAGACCATCTGCAGTGTAAAACTTAAAAACCATGAAGCTCCTGAGTGGGTTAAGAGATTCAGGTTCACAGGTTTGCCTCATTGTATGAATGCATGTCAGTCCTTGATGCAATGCCAGCACTCGTTCCTTAAAGGAAGGAAAAGTTGTTTGGTTTGTTCAGAGTATTCCCATAATTAAACCCAATAAAGCTTTCAGGGTGAGTTATTATCTCGGTGATAGAAACAGACATTTCTTAAACAAGAATAATTATATCTGATACGATTCATGAAATTGTTAAGCACAGGATGTTATCTCACTACTTCAGTGTTTTATTGCAATATTGTCATTCCCAAGTGTTTAAAAATGCTTCTATTTATGGTCCTTGAAACAATACATTTGAGAATTGTTTGCTTTCTCTTTCATAAGGCGTGAAATGCATTTTTGTATTTTCAGTCTTTGCTCTTCTAGGAGTTAGATATAAGCCATTAGAGAATGGAAGCTGAGGAATTATTCCAGCTCCCATGGATGGACAAGGAGCATCTCTAGTTCACTAGTAATTCCATGCTGTGAGTTTCCACCTCTCTGATCTGCTGCCTCTTTTCCAGTGAGCACTTCCTAACTCGTATGAGTCAATAAGACTCATTATTAAAAGTGTCATAGTTTATTTGGAATTCCATATGTGAATATGATGGACTCTTAGCATCAGGAAGAGTCAGCTCCATGCTGCCGTAGCCTCTTTGGTGGCATAAGTCCCATGATCTTACGATGGATAAAACACATTCCGCACAGTTATACTCTGCCAGGAGTCAGACTCAAACCTTGTCAAACTCTTCTTCCTTGCAGTTATGTAGCATTAAATGCTTTTCAGTAGCTGAACAAAAGCTATTAGTATGTTTCATTTTCCTTCCCAAAAGAAGTCTTCTGTAAGTAAAAAAAAAAAAGGCTAGAACAGACCCATCAATGATGGCAGGTAGAAGAAGAAAAATACCAATAAATCACTGAGTACAACATTTTTCTCAGTAATATGAAGCTGATTTAAAGGCAACAGTTGGCCAAAGACAGTGGCTATGAATTATCTCTACTTAATGAATAAAAGGTGACAGACTTCAATCTGGAGAACAATATTAATATTAAAGGATAGTTAAATTTTTCAAATATTTGATATCTGACAAAATCCACCATTTCATTACTATTAAAACTGACCACTGTATAAAATTCCCAAACCTTAACATGAACAGGTAAAAGCAATCTGTCTTGCATCAGCCTCTCCATTAACCTGTGGATAAGTAACACATCTGGGGAACTCAGGCTCAGGATATTGCTCTCAGAAAGTCATAGAATCGTAGAATAGTTAGGGTCGGAAAAGGATCATCCAGTTCCAGCCCCCCTGCCATGGGCAGGGACACCTCACACTAAACCATGTCAACCCAAGGCTCTGTCCAACCTGGCCTTGAACGCTGCCAGGGATGGAGGATAACCAGCTTTAAACAAGTAATATAAGCATCAGAAACAGAAGGCTTGCATATGCCCAAATTCACTTTTCTGTTTCTCTCTTACACCAGAGACTCCTTCAGAAGAAGCACTATTCCCTCTACTTATCTGCAAACATATCTATATATTAAGTCCAAAAAGTCTATTTTTAAAGTGAATCTTTAAAATTAAGCAAAAGATAAATTTAGTTATGCATTAGGAGAAGAAAGGAACAGAAGTGGTTCTTTTTGGGGCCAGGTCTTCTTTATTCCCTTTCCCAATTTTAATCCACTTCTTTCCTAAATTGATACCCACTTCTTTTTAAAAATCCTTAGTCATAACTATGCTGTTCATATAGACTGTTGCTTTCATGCCACATCATCCTCTTGTTTCTCCTGATGCTTGTGTTGGACTTCTAATGCAGGTGAGTTTGGGTCTTTTCCAGTTGGTCCATCAAATCTCATTTTCTATGAAGAATTTTCTGGGGAGTTGAGTTTTTCTTAATGTTGTGTTTTGGTCACAATGACCTCTTTATTATAGTAAAAAATTAATAGAAAACTGGGATAATGTTACCCCAGTTGCAATTTGCAAGAAACCAGTGGAGTTGCATCAAGAATTAATTTAGACCAGGATGTCCAGCTTAAACAAATAATGACCACAGGGGCTATATAAAAATATCTGAAGGTAGTCAAGCAGTGTTAAAGAAACAGGACACAAAAGAAATGTTTTGTGCTTTCCAAAGCACAACACAACATTCTTCGTATCCTAATTCCTTTCCAAATTATGAAAGCTCTCTTTTCTTTAAGATGACCAAGCAATTTAAATCTATTTATTCTTATAAAATCTTTCTCAAAGAGGCAACAACAAAAAGCAGAAGCACAGGGAGCTGTCACACAAAAAACATGTTTTATCCTTTTGAAAGAGAAGATAAAACTGAGGGGCATTATGGTCAGAAAACTGTACATAGCAGACGCAAGTTCCAACAAATCGATGAAATTGCCAGCAGTGTTGATACAGAGCTAGGTAACCTTAGAATGTCAGTTCCCAATAGTGCTGTTGTCTTGTGGGTGAACACAAAAAAATCCTTGAAAAGCTTGTCTGCTTTTAAAACCACTGTAAACACATCTGCACCTTTCATAGACTGATTTTTTGGGGTTTTGTTTGAGGAAATGACCATATTAACCATGAAAACAATTCTCCTACATTCTAATGCTTGAAAAGACAAAGCGGGAGCAAAGAGAAGGAAAGTTTCGCTTTGCATTTGCCTTTTTCACCCAACTTTGCAGGAGTTCAGGGACAGACATATGGTGCAGTATGCACTGTCAGTAAAATGACAGCTACTCTTTCACCCTTGGGCAGCAAATGGAAATGCAGCTGGTTTATAAGCCAAAATCTAAAAATAACAAGTATTCCTTTAACATGGCAGAATAGCGTGACTCATGCATCATTCTGACATAAACATGACATCCATTGCATCCAAATCATTATGTCCAAATGTTGAAGTCAGATGCAGTTTGACCATTTTCACAATTACTTATCAATCTTTCGAAAATATTTAAGCATCAGTAGGAAAAATAACACAATCCAGAGATCAGTTGTTAAATATTAGATGCGGGTTTTATTAGTGACTGAAATCTGAGCTATGAATTCAATTACTGAAGTTATAAACATATTAAAAAACAACCCTCAATCAGCCGTGTCGTGCTGTTACATAAACTTATATGCCTGAGCAACTTAATAGCTTATTAATGGTTAATGTACTGAAATGCATGTGGTACATACTGTGTCTGTAAACTGACTACAGGACATTGAATAAGCAAGTAACAGCCTCTTTGCCTCGCCTTTCTGTTTATAAGATGGAGATAATAATACTTTCTATGTGGCAAATGTGTTCACGTCTAAGCAGGAACCATTACCTTTAGCTTGCTAAAACATTTTCTATCTGTGAGTACTTAGAGCTAATTGTCCAAGATTGCCTTGTTCTGAATGGAAAGAGATGAGCACTTTCAGGGACAGGTCTGGAAAAATTAGATGAATCTCTTTCTGGAAGGATCTGCAGCTGGCTATCACATAAGCCCAGGTGTATAGTTTAGACCTTTATATTATAGCTACACTGCAAAGTTCAGCCAGACCTGGCACCCTTTGCAGATGAGGGCTGAAATAGATGGCCCCTAGGAGAGCCATTCCTTACACTGATGCTGCGCACCAAGAACAAGCAGGACACTGAACTGAATGTGCCAGTGATCCCAGTGGTGATAATTTGTTCCTGCAGAGCTCTTTACAGCCCAACATGCACGAGTGGCATTTCTTCTTTGACTGCCTCTTGATACCTACTGTACAGCCAACCAACTCCCAATACCTGTGGATGCTGAGAAAGGTTGAAAAAACTATTGAGGAAAGAAGGCTGGACTTCTGTTGGTTTGTGACACCCAGAACAACACAGAAATATATGCAACATATTCAGTAAAATTGTGTCCATATTGTAGTTACTGCTTCCACTTTTTGTCATCCCACTGAACAAAAGTGTAGATGCAGTAAGCAGGGCATAATTTATCACTGTACCAACAAGACCAATTTTGCTTCTAAGAGTTGTTTTTAGCAGCCTGAAATAATTAAGCAATTAATACACAGATGTAACCAGCTTTTCGTGTGTCCTATTCCACTTCTTGTAATATTGCCTTGGTTGTGTCAGCATGTCAGATTTTTGCTTCACAAAGGTGGGGTTTTTTTAGAAAAACTTCTAATTTAGCAGGTGGATTTTTATATGTATTTTTTAATATATATTACCAAGCAAATGCGAAAGCCCATGTAAGTAGATTAATTTCAAAGTAATTTAAGGAATGACAAAGTAAACCTATAAAAGCAGTTGGTATAATTTGGGCTGGAAGCAACATGCAGCAGTGAAGGGAAGGCTCCAGTACCCTTCTGCAGAGCCACAGACACCAAAACAAGGACCAAAACATCTTTGTGTGGATGCTCCTTGCAGCTCAGTGCCAAAGTGCCAGTGACTTCTGCTGAGCTCTACATAAGATGTGTTTTTCAGTTGCAGGTACAAACTTTACCCAGAAGAGGTAAGTCCCATGTTCCTCACTGGTGACAACTCAGAATTGTGTGTCCTCAGATGTCCTTTTATCCATGTTGCCTCAAAAAGTGCATGTGGGGAAGTTGAGCCTGAGTCACAAGGACTGAAATCTACTGATTCCCTGTGAAGGGGCTGTTCAGCAGAGCTTACTGTATTACAGCACTGTTCAGGACCTTTCTGCGTGAGCCACTGTGCAATATAATAGGAAGTAGTTCTTCATAAAATCTTCCAAATTAATTCTCTAAAATTGTTCCAAAGATCTTCCAAATTAATTTTCAAAATATGTGAGATGGAAAAACATTGGGAAAATTAATCTCAGGTCACAAAACAAGTCAAGGAATGGTTTAGGAAAATAAAATTATTGATGTCCTTACTTTCATTTCTTCCATACTGGTCCTCATCATTTTCTTCATGTTTATGCTGCAGTAACAGCTACTTTTTCTTTTTTAGGGAGCAGATCACTCACTCAATATAGAATCCTTCTATGGTGTCCTTAAAGAGTGATATGGCAAAATGTTTTATCTGTTTTCTGGCTTTAACCACCATCCATGGCAACATATAACATTAACAGTGGCTTTTTCAGTAGCACAGCCTTTTTGGGCTTAAATTTTGGCTGTCGAGCTCATCATAAGTGAAGAGCCAAACCCCTTCTGGCATATAAGAAATCAACTACCTGTACAGATAAATAGCTAAAAGCCAGACCTGAGGCAACAGCTCCACAACAGCTCTCAGTCCTGTTCCCAGTTTGAGGAGCTTAATTCTTTCAGGAAAATTTAGTGAGAAAGTAAAAGAAAAAGAAGAACTCAAACCAGAACATAATATTAAATTCAAGCCTAAAAAGGAAAGGTGCTTCGGCTCTTCCATACTGCTTCTTCCTTTAACACTTTCCTTTTCCTGGTGATGCCTTTTTACGCTGTCTTTGTTAAACACAATTGATGTAATCTGGCATTAAATCCATACAAACTGTTGTGCCAGGCACACAGATACTTTCAAGATGTACAATTCAGTAAGGTAAATATTTACAATATTTCCATCAGCTCCTAGAGTTTTCTGTTTGATAGAAATTGTGCAGCTGCACACAGGGGTTAAATTAGGCACATCATGGAGAGTATGGTTGCAGCAAAACTCGACTAATGAAAGTTTCCAACCCAAACCATTCTATGATTCTATGATTCAGATCTGAATGATATGGGAAATGAGGAAAAAAGGGATGACTGATGGTTTGCTTGTTTTGATGGTGCAAGAGGACTGAGACCCACAGAACTCACCTATGGTATTACCTGGGCATTGCTGCCTTATGACCCCAGCTCCAGCCAGACCTAGGGCCTATGTTCAATGATGATGGGAGACATATAAGATCGCATAGGCAATGAAATCTGAAAACTGCAGCCACATTATAGATTTGCCCTTCTTCTTTCCATGGTCTGAAATATCTCCAAGGGCAGTATTGTACCACTGGCATTATTTGTGCTGGGACTTTGTTCACCTTATTTAAAATACTAATAACTAGCAAGCTGTCCTGGGAATGCTTGAGGCTGAGGTGTTAATTGAGATGGTGAAATGAAATCTCATCATCTACTAACAGTATACAGGAGACTCTCCTGTCTCCACAAAGTTCTTCTAACAAAAGGAGGAAAAAAGAAAAATCATCCTCTTTTGTTATACAACAAATTACTGGTTTGCATTTTTTGACACAAAAACCCACTGGGGATTTAATGCTAGCAAAAAGTGCTAGTTTCATGACTTGAAAAATAGCATGCCTTTTCCAATCCTTTACATTTTACCAACGAACAACATTTTTTAGTTTCCTCTAATTTGTAAAGACTTCCTTAAAATAAAATTGCTTCTGTTGATTTGCTTGCAGCCCCACTGTTAACAAGATTTGCTTCATTATGAATGATTAACAGAAGTCCAGTTGTTGCTCAGTAAGTAATAAAATCTAATTTATCACTTCAATAAGACTACTTTGCAGGATGTCAAACAGTGGGAAATTTTTAAATCAGGAGAAAAAGAATGCATTTTCCTCATCTAGATAATGACTGAAATTTTTGATGTCTTTTCTGTAGAAAAGAACAAATATTAAAATCCACTTTTATAGGATTGCCATTGTGAAGACTAATTATCCTTGATGTCTTTTGTCAAAAGGATGGTTAATGGTCTTTTAAGACCGCAGGTATAGTGTTTGTCTTATATTTATGCACTAAACTATAATGAGATATTTCATTCTTTTGTGAAAACAGATCATCCAAATAATCTGAATATCAAAAAAAAAAAGTATTGAAATCTAAAATTTATCTGCTTTACACTTATATCTAGTCTAGGAGCACCTTTTTTCTCTTTTTTCCTGACATGGGTTTCTTGGAGATCTGTAATGTCTATGATTTTTCAGAAATATTATTTAGAAAAGGAAAGCAAGAATGTTTCCTAAACAGGTACTGCAGACTGTTGCCAGAGATTCAAAAATCCCAAGCTTCTGCTTGCTACTGAGAGAGAAACATGGCTCCTACCTGAATTGAAAGAGGTCATTGTACACAAGGCTTTGTTACATAAGCAAATAAAATTGGCTGATTTTTCTTAGGTTTAATGACAAAAAAACTTATGACACCAAATTTTCCTAGAAATAAGTAAAACTAAAAAATGCCAACGGTTTCAGATACAGAAAAAAAAACCCAACAAAACAAACAAAAAATAAAACAAAGAAGATCTGTGATAAAAACCTTACTTCTGCATCGCTAGACACCATTTCCATTTTATGGAGGTGAGAAAGATGCAACAGGACAAAGTTTAATTTCTAAAGCCCTTGTTTTTACTGCAGAGCAGCCCTTAAGCAGGTCTGCACATGGTACTCCTCACAAGCCTTAATGGAGCAAGCTATTGGAAATGCTTCTGAGTCCCAGGGTGAGAGAGAGGAGCAGGAAGAAATGGGGGAAGGGAATCCCCATTTGGTTTGAAAACTTTGAGCTAAAGTAGAGAAACAAAAACCTGAAGATAATAACAAAAACCTTTACTCTACTGACTGCCCTTTGGTCCCCACAGTGCATTGCTACTGAGGATACTGAAAAATTTAATCTCACTTGAAAACCTTCGTCCTGAGAGCAAGATTTTCAAATAAGAATAAATCTCACCCAAGAAATCCAGCCTTCTGCATAGCTCGGGGAATGGGTAGTGATTGTTCTTTGATGTTCAGTCTCTTGGAATGCAACTTAGATCACATTTGCCCTTCTTCCTGCCTGTGGCATCGGCTTCTAAGAGAGTTGGCCTGCTTAAATTTTAGCTTTGAATTAAGAAGTTCAGTAAAATGAGTTCCCAATCTGACTTTGAAAGTTAGCATCCAACTTCAAAAGGAAATCTAGCTGCCCATGAATGCTGCCAAGCCAAACAGCTATGCAGATGCTGAAAGAAGGAAAAAGACACTTTAGTTTCATTTTATGGATATGGGCAGAGGAAATGACGAATCAGATAAGAAAAGTGAATAAAAGAAGGGAAATTTGTGAAGAAATAGGGAAAAAAGAAGACGAGGTGTCCTGGGTTCAGCAGTAGCAGTCATTTTTTCTCCTTCTTGGTATCTGGTGCAGTGCTATGTTTTGACTTTCGGGCTGGGAACGGTGCTGATAGCAAGTATGTTTTGAGTTACTGCTCAGATGTTTGGTTTTGTCCAAGGGCTTTTCTGAGCTCATGCTCTGCCAGGGAGGAGGGGAGGCCGGGAGGAAGGAGAGACAGGACACCTGACCCAGGCTAGCCAAAGAGGTATTCCCTACCATAGCACGTCATACCCAGGAGGTAACCTGGAGAGATCCGGAAGGGCTCTGGGGGGATGGAGGAGGTATTGGTCAGTGCTCAGTCGGGTAGGGTGGGGTGAGTTATGGGTCGGTGGCTGGTGAGGTGTTGTATTCTCTTCACTTGTTATCTGCTTTATCATTATTATTTGTAGTAGTAATGGCAGTAATGATTTGTGTTATACCTTAGCTATTAAACTGTGCTTATCTCAATCTGTGGGGGCTACATTCTTTGGATTCTCCTTCCTAACTCTCTGGGAGTTGGGAGAGCGGGGGGGGGGGGGAGTGAGTGAACGAGCTGTGCAGACTTGGTTTAAACCACAACACGAGGAAAGAAAACTGCTGTGATGAACATGAAGATAGATGCAAAATAACAATAAAGAAGCTAAAAAAGTGCCCTCAGGTGTCACCTTTGAGGCACAATGCATCCGACTGGCCTCCATACTAGTAATGTGACTCATTTATTGCCATTTTCTTCTGTTGCTCAGCCATGTTTTGCCCTGTTCTCTTATTACTAAAATGGTATGAGATACTTCTGTAGCAGAGTGTCTCTTTATTTGGTCCCAAGTAGATTTGTTAACATCACTTTTCAGCTGAAGTACTCTGAGTCACCTACGCAGAAAACTGCCTCCTCTCTGTGTATCTCAGCTGTTGTCACATTAACTGGACATGTGCTTTCATTGCACGAGATGGACACCTCACACTCTGTAGCAGCTTTTCCTTTTCAAAGGTCATCCATCATTTGCTGACAGCAGGGAGCACTGCAGACCATTTGCTAGAGCTGGAAGATTCAAGTGGGAACATATTAGTCTGTTCCATGCTTCCGTGTTATTCCCGATAGATGTGACTAAGCAGATGGATGATTGGAAGATTGTGAAGACATTTTATAGTTGTATATTTAATGGGTGTCCATGCAAGCCTGAAGAAATCAATACAGTAAATATTTAATCTCAAAATACTATTAACAACACACCAGTTAAAGATTATTCCTGACTGTGGGAGCACTTCTTGAATACCCGAACACTTCGGTGTCTCAGGATAAGTTAGAGAAACACAGAACTGCCAACTAGTGCAGGCCCAGGATTTTCTTCCTAACTACCTCTTGTAGTCTCATCCCTTCACACTAGCACAGTAAGACCAGAACTTAGAATGGTGAAAAGACTTGATGGGTACAAATGGGTACCCAGTGTGTCACTGCATGAGCCGCTTCAAGCTTGAAAGAAACACATTAGTTGGAAACAGCACCCAATGAACACAACAATATCACTTCTTGACCAAAATAGATACACAAGTTTAGAATCCACTTTGTCAGTAAATGATGTGGGTCAATGGTGTGTGTTCCAGCTCTTCTGTGCAGTGCAGGCATATCCTGGGTTGTGTAGCAGATTTTAAATACTGCTATACAGCTTGGGATATGTTTCGGTCCCATCATAAGGACTATTTAGGAATACTCAGAAAAACACTACTGAGAAGTTTTCAGATAGAAACAAGTATTGCCCCAGCTTTGGCTCTATTGTAAGTAGTCGAGCCTGACTTTGCAGAAGTATCCCTGAAGCCCAAGCTGTAGCTAAATGACCAAAACTCTAAGAAAATGAAAACTGGTTTCTCTCCTAACAATGAAAATGAAAGAGGGAAGAATCCTTCTCAGGGGAACAGTGAGGAAGTGAGAAAGCTGTAAGAGGAAGGAGAAATTGTGACAAATAATATTTGCACGCTCTTCCACCACACATCATGGTCAGCATTCGCAACAACAGAGGTAACCTTAATGCAGCTTGCTGTGAAAGGTGATCACCCTGAGCTCCTGTGAGCCGATGGTCAAATCATTTTCTACCATAATGTGCCAAGGACAAAGAGATGTTATGAACGCCAGCTTTCTGGAGGATCCAGACTGTCAAAACAAACTTAATCTCTGAGTTGCACAAAACTGTATTTGCCTACAGCTTAAAGCAGTATCAAGGTATTACCTGGGCCCTCCAGAGCCAAGTGACAAGTCAGAATGAAATGTCCTTGAGGAGAAGAAACCAAGGTCTTTGATAGAGATCAGACCCTTCTCATCCTTGCTCTCCTGAACAGAGGATGAGTGAAGCAAGTGAAGATGCGGCATCTCCCACGTTGCAGATCCAGACCTGTTTCAGATATCACCAGGTTTGAAAACCTATTTTTGCACATCCTCCCAGGCATAAAGTTGTGTAGGTTGTGAGAAAGGCATCTTCTCTGTTTCAGACATGTGGTTCTTTCTCCGTATAATATGTAACCCCTCTCCTGCCTCCCAGCTCCCCAGAGCATCCAATATACTGAGCACTCATCTACTTGCCTTTGCTCTGTAGGAAACAGGTGTATCTATGGTAAGCAGGATCAAGGTAAGGTTTAAGCCAGCTGCACCAACTGTATAATATATGCTTTGCAACAAGGCCTAATTCTGAACCATCCCATCCAACATGCTTTTAATCCAGAACTTCAATTTCTCAACTACACTTTCCTTGATATAGGCTTCTTTTACACAAAAAGGATTCATGACAAAAAAATCTATTTTGTTTCTGCTGGAAAACAGCAATAGGAAATCGCCTACCCATGCACACAATATATCATCATCATCATTTTTACTGTGATATTTTTTATGCAAAAGTAATGCTTTTATTTTTAATATTCAGCTTGCCTTAGAAAAATTATTTCTTTTTGGATTTGGATATGCATAAGAGGTGAATTTCACCTATTTTATGGCATTTCTTGTCATGAAAAATAAAACATTTCAGCATAAACATTTTGTAACTTAAGCTATGTAGTAACTAAATGCAAAATTTGTAAATAATTAAATCCAAAAAGTTTCTGCATTAATAAATTGTGGCAAAGGTGGGTATGGCAAAATGACAGTTTTTTCCTTAACAAGATTATTAAAACATGATTGAGTTTTGCAATACAAAGTTACTTAAATGTAATTAGCTCATTTGAACCTTTCAAATCTCTTTCTCCATACTTCATATCAGTACTTTTCCAGTTGTTATTTTTACAGAATCGTATTAATGGAGCTGCAATTATTTTTTATCATCATCATCTGAATAATTTACTTAAAATCTTTCAGTTTCTTTTTCCTGTTCAGACTATTTATAAAGGGTATGAAAATGCTCTGGGAATTTAAGAAATATACCATGTACTAAAAGATAAGCAAAAATGTCTTCCAAGTGTGTGTACAAACACTGATATTACTGATGTTTGAGAAAATCTATCCTTCAAGCAATTCATTCACAGGGACCTTCTACCACACAGATAATGGAACAAATGAAAATAAATAGGGCTTTCTGTCTTTCTGCTCATTTTCACTCTTGCAGACATTACCCTGGGGTCTGAATAACTGCTCTTTGTTTCATGCTGCACAAATACAAGGAAATGGCTTGTCATGGGGAACTTGCAAGACATGGAGATAACACATCATCCATGTTTCTTCCTCATCACGTCAGCAGATGGTGTGGAAATTCCTCAGCACTGTGAGCCTCCTATAATATTTCCCATGGGAAGATATTGATAGAGCCAGAAATGGAGCTGCAAAACCTACCAGAAGATGTGTTTCACCATGTGGCTCTCTATTTTCTTGTTCTTTGGCTTATGCAATCTGAGAAGCAGGTTTATAATAAAAAACCCCACAAACATTTAAGTGGAAAATGAAACTGCAGCCCAGAAGGGAAAATAGGAAAAGCAAAGTAAAAGGGATTTGTGGGCTTCACATCTTGTGGAAAGAGGCTATGGACCTCTTTGGTCAAATGTCACCTTGACAAGTTCTCACAGGGAAATCAAATTCCAGCTGGACTGTGTGATGCCATAGGCAGAACTGTTGGGAAAACACAGGCAGCTCTGGGCACAACAACTTCCCAGGACTGCAGAGAGCTGTGAAATCTCTATGGGAAAGCACCAGCTCACTCAGACTAGCAAAGGCTGGAGATGAAAAATGCCATTTGCCACAACATACAGAGCCTAATATCTTCCCTTCTAACTTGGTACAAACACTGTCTGCACAAGTGAGCTGCAAAGTTTGAGACTTGCAATAGATTCAGGAAGCTAAACATCCAGCAACCACTGGAAATGACAAATAATGGCCACGGTAGCCCACAAGGACATTTTTATGCATACCAAGTCAGGAAACTTCTGTCAAAGCTGGCACAAAGAGCAAAGAGCTGAGTGAGGAAAGGCATGACAGCATCCAACACACTTATATTCTCTACTACAGGAAAGTGAAGCTCATTTCTTTAAATAAGATTTCCAGTCCAGAACATATTTGACACAAGGCGGATACCTTTATCTTATCATCCAGCAAACATCTTGAACCAAGGGAGCATATGGCAGGAAAACAGAAGAAACACAGAAGTAAAAATGCCCGATAATTATCCCTCTTGTGAGTTGAAAACCACATCAGATTCCAAAAAAAGATAACAGGATCTGTCAAGGTTGCCTTGATCAAGATACAGTGAAACATAAAGTCATTTTATTATAAACAAGCCTGGAGCCTACTCAAGCTGTTTCCTCACTTGGAAACCTCAACCTGCCTTGTCTTCACCACTGATTTACAAGGAGTCTATATTGACAACTCAAGTGAAGAATTCTTCTCTTTTTCCCTAGCACAGCATCTCCTACTGCCTTGTACAATCCTCAGGGCAAGCACTAGCACAGACAGACAATTGTAACGCTAAAATAATCATAAATTTCAAACTCTTGATATATAAGTCTCAGCGAAGCTGTTAAATGAGGATAAAACCATAACTCTCCAAGGTGTATATCTTAAAATGTGTGTGTCCACAAACATGACAAATGCAATGAGAACAGGCTTAGAAAATTTAATTTGAAGTCAATTTTTTCAGAGCCTCCGAGGAATAGAAAACCAACCTATACTTGAGAAAGCTTCATTATAACAATGCTATTGTGATACGAAAATAGCTGTACTTCTTTCAACATGTTGGATCTACATTTTGGAACAACCTGCCAGGATTAATACTGCTTCAGGGATAAATGTGTTGTGTGTGATGTAACATTTTGTCAAAAAAAAGAAAGAAAGACCTTTACATCCCTTTGGCAGAGATGGCCATAACATGTCTGTGCCCTCTCTTCATTGCAATTCCGCTGTTGTTCTAACACACATTTTATTTACAAATAACCCACTGGAGTTTCACATGTACAACCACATTACATCTCATTAGAGTCAAACCACTGACAATACTGCATGTCAGCCCCAGGAAAGGGAGCAGGCAGAAAATAAGAACTGACAGAACAGACATTTCTGTACATCCCTCTTTTTGATCCCCTGCTTATGAGAATTCAAGCCACCGTGCTTGTTAAACAGTAAGCAACATATATTAACGTTACAAATAGTTCACATTATTCATAAACAAGGAATAGATTAATTTTTTATGAATTCCCAAGATGAGGAATTTTTGGTGTTGCTCAGATTCCTGCTCAGACTTCAAAATGTCTTTTCTCTCCTTTGACAATGTCTGTTTGGCAAAGGCAGAAAGTTGCCCTTCAAGCTAATAAGTCACACAACTGTAAGCACAGGGAGGGACCATGTGTTGTCTGTTAGATATTAGTAATTGTCATGACACTTCAAATGAGTTACTTTATGCAGCACAAAAATGACCTTGGATTATTACTTTGATTCATATTTTATGTTGTCAGCCTGCAGAATTTTTATTAGAATTGGTTGTTCAGGAAATCATTATATTCAATCCATCGACTTCTTACAACCCTGAAAATTATTGTATTTTACACAGTATCAGAACAGGAAGAGGACTTTTGAGGTTTCATTTTAGGAAACTAGGCCCAGGTTATTTATAATAGGTAAGGGGATACTTGTAATTAATTTTCCTCTCAAAGCATTCATGTCTGACTTAAGTCTTTCTGATTCTGAACAGCTTTATATGGCTGTCACAGCAAAAACTGGCTACAGAATTAACAGAGTAAATGTTCTTTCCATTTTCTGTCCAAAGGGCAGAATGTGCTACTCCAAATCCTTCCTAGTTTAAGATGTCATTATGTAGAGACTGGGAAGGCAATGGAAGGAGCTTCTTTCCTTTACATGATTGTTTTCAGCTTGGTGATAAAGAATCTCAACAAACTCCTTCCTTTTCAACTGGACGATTGGTGTGAGCTTTGCTCATTGGTTCTTTTACATCTTTCAGCACATAATGTAGGAGTTCAAGAATTATCATCAGAGTGGTTAACCATGCTGAAGTCCAATATCCTGTGCTTGAGAGAGGCTGTGTCCAGCTGTGACAAGAAACCCTCTACACAAGCAATAGTGGAGAACATGTAAGAGGGACTCCGACCTCTGAAAAGTCAAAGATCAAGCCATGCCTCTGTTTATTATCCCATGCTTATTTCCATGTTGGCTCTTCCCTGCATAAACCCCACAACAAGTAAGCCTACCCTTCTCATAATTTCCTTTAGAAAGCCTTTGAATGATCTTGCTGTTAATTTCCATTACTATAATTCCAAATAACCTGGTAATTCTGAATAAGGGTGAGGATTTTTTTAAACCACCTTACTCTTCCCTGGCTTTTAGCTTCAGCAATATCATTTGATGAAGAGTTACAAGTTGAGTGAGAATGTAGGTCTGCTTTTCAGTTTCTCATCAGGTTTTTTAATAACATGATGTTAGGTCTGGCTTCAACCGTCTATACCAAAAGCACATTTCTGAGCGTAAACAGCGTAAGGTTTGATTTCTTCTCCTTATGCTGCTAGACACATAATCATTTTTGCTTCAGAAAAGAATAAACGTTTCTCAACAGGAGATTAAATTTATAAAATCCATCTCTGCAGCTCCTGAGAACTACTAGTTCCAGCCCAAAAGTGTTCCTTTTCTGGGAATGAGAAGCAATTATCAAAAAATAATATCAGGGACAGCAAAAGATGGCTGTCTGTGGCCTCCGACAGAAAGTCATTCCCATTCCACACTCAGGTTTAGACAGACTCATCACTTTATTAGCAAAGACAGGCTAATGAAGAGGAAAATGGTTCTTCTTTGTTAAAGGTACAGACAACCATTAAAAATCAGGTAAGTATTTCTACACTATTGGCCACCAGGATGTTGCATAAAAATATCTTTTAGGATCTTTTTTTGTGTATGTGTACTGCTGTGTGCTGTTGTAACAAAGAAAAGGTGTTTTGCCAAGGCATAATTTCATCAGTCTTAGGATATCAAGCTATCCTTTGATGTCCCAAGAAAAAGAAACTTTGCTTTTATCTTATAACAGCTTTCTTACAACCACTACAAACTAATTTGCTTTTCCATTGCATCAGGAACTAGATAAGTATCTTTAAAGTTTCAATTCTGCCTACACCCCTAAAGTGTGCAAGGCTGGGCAGGTATGGGCAAGCAAGATATTACAGTCCACTGACCATTATACTGAAAGGCTTTAAGAAAGGGTGGGAAAATAGAAAGCAGTCGTTTTGACATTAATTAACATCAATTGGAGAGCATTTAGATCAAAAGGAAACACTTGAAAAGCAATTCTAAGAACAGCCAGCTTGGTTTCTTCATCTGCAAAACAAAGCCAATCTAATTTGTTCCAATTATTCAAAGCCATATTAGAGGTAGGCAAATCTTCTGGATCTGTGAACTTCTGAGACTAGGTTCCTAAAAACCAGTTAAGCCCCATGAATGGATTTGTTAAAATGTAAATAAAGGAGAAGCAGTTTTACGTTTAAATGAAGTACCTCCACCCCTGCCAAATGGCAGTGTGACTACAGAGGCTGCACTATTCAGTCATTGAGTGCTTGCAGATTTTTCTGTGTTTAGCGTGAGGTGTCCCTGGCCATGGCAGGGGGGTTGGAACTAGATGACCTTAAGGTCCTTTCCAACCCTAACTATTCTATGATTCTATGATTCTATATCCTCAAGGTATGTGCTTAAGGCACCTCAGTCCCATAAGCCATCCTCATGTTCCCTCTGTAGCGGCAGGTAAAGAGCCATTAGTTTTCCAGCCAGTTCAGGCTACAACTCTTGGAGATAACTAAAGCTGACCAGGCAAGATCTTGAGCAATCTAATCTAACTGGCCTTGCTTTGTGCAGGGATAGAGGCACAGGACCCCTAGATGCCCCTTCTTAAAGAACTCGTGGTGCACTGCTGAACTTAGAGGGGTGGGATTGTTCCAATACATAACTTTCTACAAAGGCTTTTGTACGTTTTGCCTTCATTCTGAACTAGCTTGTTGAAGGAATCAGTGATTTTACATGTCTTGTGGAACAGAGACTGGTTGGACAAACAGATCTGGTAATGTATTTCCCATCCATAGAATGTCATGGAATAGTTAGGGTTGGAAAGGACCTTAAGATCATCCAGTTCCAACCCCCCTGCCATGGACAGGGACACCTCACACTAAACCATGCCTCCTAAGGCTCTGTCCATAGATCACAGTAAAATATTATGTATAAATCTCATAGAAATTTGCAGTGGATTTTGGTCTTTCAACTTCCTTCTCACTCTCAATTTGTTCCTGAAGATGAAAAGAACTATTAATGATAATAATTTTATAGCCTTAACACATCTTTTAAAATATATCTCTTTTCAAAATGTATTGTCATTCTTCAATTTAATTTCTAAATTTCCTTACTGTCCTTTATTGTTATGTTCTGGAAAGAATTCAAAATTGGAAATGCCTGGTGGTACTATCATTACCCTAATTTACAATCATCTTCTTTCCCTCCTCACTACTCAGATAATGTAGCAGGAAAAATGAGAACAGTTCAGGACTATTGCAAGCAACATTACCATGAAAAATTCACCTAGAGCTAAATCCATTAAGGAGTCAAATGCCCATGGCCCAGCTAAGAGTCTTTGTGTGTAACAAAGTCCAAAACTGATTTCCTCAGACTCCATTCAGCTGTTAGGTCATGCTGCAGCACCACGAATAACATTTCCTGTAGATCTGCTCCAGCCCAGGGGTTGCCAAGGTATGAGGGTGCCAGAGAGCCAACCCTTCAAAGACACAAACACTGCATCTTCATCTCTCTCACTTCCCCACTGTGATGGATACTACAGACTGCCTCAGTGAATACCAAACAATCAAACTCACACCAGACTGCTGTGGTTTAACCCCAGTTGGCAACTAAGCACCACCATGGAGCCACTTGTTCTACTCTCCCTCCAATTAGAACATAAATCCTTTTTTTTTGCCATTGTCATTGCTTCAGGCTTAAAGACATATTTAGGCTGGATGTCATCTTAGGTTGCTCTCTTAAAATAGTTTCAGTCTCTACATTGATTCATCCCATTTGTCATAGGACTACTGTATTTTTTGGTCATACCTGGAAACACAAAATGGTCATAAGCAGACAGATGGGCTTCCATCACTTCCACTCACTGCTGTTACCTTCTCATCTACATGTTACTGACATTGGCCAGATGCTCTGGTTGCATGCAACCAACAAGAACACATTCATGATCTGAAACAAATTTCCATGACCTGTCACTTTATCAATAAAAGCAAGCTTGTAAGGAATTTAAAGATACATTGTTCATCAACTGTTTCAATACCTGGCAATGTTTTGGTAAGTATCTTTCGTTGAATGCCAACTGCAATTCTTACTAGAACTAATACAGATTTGCAACGAGCCAAAAGGAAGATACGTGATTTGGATAAAACAATGAAAACCTACTTGAACAATAACCTCAAAACTAAGAAACAATCTATTATAGACAAGATTATTTTACTGCTGTAAAGTTTTATAACTGTATAATTGGTGTATTTTCCAAGTACATTTTCCCTTTTCTCAAAATAAGACGTAACACTACATTTGTACTGACTAATTTAGGTGCCTAAATTGACAACAATATTTCATGTTTGAGTTCAGGAGGATTATTTGTGGCTTCAAACTAATTTCCAGGCTGACTGACCTCACTCCTATGGTAGAAGGAATGGACAGCAATAATTGCAATGCAGGTATTAGGCAGACTGCCAATTTAAAGTCCCTAACTTATCTGTCAAAACTGCTGCTCCCAGGTCATCATGCATCAGCAGAATCAGCTTTATTTTTTACATCCTTTTTAAGCTAGAAGCTTATTAAATGAAGTCTTCCTTTTCATCTAACTTTGTCAAATATACCTGATCAGTTCTAAGTTGTCTTACATGACATTTTGAAAATTAAAGCTATAGTTTGTGTGTTCATTGTGAGAAGTCCATGAGTACTGGTTTTGGCTGAGATAGATAGACTTAATTTTCTTCATAATTTGTATAGTGACATGTTTTGGATTTGTGATTAAAACAATGTTGATAACATATGGGTTTTAGTTATTATTGAACACTTCCTGCACCTCACACCACCCCACTAGTGAGTGGGCTGGGGGTCCACAAGAAGCTGGGAGGTGATACAGCAGTCATTCTTAGTAATAAATGCTGTAGGGAAGAAGGAGGAAAGAGAGATGCTCAGCATTTGTCTCTCCAAGTAACAGTTACGTGTGATGAAACCCTGTCTGATGATGGGACGTAGTGAATGAATTCCTTGTTTTGTTTTGCTTGTGTGTGCAGCTTTTGCTCTATCTCAACAATTAAGTATTTATGTCAAATCACAAGCTTTCATATTTATGTACTTTCATTTCTTTCCCACACCCCACTGCATGGTGGGGTGAGTAAGCACTTATATGGTGTTTCACCTCTTACTTGGCGTAAACTGTGACAATATGGTATTCATGTAAGTCATGTGAGGGTGAAGTTTTACATGTATGTACACACACTGATATATATATTAAAAACAGGCTTTTAGTGTGAAACAGTACTATCATGTTTTAATATGAGAGGCAGTTTCTGCTAATTATGAAAATGACACAATGGCCACTGGCCACAAAATCTAATAAACTGAACATGTTCTGAAGCTCTGAGTTTCTTATGCATAAGGCAATTTTTCTTCCTTTGAATTAGTTCTCCCATGTTCTGTGCCCTAATTAAACTCAAGTGCTTCTCTGTAAGAGCTCTTATGTGTTCCCACAGAACCAAAAGGCACCACATTTTAAGAACACAACTTCTCTCCCTCATCAACCATGAAAACTGAGGACAAATACACTCCTACATCAGGAGACAACATTCCATGTGGGAAGCTGAGGAAGCAATTTTAGACTAAGTTTATTGCTCTTCCTCTTCTTCCTCTCCTTCCTCTACCGTACCTCATACTTTTGGATGTCCTAGTATAAATGGTTGAAACAGCTGTTTTCATAGGTCTGGAAGTTAAACAAGCTCACACACAAGTGCTATGAGTTGGTTTAAGTAAACCAGAATGGGAATAAAATTTACAGATCTATATTGCATTTTGTAATGGAATTTAAATTATCCTAAAAACTTCTTAGAGCTGTGCCATCAGTCACTTTATTACTTGTGTTTAAAATTCTCCTATATGATGTAAGCTGATAAACTGTCAGTGCATCCTTCCTCCTATTTCAGAGATTAAGTCATTGTGTCAGGCTGCATGGGGTGTTATAGAGGAAAGTCACAGAATGAGCACTTTAACTGAGGGTAAATTTCCAACTGTTTTTGTCCATCTCAAGATAAATGTACAGTAAAGCCACATCAAGCCCTTGTGTATCACATAACATTTCCTTTTAGCTTGTTTCTCCTGTATTTAATCTGTTTGGTTAAAGTGTGTTTTCCAAACAGCATTCATCTCAACCTGAAGACTTCAAGTGACAAAAACTACAAGAGTCCCTAGGCAGTTTGCTTTGGTGTTTAATTGATGTCATTGTTAGGAATGTGCACTCTAATTTGAACACAAATACATCTGCCTTCATCTGACATCGGAACTGGTTCTCATTTAACACTTCTCTCCTATGCAAAAAAGTCTTTTTATACAAGGCATTTCCCCCATCCATTCATTTATCTACTATTGCACAGTCACTTGTCCATCTTCTCTTTGATGCATGAACCAGACTGAGCTCCTTTATTATCTCACCACAAAACATCTTCCCTGCTTTGCATCATTTTAAAGACTCTGTAAATATCCCATGCTGTGACCAAAACGAAGAGCCATAAATCCTTACTCCTTGTCACCTGTCTTCCCCGTTTCCTTTGGATGGATGGCATGGCTGAACAGTGGCTGTGCAATTACTCCTAGCCCCTCTCAGTCTCACATTTGGCATAAAAATTGCCCTACGCCATGCATTTATCTTATTTCCACCTTGTTTTTTCTTCAAGCCAGGCTTGAGAGTTGAACTCCAAAGGATGCTATTTTTCTTAACACACAGAGGCAAAGGCAGTGGTTGCCAAGCAACAAGAGCCACAGGAACTTATTTTTTCCTTGCAAATTTCTTCCTCCCACTCAGATTTTTTTCCAATTTGGAATCCTATAGGTACAGAGCATTTTATGGAAAAGAAGCCACCTAATGTCCTTTGAAATCAAAGCAACGGTCAAAAGCTTAAAGGCTGTGTCATTAGAGAGTTCAGAACATCTGGAATTTAATACTGTCAGATTTGGCTTAGTGGCAGCCAGAATATTCTGAATTTTTAATGATGTTTTTCCCATCTCATCATTAGCCAGAAAATGAGACTGAATTGTTGGGACATTATTGATAATATATAACACTGTATTTTGAAGATTCTGACTTTCTTCTTCCTAGAGAAAAAAACACAGTGCTAAAGTAGTTGTATAGAATCATAGAATCATAGAATGGTTCGGGTTGGAAAGGACCTTAAGATCATCCAGTTCCAACCCCCCTGCCATGGGCAGGGACACCTCGCACTAAACCATATCACCCAAGGATCCATTCAACCTGGCCTTGAACACTGCCAGGGATGGAGCATTCACAACTTCCCTGGGCAAAATGTGCCAGTGCCTCACCACCCTCACAGTAATTAACTTCTTTCTTATATCTAACCTAAACTTCCCCTGTTTAAGTATCACTGTAGGACCTCCACCTATACCTAAAACTAGAAGTGTACTGTTAATGCCATTGCATGGGTGGACAACTGAAGGACAATTAAATGTTGGACACTGTCATTTTCAGTGCTCCTAACTTTTGCCAGACCACAGGAATTTTACAGCTTGAGTTTTACATCACTTGTTATACATAAACTGCATGAGTGGAAATATGTAGGTACTTCTGAACATAGGTTCATTACTATGAACCAGATCATACGGAGACCCAGGGGTCTGCTGTCACCTCCACACCCTTCCACAGAAAGAGAACCCAGTAGAGAAGTCGTAGTGGATCCACAGAGTGATCTGGTCAAGTCTGCAGGCTGGACCTATGGGGTATCATTATGCCACATCAGACTGTGATTAGTGACAGATGCAGGCTAGGTTCAGGCAGAAAATCAAGTTCTTTTTGAGTCTCTTTCCTGGACTTATCCATTTCTGTGACATTTCTGTGGCATTCTGTAGGTGTTTTACCTGCATCTACATTATAGAAACCTACACTACACTTGTGCTGGTAAATTAAACAGTGCAAAGGAATTTTTCCAAGCACTGAAATTCTATTATTTGTATTATTAAACACTTATATTTGTTGCCATCTAGAATTTTCCCAGAGGGACTCAGACCAAATCTTGACACGAACATAGTCCAGGAACCATTGCTAATAGTTTGGGTGCCTATTTTGGAGAGCATGAGTTTAACAAGATGGATACAGACTATCTCAATGATCTGCCAGTTGGCCTCAGAGCCAGAGAATCCTACCAAGAAAATGTAATTTACAATTATATTGAACTCTTTGATTTAGCTGTATCACTGTGTACAGCTCGTACAAATGAAGCTTCCTTTGATATATGTCTGTGTTCTTTAGATAGGGAGAGATAGGTCACCTTGCTTAATTTCAAGCACTTGAACTTGGTGAAAGGAGATGACTCTTAACCTTTTGTTTTCTGTTTAGATGTCTGTACCCCTTCTCTGATCCTCCAAACAGCATGCATGTTTGTTCACTCCTAAGCTCCCTTCAGGACTGAATGTCCTCGGCTAATCCCAAAGTGCAGTCCAGAAAAGTTTGCTCAAGTGATTTCTCATTGAAGAAATTTGTTCCAGGCAAAAAGGATTGTATCATACCACATTTGTCTCTTACATTCCTGTGCAGCCCTCAGTCCCAAAAGCCACAGCAGGCTCTGCTTCCCCCAACATCTCCACATTTTCTGACAGTGAGTGACCTCAGCCCATGCAACAGTTTTGGATTATGGGTTATAAAAATACTTTACTGCAGCAAATTACATCCTTTACATTCTAACAAACAAGCAAATAAATGGGTTTTAAGGTTTAAAGATTCTGAAGAGATGCCAGACAGTCCTTACACAGTGCAGTCATGGCCAATCTATGCTACAGAGTCTTTAAACATATAGATGTCTTGAATAATTCTTGAAATATATAGATGTAAGCCACTCGGTACCATTATACTGGCAGCCAGGGATCACTTGCTTTTGAAGGACTGCTTCATTAAGTAACTGTAAAAGTGGGAAGACCCATTCTTCTTGGGATCCCCAGTGCTAAATGGTTTGTATGCACTGCTCCTTGTTAATGGCATTCAAACTCTGACTGTGACTTAGCACTCCTTTATAAAGATCAACCTCCAGACCAAAGCAGTCAAACATGCCTTCAGAATAACCCAAACAATTGCACTTCACTCTATAGCCTGTTCTTCTCTCTCCAGGGACAATCAGCTTTTGTAGGTCATGATTTGCATTCTGCTCCTATAGATAAGTTTCATTAGTTCCCAGAATCAAGCTCTCTCCAGGTTATATTCCCTCAAGTCACCTTGTAGATGCAGCTGGAAGTACAGTTAGATTTTTGCCTTCAGCACTGAAGATAGATGCTGAGTTTGAGAGAAAGTAACTCTCCTTTATTTAATCACAAGATGAAAAGTACATTGTCACAACATTAAAATGAATAAGTTTTTTAGGAGAAGGTTAATCTGTTTTGAACCTTGAGTGATTTAGCTGGAAAAAGTAGAGGGACTTCATGCAGTGTGGCAAGAAGCAACAAAATCCAAAACAGACAGAACACAGTGGCTGTTAGTCCAGCTTCATTATGTTAATCAGTTACACAAAAGAGGATGGGTAGTCGCTCTAGGGTATTGGCAGGGGAAGAGAGAGAACAGGAACAGAGAATAAAAAACATCATTAGTGATTGTAAGACAGAAAGAACGCAGAAAAAAGATTGCAATGAACTCCATAACTGGTGTTTCTGCTGAGACCATAATTCTTATAATCCAGTGGTTATGAATTCCTGTTCTAGGCTTGTCTTTAGAAGTTATTTTAGGTTTCTGTTCCATTAGGAAGTAAAGTGCTTATTTTGTGGAAAATGCTTTTCCATTGATAACTGCGTGTTTCTATCCTTTACCAGTTCTCCGCGTGAGTTCTTTCTGATGTATATTGGTTGTTAAGTGTCACCCACACAATTTCCAGAAGGACATTCTGTGCGCTGCATGATGTATATAAAATTCTGGCATTAAATTGTATGAACCATGAGTTTTGCTGCTTGTATTGTAGGAGTACTAATTACCATGGCTGTGAAGATACCTTGGCAAGTGTAACATGTGAAGCTCAAAAGGCAGCCTTGGTTGCAGTGACCATGAAGGGGCAGCAAGGAGTGAACACAGCAAGCTCACTACCCTGGACTTCAGGAGAGCAGACTTTGGCCCTTTCAGGCATCTGATTGGTAGAGCACCATGCAATTAAAACCCTGGAAGGAAGAAGGAGCCAAGAAAGTTGGTTAATATTCAAGGTTCACTTCTTCCAAGCTCAGGAGTGATGTATTCCAGCAAAGAGAAATTCAGGCAAAAACACCAGGAATCCTGTATGGATGAACAAGGAGCTCTTGGACAGACTCCAACACAAAAAGGAAGTCTACAGAAGGTAGAAGCAAGGACAGATAGCATGGGAGGAATACAGGGAAATGTGAGCAGTTTCCTTGGCAGGAATATGGAGCACATTCTCCTGGAAAACATGCTAGGGCACATGAAAAACAATGAGGTGTTTGGTGATGGCCAGCATGGCTTCACTAAGGGCAAATCATACCTGACCAATTTGGTGGCCTCCTAAGATGTGACTACAGAACTGATGGATAGGGGCAAAGCAGTTGATGTTGTCTACCTGGACTTGCACAAAGTGTTTGACACCATCCCACAAGACATCCTTGTCTATAAACTGGAGAGACATCAATTTGATGTAATCCCAGGCACAAATACAGGAGTTCATGTGCTGAGATAGGTGTTTAGGCTCCCACCACAGGAACTTAAGATGCAGTTCTTTGACTGTATACAGCCATTATAGGTCAAGATGACACCTATCTGGCATCTCCTGCTCCAGAAGGGTATGGATGTAGAGCAAGTCCTATGTCTTCACAGGTGTGCAGACTTCTCATGCTTTAAGGTATCTCAGATAACATTAGTTGCTTACATTTAGCCAACTGAATTTACATGTGGATTAGATTTTTAATTTCACTGTCAGGGAATCCTAACCACATATACATACAGATACCTCTGTTTATGTTGCCTAATCTAGAACCCAATCCCAGTCCTACTGATGGACACTAAGAAAGGCTAAAACCTCCCTCCCTCAGGTCCTGATGATGAATAGAATCTGTGAAGAACTGTGCCAGCTCTTAACTATATTTTAATCAGATCATTACTTTCTTTTTAATTCAGCACACCAACACTCAGCTCTCAGCATGAAGCTCTGTCACATTCAGAAATATATATATCATAAAAACACATCGTTAGGTGAACACATTTTATAGAATCTTGACAAATGCCCAAGGAAATTATACACAAAGCTTAGTACTGGTTCTTGTTTGCAATTTAACACAGTGACAATCAACTTCTTCAGGATGATAATGTCTTTGGGGTTAACGGACACATTTTCAACTCCAAGCAGCACTGTTCCTGCAACTTATCCACCTTTTTTGAGGAGTTAGCCCCAGACGACCCTGTCCCAATCTCAGGCTCACAACCAGGAACCATAAACAAGGAGCTCAGCCAGTCTAAGCTTCTTCAGATCATAGTTACACCCAGGAGTTGTGTATTGCCGTCTCTTGACTACAGGGCCTTGCTGCACTATAGACTGCATTCAGTTGTACGGCAGAGGTGACCTATGCCTTGGCTTTAAACTGTGAGTTCTCTGCAGTTGAAATCTAGCTGCATTTTTTGACTTCTAGCAACACTGGGTTGAGGGGACACAGCTGGGGCTCTTCAGCATGGCTGCAGTAAAATAATTAATAATAATAAAGTGGTAATTCTTACACAAGAAAAGCTCCCATTAAAATGAAATAGGAGCTTGGCTTTGGGGGTTGAGAGAGCAGAGTAATTCTGACTCTCAGCTTGTCCCAGCATTAAATATACCTAAAGCTATTCTGATATTCAGGACATGGAAAAAAAAATAACTTGCTGTCATCAGGAAATGGATGATCCTGCCATCCTGTATTTACTAAGGTATTGAAACATGAATGTTTCCTAGGAGATAAATTATTTACTATTTGCATCTCAGACATGTGCCTTTATGTAATTTCCCTGGACTTTTCTAAGATCACTTAGTTCCCTAGGGGAGAACATGAAGGTACAGCTGCATTTTTCTTACTGGCTCTTTGATCTCTGCCTTTTGGTACTCTATAAATCAACCAACTGACTTAAATCACTGATTGCCTTGTGAAAAAACTGCAGATAGTCTTCTACTGTATTTAGTCTGATAGTCATATGCATTAGTCATTGTAATCAGTGCTCGTTTCTGATGGCTGACTAAAAAAAGTTTTCTGTTTAAAACCTAGCAGGCAGCCGCAAAACCTCAGTTGTATTCTTAGCTCTGATCCTGACTTACTTAGTGACTTAATTAAGTCCATTATCACTTGACGTTCAGAAGTGCTGAGAGCTGTTTTCATCATTGACTTCGTCTTTAAAAAGTAGCTGCTTAATACCATGGAAACTTAAGCTACTAACTCTCTTCATCTCTGTTTCCTTTTTTGAAATGGGAGATATTTAATATTTACCTACCCTTCAAGGGGTTTTGGAAGCTAAATTCATTAGTGACTGAGAGGAAAACGGATAATTTGATTTATTCAACGGACAAGCCTAGAAATAAAATAAGTAAGAATAGAATGTCAGATTTCTGACATGTAGCAATTCCTTTCCATATCAGAATATCAGAAAAATATTTCATTCCTATGATTTCTGTTGGGCACACAAAGCCAATGAGGCTCTGAGTGATCATAACAAATAATAAATCAATAAATGTTGGGTGTCTAAGAAATGGACGTAGAGCAGCCAATGTGAAGAACACAAATGCTGATGCTGTTTCTGATAGCCCTTGGGAACAAATTGATTCAGTTTCCAGTTATTATTGCATATTTATTAAACACTACCAAATGCATTTTCTTCCTTTTAAAGCATAGAATATGCCTTCATCTACCTTTAAAATTTTGACTGTCAATTTTTCTTTTTCCCATCTTCTTTATTTTATGTGAAAATATATTGTTCTACCATCCTGTTTTTGTATAAATACACTTAGATTTCTCATTATGATGAGCAGTGTCTTTTGTACTTTCTGTTATACACAGTATCTTCATAAAGCAAACAGACACAATGGTGACTCAGGGGAAGTGGTTGTTGTTTAGTGAACTGGTCTGGTTTGTTTGACTTCTAGGAATTTCCATTAAGAACTCATAGGTATCTCCATCAGGGAGATGATGAAGAGAATGAGCAAAGTGAATATGAGAGATCACATAGCATTTATTCCCCTAATTCCTTGAGCTCAAAGGCGTACCTAATGTGTTTTGAATGGTATGTATGAATGAATAGATACAGCTGACTGATGATAGATAGTTTTCTTTGTTTGAAAACTACTTTATCTGACTGCAGATCTGGGGCTGCTAAATAATAGAATCATAAAATCAACTAGGTTGGAAAAGACATTTAAGATCATCAAGTCCAACCAGGAATGCCAAGTCCACCACTAAACTGTATCACTGAGGTTCTAATATACAGAGATTTTAACACTACCAGGGACAGTGATACTACCACTGCCCTGGGAAGCCTGTTCTGATGCCTAAGCATCTTCTTGGTGAAGAAATTGTTCCTAATCTCCAGTCAAAACCTCCCCTGGTGCAGCTTGAGGCTGTTTCTTCTTGTCCTATCACTTGTTACTTGGGAGAAGAGACTGACTCCACCTGACTCCATCCTCCTCTCAGGCAGGTGTAGAGAGCAACAAGGTCTTCCCTCAACCTTCTCTTCATCAGACTAAACTCTCCAGGTCCCTCAGCCATTCCCCATCACACTTGTGTTTCAGACCCTTCATTAGCTCTGTTGCCCTTCTCTAGACCTGCTGCAGCACCTCAATGTCTCTCTCATAGTGAGGGGCCCAGAACTGAACACAGGATTTGAGGTGCAGCCACACCAGTGCCCAGTACAAGGGGAGAATCGCTGCCCTGGTGCTGCTGTCACACTATTGCTCATAAAGGGCAGAATGCTGTTGGTCTTCCTGGGTGCCTGGGCACAAGATGTTCATGTTCGGCTCCATCAGTGAGCACCCCCAGGTCCTTTTCCATGGGCAGCTTTCCAGCCACTCTTCCCCAAGCCTGTAGCATTGTATTGAATTGCTGTGCCCAGATACAGGACCCAATGCTTTGCCTGATTAAACCTCACACCATTGGCCACAGCCCATTGATCTAGCCTGTCCAGATCCCTTTACAGAACCTTCCTATCCTTCAGCAGATCAGCACTCCCACCCAACTCAGTGTTGTCCGCAAACTTACTGAACGTGAACTCAATCTCCTTATCTGGGTCATCAATGAAGATATTAAACAACACTGGCCCTAATACCACGCTTTAAGGGACACCACTAGTGACTAGTCACTAACATGTTTGATTACATGAACAGGCAGATTAGTTGAAAATAAATATCACTCATTTCTGTTAGTGCTCAGCTGCAGTGTGAGTCCATAGTTCAAAGGAAGTGACCTGCCTTTGGGAAGTATAAAGACAATAATATTCAGCTCCCTTTAACAAATGAACACTAGACATCCATCCATCCATCCATAGAATCATAGAAGAGTTAGGGTTGGAAAGGACCTTAAGATCATACAGTTCCAACCCCCCTGCCATGGACATGGACACCTCACACTAAACCATATCACCCAAGGCTCTGTCCAGCCTCGCTTTGAACACTGCCAGGGATGAAGCATTCACAACCTCCCTGGGCAAACCCATTCCAGTACCTCACCACCCTTACAGTAAAGAACTTCCTCCTAATATCCAATCTAAACTGCCCCTGTTTAAGTTTTAACCCATTACCCCTTGTCGTATCACTACAGTCGCTAATGAAGAGTCCCTCACCAGCATCCCTGTAGGCCCCCTTCAGACACTGGAAGGCTGCTATGAGGTCTCCACGCAGCCTTCTCTTCTCCAGGCTGAACAGCCCCAACTTTCTCAGCCTGTCTTCATACAGGAGGTGCTCCAGTCCCCTGATCATCCTCGTGGCCTCCTCTGGACTTGTTCCAACAGTTCCATGTCCTTTTTATGTTGAGGGCACCAGAACTGCACACAATACTCCAAGTGAGGTCTCATAAGAGCAGAGTAGAGGGGCAGGATCACTTTTGACCTGCTGGTCACGCTCCTTTTGATGCAGCCCAGGATATGGCTACTTTCTGACTTGCGAGTGCACACTGCAGCTGGCTCATGTTCATTTTCTCATTGACCAACACCCCCAAGTCTTTTCTCTGCAGGGCTGCTCTGAATTTCCTTTTTGCCCAACCTGTAGCTGTGCCTGGGATTGCTCCAACCCAGCTGTAGGACCTTACACTTGGCATGGTTAAACTCCATGAGGTTGGCATCAGCCCACCTCACAAGTGTGTCAAGGTCCCTCTGGATGGCATTCCTTCCCTCCAGTGTACCAACTGAACCACACAGCTTGGTGTCATCAGCAAACTTGCTGAGGGCCCACTCACAAATGGCTATGCTGAAGTCTGAATAGCCTCCCAGACTATGATGTTTTCTCCCCTTACTTATAAAACACCATCTTGGACAAAATGTTTTCTTCCATCAAAGTTAACTGAGCCTTTACTCAAGCCATGTGAATACCACAGTTCTGGCAATCAGCCACCCTTTATAACTGGCTAATATTTTAAAATATAAATATTTTATGGAATACATTCCCCATTTCTGTGAAGGTCAGCTAATAGCTGATTATCGCAGTTATAAGCCATTAGAAAACCAGTATAAACTCTGACATTTGCTCAGACTTAATTTATTTATTATTGTTAAATATTTGTCAGAAAGCATCCATTAATTAACAAACTCTGTATTTCACAACCTGTCCTTATGAAAATGGGAGATATTATTAAGAAAAACTAAGCCCGGAAATAGGAGAAGCTTAGAGAGGCAAAAATCACATTTTCAATATAAAATGAATACAGTTCAATAGTATGAAGGAAGTTGAAGGACAAATTAATGGTACTTTCCTGAAGTCCAGTTATGCACGTTTAGTATGATATACAAAAAGTAATCTTAGCTTTTTTGCTATGGCTGTCATTTACCTCCAAATTACCTAGCGCACCACTGAGTGAGAAAGTGATCTACTCCAGTGAATAGGTTCACAGATCAAAAAGATGAAAGCTGGATAGACTGAAGTGAAAATAAAAATAATAATAATTTTTTAAGTGTTTTAGATGTTATTTATCTGTTGAAGAGCTGTCTTCAATGATCTCTCTTCCTGGTAAGATCAAAAAGAACACGAAGTCCAGGGCATGATTAACAGCATTCCCAATCAACTGAAAGTCTATACAGATAAAAACAACAGAGTGAGATCAGCAGATGAACTGTCATATGCTTCATGAAGCACAGGAATGGTGTTCTCTGTATACCTCGAATATGAAGTATATGTCAGACTATCACAAAATCCTTCTCCGTATTGCTGTACCTCTAACATCTGGGTATTTCCATCACAGATATTATCCTTGTGACTTTATAGAGTTCACAAAAACATCCACATCTCAACAGTGTGAGGAACAGTGTGACTAAATTAGTCTATTTCATAGCCGACCAGTTCTTCAATGCAAACATCTGTCTGCTTCCTTTTTAAGAACAGGCACTTTTTATGACTAATTCCCCACTAAGACATCATTCTTGAAAAAACCCAGCAATAAGGGTCTAGGAGAGCTTTCCATCTTTTAGGTAAAGAAACTCAGGACAATCTGAAGCAATTTGTCATATGAAGAGGTTTGCATCATAAAACATATCCCTGTTATAAGATCAGTTGGGGTTTTCACCTGTCTTATACAGACAAGTTATCCATCCATAAGCAAGCTTGAATTTTGGACAAAGGAAATTGAAATTACAGTTTCCTTTGAAAATTTGGGGTTGCCTAGTTGTATTTTTATATAATGGAATTGGAATATATACTGGAATATAGCGTGATTGTGTAGCCCTCTAATACTGTACAGCTATCACAAATAACTGCCCAGACACCTTGTACTGAGTCTGCAGGGCCTCAAGACTGAAGCTTGCCAGGCTTGCTCTGTCTGAACCTTTCTTGACCTGCCTTCACTTTATACAATTTGATTTAGCAATTTCTCTAATTGATTAAATGCCTCTGGCTAATTTATTTTACTTTTGTTATCTTTGAGTTGTACAATGGCAGTTTTATATAGATAGCAGTAACAAGCAGGTATTCACTGTGGAATGAGGTATCTGAGACTCTAACACAATGATGTAGCATACAGAAATATAGACCTGGCACAGTAGCAGAGGCTTTGAGATGTAAAAGCACTGGATGGAGCATAGAGGAGTGCAGGCAAGTGATGATAAGAGGTAAGGCACAGCTTGGCACTGCAGGCCCCACACTAGGAACAACACAGGAATGGTCAGTTAAAAACCTGTCCTGGACCTGGAAAAAACAGGATTATTGGTAATAAAGAGAATAAAGAAATAGTATCTAACATAGATCAAAAGCTTGTCCCTTAGATACTGATAGCAGTATCTTAGATCTAAGTTCCAGTGTACATTTTGTCTCATACATAGATAGTAAATTGAACTGGATCCTGTGAAATACTAACACAAGCTCATATTTGCAATTATTCAGCCAATGCTAACAATTCTTAAGAATACAAATACTGAGAACAGGGAAGATCTGCAAGCTGCCCAGTGCCCAACTTTAAGAATCAGAGGGGAAAAACAGTAATACCAACTACATCTACAGTGCTTGCTCTGATCCCCATAGTGGGATCACTAGAGCAATATATAAAAGATTTTCACCAGGGAGGCTTATAACAACGATATAAGCTAGCCAGCTAACTCTGTTCTCAGTTAACACCCACTCAGCACCATAACACCCTTCAGAAGTCAGATGTAGAGGTGTGAAATATCATGTGGCATGAACAACAACGATCAGCAGCGTATCTGTCAAACACTCAGACAGTATCAGGGCACAGGGTTGCAGGGACCCTCTGCAAAATGATGGGAAAGCAGAAACAAGAACTGGCAGATGGACAAAAGGCCAAAGTGAAGCCCACTATGTCACTGGTGAAAACCAATAGTGATTTCTCCTTTTAAAGAATAACATCTGCTTTAATGATCTAAAATTGTAGAAACCATTACTACCTCCCTTCTTCTAGGGTACATTTGTATCTTGAACTATTAGTTTGTCATATGTGTGATTAGGTTTTGAAAGTTGGAATTTAGCTCAGTTATGCTGCCATCTGTCAGGATCTGGTGCCATCTGTCACAATAATTCACTTGGATTCAAATTACTTCCAAACTGGTGGTAACGTGAAGGTCTCGCAGAAGTCATGGCATTCAGACATGTTGCATATGTATAAATTCAGATGTGTCATAGTTATTTACCCCATAGTAAATAATTATTGCGTAGTTATTTTAGTAGTTATTGTATTATCTGTACCCGTTTCTTAATCTATCACTAAGTATTAAAAAACTATCACAGATTTACCAATCTAAATTCAAAAATATAACAGCTATTTTTTGTTATTTTATCTCAAGAGCTGTTTTCAATCCGTTGTTAACATTGTTTTCAGATGTTTCAAATCTATGTGTTATTCATTCTTATTATATCTTTGGACATGTGAGCTCCTGTCTCCTGCAGGATTCATTGCACCTTGTGCTCACCATCTTAAAATTTGGTCATCCACTCCAATTTAGTGTTTTAAGTCCCTTTCAAAATCAATCAGCTCCAAAGAGCTCAATCTTAAATCAGCAGGATAAATTGTCATGTAGAGGTGTCTTTCTCCACTAACTGCTAAACCATGCTCCTTCTTCAAATACATGACCTAAATATCATCTTAGAAGGGTTTTTTCCTTCCATTTTGATGATACCTGAATTAACCTACTTAGGGAACTGTTAAGCAATATCACAAGATTTTTCAATGTAGCAGAGCATAAAAAGGTGCAATAGCTAAAATATCAACAAAATTCAAACTGAAAGATACTTATTTTAAACATAAAACCCTGATAGTGTTGAAAAGAACAAGGAATGAGAGGATTTAAGACAAGACTGATGATCTTTCTCACCAATAGATCACAAAACAAAACAGAAAAAACAAACTGAAAATTGAGCTAAAATCTGTGGAAAACTGTAAATATTGTCTTTTGCAAGCTGAAGAACTAGAATAGTCATAAAATGCAAACAGAAATGGAGGTAAAATAAATTGCAAGAGAGAAGAAGGAAAATAATTCAAACCAGGACGTCCTGATTCTCAGTCTTATGCCTTATTCCAAAGGTCAGTCATCTTCAGTGCTGGTACTGCTGGTGTGTGCTATCATATCTGTTAATATTTGTTCTTGCCTTCACTTCTTGAACATTTTTTCTTGTAATTACTATATTCTTGCATAATTGATCTTGCCAACCTTTTCTCCTGTTTCATTATAGGAATCATTTAAAGTCATTATTCTTCTAACCTAATTTTCAAAGCCAATTACTGTCTCTAGTCTTGCTATGTTATACATTCATATCATGCTTAACATGTAAGATTAGCATGTAATGAATGACCTCCCATGTAGAATTTTTTTTGAAAATTAAGTCATAAATCAAATACCAGAATTCCTTCATTATAAAATCAGTGCCGCTATGACAAGTCAGGTTGAAATGAAATCAATCTGTTTGTGAAATGGAAAGATGGAGCAGATGGGGATTGTTGCCTTGTACCAGGTAGCGAAGATATGAAAAGAGACTCTATAAGGCTCTTGCAAGGGAAATACTTGCATGAAGAAATAAGCAGATTTTACATTTCTTAGTATGAAAGAACTCAGAGGTAATCTTAAAGAAAAGCAGGAGGAAATCTAGGAGCTAAGAATGCTCCAGTTATGCTTTTAAAGGGTTGAGGAAGAGGAACAGAGAAAATCAGATCTCCTGTAAAGCTAGACTGTAAGTATGGGAAACCAAGGGGTTCTACTGTGAAGTTAAACTGCCCTCATCCACAGGAGAGAACTAGGCTTCTGCAGCATCTGCTATTAAGCCAGATGACCAATTTGATGATGTGGGTCTTGGCACACAAGGGAACACGTCCTACAGAGCATCTGCTCCTCATTCTACAGAAAATCCCACAGTCTGGGAAAGAGGTATCCAGCTTCATTTCCCAGACCACGGGCAAGGATGTTGTCCTCCTTTAGCTCTGTGGGTCATTCTTTAGAGGCAATAGCTTTCTTCTTGATTGGCCTGGAGTGCTGACATCCTGCTTTCTCTGAATCACCCCAATGCACCGGGCTCCAGCTGTTAAAAGGATGCACACATGCCCCTTAAGTTTAGCCCATACAGTTAGCAGTCTATATGTGACCCTCTCTGGTCAACTTCATCCTGCACTTGACCACATCAATTTGGTGTAATTCTGCAATCATAGTCCTTGCTGAGATACAACAATTCTGCTCCTACAGAGCTGAAGGAGGAAAACAAGCCAACATTTCACAATACTGCAGCAGCATCTACAGAAATGCAATGGATTAAAATCTCCATGTCTCCAGCACTTACAGTGACCTTGGGATAAAAGCAAGTATTCTTTTTATCTTGTTAAGGCCAAAATAAATTAGTGAAGCAAGCTGTGCTGAAGCTAGCTTTGTTCATGATTATTGCTCTAGCACAGACTGTTGAGCAAGAGAGTAGAAAATTGAGCCTTACATCAAAAAGATGTGTTATCAATATCCCAGAGTGTAACAAATAGTAATTTGGGTTTTCACCACACTCAGAGGTTTGGTTCCTACAAAAATGACCAATAAACTGTTAAGATGAATTTCTCAGGTCTCTCAACCAGTGTGGTCACGAGTTTCTCAGAGCTGGACAAAGACTGTGTTGGTAACAGCATTTGGGGAAGGGGTGACACTGTACAGGCAGGGTTACATTCTACAGGCATTTAAGTCATGGCTCTTCACAGAGGTGTATAACAGATCAGAAGAATTTCCCCCAGAATGTTTAATTTATTTTAATTGCCTACAAAGAGAATTCAGGGCAAGCTCATACGCACCTGACTAAAGTTAGGAAATTTAGCTTTATAAACTAAACCAATTCTAAACTGTCATCAGATTATAACCAAAAAGGGAGACGTGTGGGAAGGGAAAGCTATCTACTAAAGACACGTTTGCTTTTGGTTGCACACATTGAGAAATGAGGGGACTCAATTATTGCTGAAGCTGCAGTGGGACTCAGAGAGATTACTGGTTTTAAGTTGTCATACAGCATTTTCACAAGTCAAAGATGTATCATCCTTGAGAAGGAGGGAACATTCTTACTGAAGAACAAACTAGGACAAATATTTGCTTTTAAGAGGAAATTTGAAGTATTTGAACTCATGCTATGACTAACTGCAACTATCAGGATAGCTAGTTAACACAGTCATTTAAAATGGGTGGGATTATTAATGACCTAGTAACAGCTTACTGTTAGTGGGGTAGAAGATTAGTCAAAAGTGGGTTTGGTCCATGTGATTTGCTGCCTCTTGCTTTATGAGTGCTTTGGAGTGTGAAAAAAAAGGCTTTCAAGTGTCTGTGGGAAATGATAAGTTGCTTTTGCATACATGGAATTCTTAAGGCTAAGGAAGGAAATCTTTAATTACCTCGTGTAAAAATGGGCAATTTATACTTCTGGGAGGCCACATAACAATGCTCAGGTCAGACATGGCCATTATTAGTGTGGAAGATGATAAGGCTGTGTTACTTCGAGCCTCATGGATGGTAGTGCAGCCCAGTGAGCTGATCTGTGTGCTAAAACACTGTAATTCTTTTTGTGACTGCTGTTAATTTGCTGTGTGATCTCTGGACCAGCCATCTCTGGGCCTCACTTTTACTTTTAACCTGCCCTTCCTTATACTTTTAACCTGCTCTTCCTTAGCTGTCTAGTCTCTCTTAGCATATATTCTTACTGT
The DNA here is from genome assembly GCF_012275295.1 of Melopsittacus undulatus. Lineage (NCBI taxonomy): Eukaryota > Metazoa > Chordata > Aves > Psittaciformes > Psittaculidae > Melopsittacus > Melopsittacus undulatus. Next base: position 7,804,802 of record NC_047528.1, on the reverse strand, counting down.
GACAGCACAGCAGATTAGTGCTGTTCTGGGCACTACCCTCTCAAAAGCAGTAATAATGCCTCCTGTGGTGTACGAAAGCCCACTGCCTATGCATCACTTCTGAGTACGGGATATGATGTTGATGGAAGCATTGACACTATTGTGTAGGTTAAGCACTGTGAAGATTCAAAGGTTTATCTTAGACCAGATAAATTATTGTGGATGACACTTTTCTGTTTATATTCGTTTAAAGCAAGCACTCTGAGACTGTCTTCTTTAATTATATTGCAGATATTTGTCACGCTGATTACAAGCACTTTACAGTGACTCTTTTGCAGTCACTGATATAATTATTTAAAATCTATTGGCATTTTCTTGTGCACATCTGTCTCAAGTGCTGATTACAACATCCCCACTCAGCTCTGTCGGGGAGAGCAGCAGGATTGCAGCCTAATGGACTGCAGAGCCAGAAAAGCAAAAAAGAGAAGGGAAATGGTACAAAGAGACAGAGGAAATAAAAAATATGAACATTACATCCACAGTGTAATTGGGATGATTTCACCATCATCATTCCAGGATGATTTTTTGATGCTTTATCACACCCTGGCAGTTTTCCACGTTACATTTCCTACTTGCATCCTATGTTGTAAAATCGATGGTTTCTTTCTTAGTTATCTCCATGAATGAAGGTTCCCACAGTTACGTGGGTGCAAGAGGCACATCCCACTTGGAGACAAAATTATCTTGTGCCATGGTCTGGCTTCACATGGAGTATTCATATTTTCAGTGTGCAATTAGCTGCTTTGGGAATGGAGCACTTATGGGAACGATCTTGATGTGCAATTAATATGAGGAACACTTTAATCAGGTGCCTTGTACCATCTAAAGCAGACCACATCAGGCCTGGATCAGCTGGAAAGGGTAGGATAAAATACTTTAGGCCCCTTAGCACTTCACGTGGAAGGAACACATACATGCCTACTAAATCCTTTGTTGCATCTGCAGATTATGGTTCTATGTTTAACCATTTGATGTTCCTCTTTAACAAACCAGTACCTGCTCTACACAGTGTTTTAAAGCAGGCTAGGAAAACATGGCCAAATTTCTCAAAACTAGCAGATTCACTCCTCTCTTAAACCCACATATAGAGCCTGAGGTTTACATTTACAATGGTCAGATCTGATGAAGTCCATTGGTGAGGCACTTTCATTTCTGAACCTCCAAATTATCTATTGCTCCCACTTTCCTGGCAGATGGTGTTAATTAAAGGTGATCTAATGCTATAAATACTTCCCAATATTAATGTTATCTGTAGTATATGTCATTTCATCTCCCTTTCTGTACTATGTGCTAAGGTTTCCTGTGACAGCTCACGTTTTGAGGACAGCAACACAGCAGTGACATACCTTTGGTTGTCACCATGAACACATTTGTTCAAGGAAACTTGTTGAGAAACCTATCCTAATTTAGTTTAGTTTGCTTTTTAATGGATTTTAGTATTTGAATATGAACGTTTCATTTCAGATTAGCCCTTCCAAATCCTCTGTCTGCAGCAAAAGACACATCCTTTGGATAGCAGCCACACTGCTCATCAAAACAAAAGATGTGAGGTACATAGTGCTGTCACAGCAAGGGACAGCATCAGGAGCACCAGGACAGAGACAACACAGTAATTACAATGTGCTGATTAATATGAACAGAAAACAATGGATGGGATTAATAAGAAGCCGACCAACACATGAATTAAATCTTTTCTCCCTGCCTTTCTAATTGCTTCATACTGTATTTTCTGGTTCCAAATACCAAAGACCTACATTTAAACTTTTTATAATGTACCTTGCTTCATCTATTTATTCCTTCCTACTCTTTTGCTGGTATTTCACTCTGCTGTCAGAATTGCATATAGAACAATGCTGCAAAATCAGTAAAATTCAGTGTGTAAGTGAAATTTTGCTGCTTCATATGCTATGTTGGGATTTTTAATATTTAAAGTGCTCTGCAAGAACAGGACCCATTCAAATGTTATTCTGTAATATCAGCCTTATCATTCAAATGTTATTCAGTAATACACAGAAAAACACCCCAAACAGACCAAATCTATCTGTAAACCAAAATAGACAAAAAAGTTGATACCAGGTGTGTGAATCTCCAGCAATTAGTCCAGCTCCTGAAATCTCTGCTATGAATTAATTCTTATGCTACAGCCTGTTTGTTTCAGTTCAGTAGAATAACCCTGGTTCTTGCAGCACTTGAATGGATTTTAAAAGCCTTGAAAATGGCATTTTTATACTGTCGAATGATAATGACTTTCCTTCGGCTAGTTCCCTTAATTAAGGGAAGACACAGAGCTGACAGCTGGATATGAGGGGGCTATGGCTGCAGTAGGGATTGCAGTGACTTCCCAGGGGATGAGAGATGTGTGTGCAGCACAGGAAGGTAAGGGACTGCTGTGTCCAAATTACAATTCTTGTTCCAGAGTTATCATTCTGGAACGGAATTATTTCTATATGTAAGTTTTGAGTCCTGTGGTCATGCTTTTCCATGGATCACTAACAGCACCTCTGGCTTTCCTTTGTCATCCTCTTAAGGTCACAGACTGAGGATGGCTGTGAAAGAAGCCATCAGGGCACTGAAAGGTGTTGTGGGTCCAGAGTTGGTTCAGGAATGGATGGATGGATGCATGGATGGATAGATGGATGGGAAAAAGGTCACAAATGAGACAAAAGTGGACCATGAGCAGTGTTAGAGAGAGGGCAAGAGGTGGCTTCTGCACTCCAAAACAGGCGGTTGAACTTGGGTTACTCACTCACTCATTATGGTTTGGATACTTTGGGTGCTGCTACACAGAGCTCACTTCTAGCTGTCACTCCCCATGTTCCACATGAGCTTGTTATCAAGGTAGAGCGCAAGCCTAATTACACTCTCCTTAATACATATTTTCACACTGTGCTGTACTATACCAGGGAGACATACCCTTAAATAACCCCTTTCATTTCTATAGGTGTTTGACAGCTACTAATGCACTAAACCCAGCGTAAAGATGAGGTTATTTTTAGCAGGGTTGTTTAAAGAGAGAAAGATGAAATCAAGAATCAAATTGCTTTTCTCAGGTTGCAGAGAGCAAACATGTCAGTGTGACTCTTGCATCCAGGTGCTCTAGCGATGGATTAGGAGGGATTTGGACTCAGATGAAAGCTCTCCTGCATCCTTGTCCTTGTACCAAAGGCTGTTGTAGGTTTCTACCAGAGGGTGAGCAGGAAAGAATAACCTTTCAGCTTTCAGTTATCTTGGACTGCTGTTTAGGAGGCAGAAGGGTGGTGGACAGTCTTTCCTATGCTGTTCCATGGTCCTTCCCCACCCATGCGGTGGCCATGGTCTTTTCAGAGTTCCTCTAGATTGGATAGAAATAATCAGGCAACAAGCTGTTTAAGAGAATGACTTTGAAATATAGTCTAAAAAAGCAGAGGAAGAGCTGATAACCTTCCAGGAGATTAATTTTCTCACCCATGTAGTAGCGGGCTTTTGGCCAAACATTAGCCTGGTGATGAGTGCACCTTTGTGAAGAATGGGCATTCATGTGCTTCACACAGCTCTATATAAGATCTTCAAAACCCTAGTGATTGCCTAGTGCTTACCTCCTGTACTGAGTTTGCATTATAAGGTTTTGGAAGTAGAGGGGCTACAGGGGCAATTTCTGTGAGATGCTGCTAGAAGCTTCCCACATGTCCAACAGAGCCAATGCGTATGGCTTCAAATGGACCCAACACTGGCCAAGGTTAAGCCCATCAGTGATGGTGGTAGTGCCTCTGGAAGAACATAGTTAAAAAGGAGAAACAAAGCTCTGCATAGCAGCAATTGCAACGAAAGCAAGCAGTGAGAATATATGGCAGCAACACCTCTGCAGACAACAAGGTCAGTGCAGAAAGAGGCAAGGGGGGGTTGAGGCACTGGAACAGGTTGCCCAAAGCAGTGGTAAATGCTCCATCCCTGGCAGTGTTCAAAGGCAGGTTGGAAAAAGCCTTGGGCAACGTGGTCTAGTGTGAGGTGTCCCTGCCTATGGCAGTGGGGTTGAAAGTAGATGATCTTAAGGTCCTTTCCAACAGGAACCACTATATGATTTAGTCTCATCTGGTGAATCAATAAATGGTTACAGGACTGGTGGCACAGCCAGGGGTTTGGCTACCTAGACCCTGGGGCTTGTTTTGACAAATGTGGTCTAATGGGTTGACGGAGTCCATCTGTCAGAGAAGGAGAAGAGCATCTTTGGTCATAGGCTTGTGAAGACTACCAGTTGGATGCCAGTGCCAGAAAGAAAAGCCCAGAGCCTGGAGAGGGCTCAGAGGTGAGGAGGAGAGCACCTGAAGAGCAGCACAAAGGAATTCCAGCTGCTCCAGATGGTAAATTGAGTTCATTCAGGGCCCAACTTAAATGCCTCTATGCAAACAAACATAGCATGGGGAATAAGAAAGTGTGCATGCCTGCAGGGCTATGACTTTACTGGCACCATGGAGATGTCATAGAATGGTTCCTATGACTGGAGTGTTGGAATGGAAGGATACTGCTTTTCAGGAAGGGCAAGCAGTGAAGACAAGGATGGGGTGTCACCCTCTATGTCAATAACCAGCTGGACTGCATGGATGAGGAGCTGACCGACAACTTGTTGGTCAGGACTAAAGGAGAGCAGGGATAGGCAACATCACAGTGGGGGTCTCTGCTACAGGTTGAATCAAAACAACAGTGACCAGTCAGTAGACAGAGGTGATTTTACAGTCCTGCATCCAGCTTTCAGGCCTCCAAAGTAAGAAGGATGTGGACCTGTTGGAGCAAGTCCAGAGGAGGCCATGAAGATGATGAGGGGGCTGGAGCACCTCTACTATGAAGATAGGCTGGAAGAGCTGGAGTTCAGCCTGGAGAAGAAAAGGCTCTTGGGAGACCTTGTTACAGTCTGCCAATACTTGAAGGGGGTCAGAGAAATCTGAAGAGGGACTTTAAAAGGGCTTGTAGTGACATGACAAGGGGGAATGGCTTTAACCTGGGAGAGGGGAGATTTGGATTAGATGTTAGGAAGAAGTTCTTTATTGTAAGGGTGCTGAGGCACTGGCACAGGGTGCCCAGAGAAGCTGTTGCTGCCCCATTCCAAGGGCAGGTTGGACAGGGCTTGGAGCAACCTGGTATAATGGATGGTGTCCCTGCCCATGGCAGGAGGCTGGAACTGGATGAGCTTTAAGGTTCCTTCCAACCCAAACCAGTCTGGGATTCTGTGAAATTCAAAAAGAAGTTTTGTGCTGTAATATCAGCTATTTACCACTTTGCATCAGCGATCATTTTATGCAAAAGGTGGTAATTTAATGTACTAATGCACCACAATGTCACAATGGGATTCCTATTTCTAGAGTGCATTGTTATGATGAATGACATCTATTTTAGCAAAAAAATTGTATCCTTGAATGAAGCTTGTTGTAGGTATTTTTATACTGAATTTACTGACAGATTGAGACATAATGATATTTAAAAAGAAATCTATATAAATTGCTTAAAGCCTTACTCCCATAACAAGGAAAAATGCTGCCTCTGAAGATAATTGGATGTGGTAGGCAAGACTGGAGGTGGATTAGAGGCAAGATGATGTATAGATGCTTCAGCACTTGCACACCATAAGGACCACCATCTGCATTCAACTGTAAATATAAATAAGTAGGAGTTTCTTGTAATGTTATTTTTTTTTACCCTTACAGCCATCAGAAGGAAGGGTCTAAGCCTGCTGGATGGTTTCAAAGCTCTTTCTTCTGTAGTCTGGTCTGTTTGAAGGTTTGCAGTTCTGTAGGAACCAAGAGCTGTTCCTGCCCTAGGAAGCCCATGTCTTCCTGTAGACATAGCAGGAAGTTAGCTGGGTGGCAGAGTGAAAGGGCAGTTAAAATGAAGGCTGCCAAGTTTTATGTTTCCTGCAAAAATCTCCTTCTGTTGCCAAGAGGAAAACTGCCAGAAGTTTGATTTCTTTCTTTCAGCCTGTTGCAACAGCTACAGAAACAAGAATCCAAAGGTAGTTTGATTGGAAAGGCAGCCATTCAGAGCATCAGAGATGTAAGACTGACAAACAATGAGATGCCAGAGAGAGGGCCAACTGCAAGTAATATCAACTGTTGGGAAGCAGGGGAGCTTTTCTGGCTGTGTTGGAAGGCACAGGCACTTTACATTGATCAGGAGTCAGATCTGGGTAATGCCTTCTGTAGGTAAGTGAAAAGCAAGAACTTCCTCACTTGGCTGCCTAAAATATGACAGATGTAAATACAAAGGAAAATCGTAGAATCATAGAATAGTTAGGGTTGGAAAGGACCTTAAGATCATCTAGTTCCAACCCCCCTGCCATGGGCAGGGACACCTCACACTAAACCATATCACCCAAAGCAAATGCCCAGATAAAGCTGCCCCATGTCCAAGCCAGCTGCACTGCAGTGCTCATTGATCTCATCATATCTGTCACAGCAGGCCACCATCCCTTTGGGGTCTTTGTCTTTATCTGCTACTTTCACTTCAGACTTTGTTAGCTGACTCAAATGCTTAGACAATGTTAAGTCAATAACATCTCCTCTCTTTCAACATGCAAGGTTTTTCTTTTCCTTTACCTTTTTCTCTAGAGAAAAAAATCCCAAAGATACTAAAATTTATACTACAAATTAAGCTGCCTTCAAGCCTGCCCAATGGTCCCTTTTGTTCCATTCCCTTTCCCACTACTACAAGATGCCAGGAAAATACTGCATCTTTCTGGAGCTGTCTAGGAGGCAGGGACATGTTTCTCTTTTAGCTCTCAGGTACATTAGGCAACTGCATTTTGTCCATCTCTAGACCATAGAGAATTCAGGCTCATCCATTACCAAGACCTGACCTTTTAAGTTGATGTCTACATTACCAATTCCTGCAGTGTAATAAAAGCATATCTATAAAGCAAAATAGCTGATGCTGATGATCTGATACCTGCACTGTACAAGCTCATGTAGTGTTACTTCATAATTGTAGTATATTCCTAGATTAGAGACTCATTAGTGACTGGAATGCATTAAGAGTTCATCCAGTGTGTGTAGTTTATTAACTTAGTTTAATCCACAAAAATAACTAGTTCACTCACTGAGAGACCATTTTACCACATGAATCAAAGCATGGCATGTAGGGACAACTGGGAGATTCCCATCAAAAACACATCCAAGAGCTGTCCTGCAAGCAGTATGGTGAATTCTCTTGTTGCAAAACCTTTGCTGACAGCAAGACTAAGGAAAATAAGTTCTTCTTTAGCAGCTGCATTATTTTAAAAAAGGTATTAACTCCCTTCTAGCTCCTTTTTCTTTCAGTTGGAGACCCTTGGAGACTGATATAGAACCCCCAAGAGACTTGTATGCAGGAAGGTAATGTAAACTAAATCTTCCCATAGGGATTTATTACTCATTTCACAGACAGCTGGTGACAGACAGCCCTAGCCTTTATGAAACTTTCAACTGCTCCTCTTTCACCAGAACACAGTAGTAACAAACACCCTTCCCATGAGCAGCAATCCCACATATTCATTTTCTTGGCCAAGAACCCTGTGTAAGGATGTGCAGGGCGCAGTTCCCTGCTTTCCTCTCCTTTTTAATCTATTTTTGTTTTTCACACATCAGCATTCTTCCTATTTTCAAGCTTAATATTTTGCTGCATGAAAAAGGGGATGACAGCAGTAAAGAATTAGCCCAGCTAAGATAAAATTAGTTACCAGTCCAGTTAAAAAGATACTTGTACATCATTCAATTGAAATAAAAGGAGGAATTAGCAATGCAGCTAAAATACTAATGTGTGGGTGGAGAAATTAATAATGTAGCTAAAATATTAATGTGTGGGCCATTCCATTCTAGAGCTGTTCCTCTCAGACTGGGTTTTTGTATCTCTCTTGTAAACCTTGGATTTCAGGGAGTGTTGACCTGTTTTCTTTAAGCAAGAGTTGCCCCAATGTCTCAAGTTTCCATTACAAGAGAGCTGATGCTGAGGGTGCTGTTTTCTTCTTTTGATCCTTCTCTATTTTGGGGTTCACATTAAGTAAATCTTATGCTGTTATTATTCCACAAGACGCTTACTCATGGTCATTGTTGCTTACTCATGATCATTGGCTGGAGTTTTCTGTATACAGGAAGGACAAGTTTTACCATATATACCATGGTAAACAGTGATCATACACTTCAGCTAAACAAGATGGAACAAATGTCCCACCGAGACTGAGAGCTGTGCATAAGGTGTCTGGTTAAGCTGCAACCAACTCAACGTATTCAATGTGAGACTTTAAAACCCAACTGCTTGTTGAAGCAACATACAAAAGAGGTTAAGGCAAATGCTTAGGCTAGGATGAGTCCTTGTAGTCTATAACTTGTTACTAGTAATGACAAACCACTGTTCTGTGCTGCTGTGCTCCTCTACAATGTCAGTGTCTTCAATGCGTGGAGTCAGAAACTAAACTTTATACAGGTCAGTCATACTAAACACCCACTACTAAAAGAACTTCCAGACTTGCAAGACCAGGAAGTAAAAACTAACAGCTGGAAGCTGTTTTAGCTGTCTTTGATTTACAGCTTTCAGAGGGTTTATAATAGCTCTGTAATAACCCCTGGTGCTTTGCTTTTGCTTTCACACACACATGCATACACAGAAGCCTTCATCTTCTGATGTTTGAGACTACTGGGATTCATTAGCAAGAGTATTCATCTTGTTAAGGATGCATTAATAGCACCCACTGTAAGCATTCATCTGCTGTTGTCAAGTGATAATTGCAGAAGATGGTGATTGCATCAACCTTTACCAAGTTCAGCAGATGGAAAAGTCCTTGCACCCTTGCTTTGGGTACTTGCAGCTGCAGAGAGTAATTTTGTGTTTTCACAGGTTAAAAACCTGTGACACATTTCAGATTGCAAAGTACCATAAAACTTTTCTTTTTTGCTTCCTAACTGCTGATAAAAGTAATTTTTAGAAACTGATCACATCTAGCGCAGGCCTGGTGGGCTAGAGTACTTCTAGATCCCAAATGATAGAGGAGAAAACACTGAGAGAGGGTAAAAGGGGTAAAAGAAGTCTCCTGCAGAAGTGACATTTGCTTCAGGTACCAGAAGCAGCATCAAGTCCAATGGGGGAACATATCTGACTTTTTAACAGGTGTTTTAGGTCCAGTTCCTTATAGAAAGTAGATGTCTGTATCTGAATTAGCCATCTATTCCACAACCTCCAGCAAAAAGGCACTCTTAGGGATATTCCATACCATATGATGTCTTGCTTATCAGTAAAATCTAGGAGAAAGGAGGAGGGAGGTGTGTCCTTCATTTTTAAGGCTTTTGTCTTCCAAAGCAACTCCCTACATCCCAGGAAATGGCTGAACGGCTCCTGATGATGGGAAGCAGAGGATAAATTGGTTTTGCTTTGGTTCTAGACCTCACCTTTGCTTTTCTTTATTGAACTGTCTTTATCTCAACCCATGTATTTTCTGTCTTATTTTGTCCCCTGTCCTGCTTAGGAGAGGGAGTGAAAAAAATGGCTTGGTAGGCACCTGGTGGCCAACCAAAGTCAACATACCACAAACAGTCATGAATTGTGCCCTAGAAGTGCCTGTTTCTCCCAGGGAAGGAGGAGCCCAGGATGAGCAGTTCAGATATGGGCATCTACCTTATGGTAAGATGCAACCCACCATCTACATCCACTCCAACTTCCCAATTAAGAACTGTCTCTTCATCTCTACTGTCAACTACTCTGAAGTCATGATGCGAACCTCTCTTCTTCAGGCATTGGAGCAGTCTCCCTTACATCAGCAGGACTGTTCACTTGCTCACAATCAGATGAGCGGAACAGCAGCATTGAATCTGGTTAGTGGATCCTCTGTTGTGGATGATTATGCTTTAGTTTCCCTATGTGGAATAAGTATTAATTCATACTTACCAGCCAGTGAAGTCAATGGATGAAAAATGGTGCTCTGATTCTCCCCAGAAATAATTACCTATGTTTGTGCAAGGCAGAGGGTCTAGTTTCTTCCAGAAATATTATGGTAAAACTTTATTCTCAGAGCTTGTTTTGGTTGGTTTATTTTTTTGTATTTCTAAAAGCCAAGTGACCTTTTCAGTTAAAGCTTAGAAATAAAGAAAAATAAACAAAATAAATAAATACATTAAAAAATTGAAGAAAACATTTATTTTTTAATAATTCCAATTTGGACTGTTATTCCAATTTCTACTTTACATTATTTCTCAACTGATGAAGCCAGTCTGTCACAATGGTCTTACAAAGCAATAGGCAATAACCAATTTCTGGCACTCAAATACGAGCTTTCTTTTAGCTAAGCTCCAGAAAAACTAAATGCCAAGAAGTAGAAGCTTATATGTCAGCAAACAGGAATCTTATTTATTGACAGTTTCCAAGGCTTCTTCAAGCAAAGAAGCAGCACCAGGACTGGTCTTTGGGAAATGTTTCTGATGATGCTCGATTCTGAATAGCATTAAAGGAGAGCATTTTGCAATTTCTCTTATGCAGCCAACTGTGAAGTTCTCATTTCTAGGTTAGTTTTTTCATCAATTCCTTAATTAAAATAATCAGAAGACTTTTAAACACTGTTTTTCTCATATTAGAAACCTTCATGCAAATTTAGCAGAGAATAGCATTTTCATTACTTCAGTAAGCAATAGTTACCTTGCAATTTCAGGCTTGGAAGCTTTAGAGTCATTGTAGGATTCTACAGAGAAACCTCCTTATAGGAGCTAAGTGCTTTAGACCCAACAGGACAAATTTTGGTACAAAGATGCTTAGATTGTTGAATTTTTGTGAAAATGAAAATGATCTGAAGCTACACACAAGGTATGTCACCCACAGAGTTATCCAAGGCTTTAAGTTGGATCTAAATTTTGATCGCTCTTTCATCCATGTGCTGAGCCATCTCACTGGAGACTGGTGATGCTTTAAATCAGGTTTAATGCCAGATAGAAAGGATATAGCATAAAGGCCCCACTGTTTATTTCAGCTAGCATGTCTCTGATTTGTGGTGGAGATAAAGACAAAGTCCACCCAGTGGCATCTAATACTTATTCCACCTTTCCAGAAGAACAGACAAGGAAATATTTACACAAATACCCATGTTTTCAGCAACCAATAGTTCCATTGGGTATGCCCTGAAAAGCTCTACCAACATGAGGGAATGAATTTAGCAACATGAAAATACACCAAATCATATAGAGGTAATGGCCAGGTTTAACAGTGTCCCACTTTAGAGATAAGTCTTCTTCCAAGACATTGCTTAGAAAAGCACCATATAGGTATTCTCTGTATTTGGGGATATATCACTGGACTGTAGCCAGGTATAAATTCAGGGATTTGAAGGGATGATCATAACAAATCACTTTTGCAGGAATGCAGAATGACCACCCATGGCCCTTTACTATGTTAAAGATATAAGGTCTGGTGCTGGAAAAAGTAAGGGTATAGACAAACATTCCTCCCTACTGCACCTCACTAGGGACCATGTCCTGGTAAACCAGTGGAGAATTATCCTAATTGCCCTGTGTCAAAGCCCATGAACATATTTAGTCCTTAACTTCCTGAACCTGCAAGTTCTCATTTGCACATTGCAGCTTGTGCTTGACTCTGAACAGAGCACTTTTTGATGAACTGGTTTTGCTTGCAGCAGGACTACCATTAGAGCTGGTGCAGATGGCCAGTGATATCCTGGTTAGTATTTTGAGACCCATGTTTTTTTTTTTAGAGATCTAGTTCCACATCAGAGCAGAGATTCATCACAATAAAAATTTCTAAATTAATTCATTTGAAGCTTTTATTTTTAATGGGGAAATGAAACCAGTATAGAATTCAAGAGATTTCAGGCTATGGGAAACAGTAATTTCTCTAATGAAGAAGAGAGAGCAAATTTTCCAAATTAATTTCCTTTCTTCTCTCCTAACCTACATCTCCTGCTGCCTGCACAGGGGAGGAGAGGTCAGTAAGTTTATTCTGCCTGAAAATCCTTATATACCATTCTGAGCATCTTTTGTGTAAATACCTCTCCTCTGACTGAAAAGCTCTTCCAGAACTTTACAGCTCAGCTGCTGGAAAACTTCTCACATCCATCCTAGATATAGGTCTTAAGTACTCGGTCTCCCATCAACTTGACCTTTTCCCTTTTCAGCTCTCCTCAAACACTGATGTTTCCAGATGAAGCATTCCGACTTACCTCAAACTGTCCTCAAATTGCTAATGGTTGAAATATGCTCAGCTTGTGGGATAACATATGGCTGTAGCATCCCACCACTGTGGCAAAATTACAAAGGCAGCGGTAGAGAAGTGAATTTGTGCTTGCTATGTCTGTAACCTCTGTCAGACCCAATAATATCAAGATTATGCTTGTACCAGCTTGCAGTAGATAATTAGCTTCATCTTGTCTAGGCATACAGAATGTGTTTATCCACTTAAAGAGTTTGCTTCCTTCAAGAAATATTTAACCCACAGAAACTGTAGACATTGAATATTTCCAAAACTAGACTATTTCTTGCATTGGTGAATCATCAGTGGTCTGCTTCTATGGTGTTACAAATTCTGTTCAATAGCAACGCATTTTGTGAGTTTATACCCCATTTTTGTGCCACGATTGGTACTCACAATTAGGTGTGACACAAATTTTATAAATTAAATCAAATTATGGTAAAATTTGCAATTCAGGAAAACATATGCTAATGAATTTAACAGATAAAGACAGAGGAATTTGTCTTCTCAAACATATAAAATTTCTTTATGTAAAATAAGCTTTCAGAGGCTGTGATTGAAGAAGACATCTGTTACTCAGGCAAATGAGCACGTATTTAAGTTAAGCTACTGGCATCAACTAATTTAAGTATACCCCTTAATAGGTATGGGATGTAAGAGTGCTTATCTGCTCCATGATTGAGGACCTGTCTTTCTGTATAATGGCTTAGAAGGAGTTTTACACAGGAAAATGAGTACCAATTGCAGATTCTATCGAGAACATTCACTCTGTAAGCAAACCTGCTTGAACAACCTACAGCTGCACACCCAAAGTAGGAAAAAGAAAAATGAATTGTCTAAATAATGTTAGTTTTTTAATCCAAGCTATAGAACAAAAATATATGGCCAAAAATTCAAATCTAAATAGCTCTCTAGTAACTCCTGGCATTTAAACTACCTACCTGTTATTTCTAGAACCATTTCTTAGAACAACATGAGTTTTACTGCAGGAATACAATTTTTGACTTTAAAATAATGCTGCACAAACAACTCTGGTTATTTCTAAAGAGAGGAAGAAGCAAAACGATTTTTCTTAGAAATCTTGAACAACTGAGAAAGAGTCAATAAGAGCTGCTCAGAAGGGCTGTGAAGTTTCCATACTTTGAGTTACTCAAAACCCACTCAGATATGGCTCTGAGCAACCTACTCTAGAGGACTCTGTTTCAGGTGGTGGACTGACAGTCTCTAGAGGTCTCTTCCAAGTTCAGCTACACAATGATCCTAATCTATTATATTCAAGCCTATTGTTTATCCTGAACTGATTTTAAATGATTTTTTAAAATGATGCAACAAAGAGCTTAAGAACTGTTACTTGAAACTCAGACTGAAGCATAGCTGAAACTCGGTTATGAGTAAAGTGCCAGTTACTGTTGATTTCAAAATCTAGACAGATCTACAGATCATTTAAAGCTTTCTAGCACATTTTTTCAGCCTATGTGTTTCTTTTTTTCTGTTTTCTCACTGGCAGGAGGAACTTTCATGTTTTATATTTCCAAAACATATGAATGCTTCTCTTTGTCTCTAATTTTTATCTGCATTTTATTGTCCTTTGGTAGGATATGTTTATTGTGAGGTTTCAGTTATTAAGTCTCTCATGGCTTACGTGCAGTCAGTAACTCAGATCCATGCAGCCCACTTGCTCACTCCTCTGCCTTCCTCCCCACCCTTCTCTGGGCGCGATGAAAAAGAGAATGGAAAGAACGTAACTCCCACAGGTTGAGATAAGAGCAGTCCAGTAACTAAGGTATAACACAAACCACTACTGCTACCATCAATAATAATAATGATAAGGGAAATATCAAGGGAAGAGAATACAACTGCTCAACACCCACCAATACCCAGCCCGACCAAGCAATGAACTAGCCCTTCTGGGTAACTCTCAGTTTACATCCTGGACATGACATGATGTGGTATGGAATACCTCTTTGGCTAGTTTGTGTCAGGTGTCCTGTCTCTGCTTCCTCCTGGCTTCCCCTCCTTCCTGGCAGAGCATGAGACTCAGAAAGTCCTTGGTCAGACTAGACATTTGAGCAGCAACTAAAAACACTGGTGTTATCAGCGCTGTTCCCAGGCCAGAAGTCAAAACCACAGCACTGCATCAGCTACTAAGAAGGAGAAAAACTGATTGCTACTGCTGAACCAAGGACAAAGTCAAAAAAGATACAAAATTTGCTTAGGATGAAATCTTCATATCCATTTTCTACATTACAGATATTAGAAAGGTTAGGTGGAAAGAAACCAAACCAGCATCACAAGAAATTGGTTATGCAGTTTCTGTAAAGTTTTGATACTATTTAAGATATATCTTTTTATAACCAACTGTTAGATAACCTCCTGTTATTGATCCCACAAATATCCTGTTTACTACTAGTGGATTACAAATAAATGCAGTATAGTTTAAGAACTGTAGGAACAACTATTTGCACTCTTACAAGGCTTAGCATAAAAAATGTGTCATATTGCTTCACTTTCCCAGGTTGATAGTTGAAAATTATCTAAAGAAGCTATGGGAAATCAAAACTTCAGGATCATCAAGGAGATGCTTTCAATCAAAGTATTCTTGTGAATATGCTAATGGAGCTTCTGAAAGATTTCTACAGGATTCCTCCTAGGAAACACAATCACTGGTATAGTTGGTCTTTGGAAAACAAAGGAGCATAAATTCACTGTTTGAAGATTGGAGATTTAATGTAGATTAGAGGTATGAGTTCTGGAGGGGCTGAAACAAGAACGTTATGGAAGTGCAAGAAACAGAGTATTTTCAATAATATCAGATGAGGGAAACAGGTGACAACTGAAAAATATGTCATGATGACAAATTATGTTGTCATCATGCAAAGCAAGTTTTTGGCTTCTGAAATAAATTTGCAATATGGATCAGATTCAGAAAGATTCAGACAAAAAAAGGGAGAAATAGACCTTTAAAGGCTCAATCTATTTCTTTTCAATATTGTTTTAAATTCAACATTATCTTTACATTTTTAAAGCAATGATTTAATTCTTATGTGGACTTTAATTAAAAAAAAGATCTAGAAATGAATTTAAACAATTTTTGATTTAAAAGACATTTCAGTCAATATTTTGCTTTCTGTTAGAAAGAGTTTACTACAGGTATATTCCCTCATGTTTTTGGTTCAGCAGATAAACCAAAAATGCCATTATTTACAATGATAATTGAGCATATTTTGATCCCCTGATCATTTTCCATAGAAATGATATTTCCTTCTTTTTTTCCAGTTCAGACTCAAAATACTGTAGTCAACTGGATTTAACAGAATAGCACAAAACAAAACTTGTATTCAAGTCCCTTGGTGATATTCTGTGGCTGGTGTTACAACCACTATCATAGTAAACGAGAAGAACAGCCCTCCTGGGTTTAAAAGAAAAGTTTATTATTTGCTCAGTGCATTATAAAAACTAAGTAAATTTTCCAGCATTCTCAAGATAATAGCAGTAAAAACCTGCCCAAAGATCAGTGAAATGACTGAAGAGAGACCAAGGAATACCTTTAGCTTTGTTATCACATAGACAAGAATCTTGTAAGTAATTATTATCAATTATTATTTATCAGTTAATGATGATGCACACGTGCTCTCAGCCACCTACAAAGACAGTTTTTGAGACTGATTAGATGAAAAACACTAAGTCTTTGAACAGCAAGCTGTTGAGTCAAGAGCTTCCAAAAGTGAACGGACTCTCAATGTATTTATATCATGAGACAAAACTCATGCATTTGATGGTACAGGGACAGAGTATATCAATATATAGTAAGAATTACAAAAACATACCTGTGCTGCAGCAACAAGATTTTGTAAATTAAAATCCATTTTAGGTTATATATTAATTTTTTCCATACTACATGGGCATACTGCAGCATTTTAGTGACTAACAGGGATCTCATATATTAGGTAATGTAAGATTACTTTCCTGAGCCTTAACTAGATGGCATGGCATATAGCATGAAATCTACAGGGAAACTGCAAAAAAAAGCCATAGTTTAACCCTAATGGTTTAACCACTTCGTTTCTCTAAATGAAAGACTAAAAAGAAAGTTAATTCAATCTCAACAGTATTTCCAGCTGCAGAAGGTCCAAAGTCATTATTTATTTCACTTATAGAATAGGATGGTTACAAGGACACTATTACTGTTTAATTAAATGCAAGCATACCTAGAAAAATATTTTCATTTTAAATGTGTTGAAACCCACAGAATTTAAATCAGGAATGAATTTGATGTACTGTTTTATCTTCCTTTGTAAATAAAATAAGCAGCATCCAACCAGATTCCACCTGGATATCTGTTTGTCTATGCCTTTTCAATACCAACATAAAATGGGGCTTTCTTTTATATAGGCTAGCACAACAAATACAATTACATGAGGAGCATAAAAAGAAAAATAGTTCCTAGTGTTCATAGGCATTAGAATAATGAAGGGATGTCCAGGCTATGCTCTGAGGAGATGTAGCGCAAGAAAACATATTACAATGACAATAAAAATGGCCCTACAATGAAATAATCTTGTAATGGAAGACACCTTTTTTGTCCTGGGGTGATCAATATCACCCCTGGAGCATTAGATAACAGACTTTAAGTACAGAAAAAAATACGTATGACTCAGAAAAAGTACATCAGTGAATCTAGCCTGGAATACCTTGTAGACAACAGAGGAGCAGTAATAAGGCTTTTCATGCTATCTTCTACAACATTCTCAGAAGCCACTTAAGGCAAAATGACTTGGGTGAAATTCTTGTCAGACAGAAAACCCACAGTGAATAAAAGCCATAGAAAAATTACCAGAAAGTTACACCAGGAGTTAATTTTGACAGATTTATCAAGCTCCTCCAGGAGTCTGTCCACAACCCAGTACAAAACATATTTCAGCCCTACCACCCTGGTCGTTAATGTGTATAGAGATTGAATTTTCAGCTGATAAAAATGGAAGGAACTGGGACTGAAATTCTATGAAACTCAAAAACTGAAACAAAATTCAGAAAAAATACTGTACTTTAATAGGATTCATCAGCTCTACAAGTACCAAATGGGGCAAAACTGCTTAGGAAACAGTTCTTCAAGACTGCAAGAATCACAAGTCCCACAAAAGTCAACAATATAGTCTGCAGAGCACATGAAGTAATCTTTGTGCTCTCTGTAGTATATTTAAGTTCTCAGTAGGAGTTGTGTCTGCAGTTTTAAGCACTACAGTGAACCACTCAGAGTACAGAAGAAAGCAACAGAGGTAGTAGCTAGAGTACTGTAAAATAACAGTTGAAGAGAAAAAGGTGAAGAGAACAGATTTTTGATCCAAAGAAGTAAAAACAGAAGGATCCCACAGCAGTAAAGTATATACATGGTATCTGCAAAAAGGAAGGAAACAAATTGTTCAAGTCCACTGAGACTGGGTAAATTGCCAAGATCTAAAACCTATAGAAAGGAAAACTTTATGCAGGCAATATGAGAAGTTTTCTAATAGGTAAGACAGTAAAACATTGGAAAACATGTTTTAAGAAACCTGTGGTAATGAAGGTTTCTTAAAAACAATTTGGACAAACTTCAGCTAAAATGGTCTATGTAACAACTATTTGGGCTGAAGAGCAAATGAAAGACACTTTCATGGTGCTTTCCTGCTGTATTTTCTATGATTCCAGGAACCCAAACTCCCGTGCCCCTATCTGCCATTTTCCTCCATCAAGGGCAAACAGTTAACCCATGGAAAATACTCAGGGCACTGTAGGTTCTACCATTGTATTTGTAGTATAAGCTACAGCTGTGCTATGTAGCCTGAGAAAATCAAGACAGCAAAGCTGGTTTTCATACAGCTCCCTTAATTTGTACATCATAGGGCCCTTGCCAAAGCAAATATTGTTTTCAAAAGCAAGATATGAAAAACATTAAGCTTGTGCAAAGTCAGTCACAGAGGCAGTTGCAGGAAGAGGAACATCATGTCTCTAAAGTACTTATCCTCTGTTGACTGTAATAGATAGACTGATTCATTCACTAACTCATTGAAGTGATTCATGTTGTATAGCTTTGAATTCTGGAACTGGACATTTTTTAAACATCATCTCACCTTTACACCCTATCATAAACATACAATGAAGACCTCATCAACTTAGGGTTACCTGAAATTTGGCTTTGCTTCTAGTGGGAGAAGGTGGACCAGAACACCAAGAGCATTCATCTGGCAATTTTAGTTATTCAGTACCTTTATGATTATCTATTGAGACAATTCCTTCATACAGACACATATAATAATACCTTGAATGTATCCCATGGACCCAGCTGAAGCTAGGTTAGAGTGAAGAGGAGGTACTATGACCTGGAAGGGCTATCACATACATCATTATAAGCAGAGCAAGAAAATATGTGCCAAAAAAAGAAGATGAATTCTGGCACAAACACACCCTCATCTTGTCTTCTGGAGCCAGGGGTGTCCAGATCATCCTGCCTGCAGAACTAAAAGACCACACCATACCAAACAGGTCTAAAGGTGTTTGTTTGTAGAACAAACCAGTGTTTATTCGCACTCTCATTCTGTCTCACTGTCTCTCACCATTTGGTACTGTAATTCTACAAGTAATATGTCATCACCACACCAGACACAATGTTCTGGCTTGGATTCTAAGTGTTGCTGGACCTGGCCAGATAAAGTTGCATATAAACTGCTGCTGAGCCTGAAGGAGGACCTAAACCCCAGTCTCCAGTAACAAGCTCAATGCTGAAGTTTGCTTAAATGCTTTCCCCTTGAATCCTTCCTCTCCCTGCCCTTTTTCAATGCTATTTTTATTGTTTTTCTTCATTTCAGCTGGGCTATGCATGTACAAAAACTCCTTATCAAGTACCAAAACTGTGCATGTAGCGAGACATTCTCTGTTGCTATACTGACAATTAAGGTAGATCAAAAACAAACAAAAAAAATTGAAGCAAAAGCCAAAACTGCAAGAATAAATTTATCATCTTTCACTTCCCTTTAAAAACTGTTCCTAATTACTTTGTTTCTGAACAGACATATTCCATTTGACTTCAAAATATGTCATGTAGAAGGTTTAAAGTGTCTCATTAAGAAAGATGCTTTACTTGGCACTGGGTATCTTTCAAGCAAATAAAGCTTTGAGGAATTACCAAGGGCCTAAAAATATATCTTATTCTTTCTTTAACTTTTCAGTATTGAGAAACAACCATTATTTATAATAAGTAAAATATACAGAGTACATTGGTACGTACTTTCTATTGCCTATACAATCATAAAATTCTTCTCTTTCAAAACATGCCTGCTTAAAATCCACCTTTGCCAACTTTTTTTGGCTGTGGTCAATTGAACATTGCTCTGTCATGGGAGGCAGAGCATTACTCACAGAGACTCAGCTGACTGCAGAACAAAAGCAGACTGTCACAGGTTTGTGGGTGTTTGACAACCTGCTCTGCACAGCTGTACACTGAGAATTCAGGACTGAGCACAGCCCAGTTCAGCTCTTGTGATATATCATTACTTTATACTGCTATCATAAAGACGTCATCCTCTCTGTAATTAAATCTGTGCATCATTAAAAAGTCACTGCTTTCCTATTTACAGAAGCAGTGAATTTCTCATGACATATTTCTCTATTTTGATGATCTGACATACTTCAATTAGCTCCAAAATAGTGTTGTTCTTGTATCAACACTGCTAGAAAGAAGTTCTTACATTTAGAACAAGGACAACTGCCTGGCATTGCAAGGGATCAGTGTTTATCTGTCCTATATACTCCCAGCATGTCAAAGACATCCATGTTATTCTTTTATGGACTCTCAAGAATGAACTGCACTAAAACATTTAGGAAAAGCATACTTACTCTTTTCTTCATTGGCAGATAGTTATTCCCACCAGGTTTTACCAGAGTTTCAATATCCTGTTTCTTCCATTTCTAAAATACATCTGGAAGGTTCCTGATGCCTTTAGACTGAGTCCATCCACCTACGGCAAAGGCAGACTGAAACTGAAGCTTCAAAACCACCTGACTGTGATATCTGCTCTCTGTTGTCACCCCAGATCAATGCCTGAAAGCTATCAAGAAAAATAAGGGCTGTGACCATAAGGAAGATACTGGGGTGAGCATGTACAGGGCATTGTGCTGGGCTTGTAAACCCAGATGAGCACATCATGTACGTGCAAGCGCAGTTTAGGTAACATGTAAGCTCAACTGAAACATGCTGGTTAGGCCAGACATGAATACAGCAACCATGCCCTGATGTCTCCATCTCTCTCTCTTTAAAGGAGTTTTTGTGGCTTATTACTGCCTGCAGATTATCCTGGTCACAAACACTGAGGTTGATTTGGAGTGACAACATACCCAAGGAGCCGAAAGCAGTATCCCATGAATGCTCCGTCTTCATCTATCCTTCTGTGTGCACTTTGGTTTGCTCTCTCTGACTTTACAGTCTACCAGTTTGTAGGAATGCTTTGAGCTCTCCTATAGTGGGAAACCACTGAGGGGTTCCCAGCCTGAGCACTGCTACATGGCGTGTGAGATGCTCTGGAGTGCTATAGAAACCACTCGTAGGCAGCTGAGTGCCTTCTCCTATGCATAAGGGCAAACAGAGCTGGAGGAACTGTCTTTACCACTGCCACTGTGCACTGCAGTCATTAAAGATACTAAATTAGGGTTATTAAATGCAGGTTACTGTAATTGGAAAAGAGTGACTTTTATTCAGGCATGGGACCTTTTCCTAAATACTAAGCCTCTTCTGTTGGTAAATGGTCCTATTTCTGTTACTAGTAATAGGAAAAGATATTAAAACAGGATTTCTAAGATAAAATCCATAAGGTAGTAATTGCACATCTGAAAAATGGTTTCTCTATTATGGAGAAATACATGAGGGAAAGGGAACTCAGTGCTGATCAGTCTGATACAGCAACATGATTCAGGGTGAAGCAACCAGATTCTGCCCAAAAATGCACATGTAGTGCTGCATCATGGCAAAGAAATGCCCACAGCACCCATTCACAAGGGTTCTCAGCACTAAGGACCACTGAGAAACTGCCTTCTACTGTCAGAGTAACTCAGCTTGTGGCTGTCTTGGACTTGTTGCTATTTCAAGAGTTAAAGCCCTAACATAAAGATGCTATGGCTCCATCAAGACCATGAACACTAAGTTCACAAATGACTAGCACAGAACCAAAGGAACAGAAAGAAATTTCCAATAAACATTTGGACCTTCCATCTCCCCCTGCCCTCACCAGTAAAACAAATGCCAAAACGATATAAAACAAACTGGGGGATTTTATACTACTTTCAGCTGACACAGTTTGTGACAAGAAAAACTGTGAACTTTGAGGACCAAATTCCATAGTGTTGCATTGTTTTCAGCACAGGGAGGAGTAGCAAGTATGGTTCAGTCCTAAATATTCATCAAGATATATTAGAGATCCTCTGTCAACTATTCTAAGTGCTTCTAACAGGCATACTGCTCTGACTTGCACTTGGCTGGCTGGCTTGCTGAGTTTGCAATGAGTTTGCCTGACTCCTGGGCCCTAGTTGCAAACAGTGAAAAACAGAAGTTCAATTTAGTGGAACATGTGTCTGCAGTTCCTTTTTTTATTACCATGGAATCCTGACTCAAGAAAATTAAGCTAAAGGTTTCCATCCTTTTTAAGCCCTGGAGATTACATTTGGGCACTTAAGTGCTTTGGTGCACCCACAAATTTCACTCTAGTCAAGCTACAGATGCTCAAAACATATGGACTGCTGGATATTTTCATTTGGATGGTTCCACCCTTCACCCTGCAGCCATTTCTGCATACACCTAACTAGATGTGAATTAAATCAGAAGAGCTGAATTCAGCACCTAGGTAAATACAACCTAACCTGTGTTTGCACTTTGAAGATGAGTTTTGGTCAGAATAGTCAGGTTTATATTTCAGTCTTAACAAAGAATCTCAAAATGTACCAATCTGATTAAAACTGATATCGTCCCCTCCCAGTTTTTTCTCTCAGGAGCATACCATCAAGAAGAAAGATAGATCAAACCCTAGAGCTTTATCCTCCATTTCAAGCGACACAGATTCAGGTCCTCAAAGCACAGTTTTCAGACAGACTGGCATAAGGTGATTCCATAAGGGGACTTACTTTCAAAATTAAGAAAAGAAATCCAAAGTTCAGCACTTTTTGGGACACTGCCCTTCCCAATTCACCCTGACAGGCCCCTCTGAAGTTTTCAAACAGGCTTACAGGAAGACTTCTGCAAAATGAGGATATGCAACAATTAGAAGTGTTCACCATTCTTCCGGGGAACACTTTTCCAGCAATTTCACATGGTATGATCCCATTTAACTATCTCACATACGCGTTTTGCAGAGACCTTGTCATGCTACGTGCTGATTTTAATGGAAAAAAAAAAGAAATTTAGATGGTTTTGGACATGATTAATCTGACCATTATTTAATACTCATTTTTAGATTAGATCAATTCTTTTTCCAGATGTGCTCTTTCTCTCCAATCTCTCTGCAGAGAGAATCTGTGTTTCTTGCAGTTTCATTTGGGAAAGTCATCCTTTAGTTCAACCAAAAATTACATGTTGTGTCACTCTTTAAAATCCAGATCCACAACTACAGTGGTAAGTGACATTATCATCCATGTATTTGCACTTTTGAAAAGGCACAAAATGAGCCAGTCCACACTGTCTGAACACGTACAAGGTCAGCCTGGGGAGACGTATGGACTGGTAAGGTAGAGTTAAGAGCAAAGAATAGGGAAAAAACCTGAGTACAACTTGGGAGATATATACCCTGTAAGACAACCTCTCTCTGTAATGGTCTGTAAAAGGCCCTCAAGTCAGTTTGAGAATCATATCTCTTTTCTCCATAACTAAGTACTAACTCCTCTAAGTGCTGGGTCACTTTTCAACATGTTCAAGAACCCTTTTGAAAACCTACCTTGGAAAGCAGCCAGCAAGTCTCTGCTACTGTGCAAAGGATCTACAGCTGAATACCAATTGATTTCACTGTGTAATGCTTCGAGGTTTGATCTATGCACTCAGTAGAGAAGAGAAGAGAGATCGAACTTACTTTGATAAAGAAAGCATCACAAAACAGAAGACTGACTAGTTACTATGAATTACCTTTACTATCCAAATGGCACAACACACACATCCTAACAGAGGTCTGGGAAGCTGGATATCTTCTGTTCTCCTGATAGTGCAGATCAAGCCAGCAGAACTTTGTCGTTCCACAACCAGAGGGCTGCAATATATAGCAGAATGTAGAAAAGACCCTTTAAAACATAAAACAGTGAATTGAATAAAACAGAGTAGAAGGTCCTTCAACTCCCTTTGCTGCTTCAGTGTACCATGGAAACTTCCTTGCATGAACAGCCAAGCCGGTATCAGACACTTCTAATATCACTAATATTCACCCAAGAGATAAAACAACTGCCATGCTGAGGGCTCTGGGCAGCTCCTCCTTTTGCAAAATCAATACTTTCTGCCAATTCAGACAGAGTCAGCTGTCACCCAGCCTTTGATAACAACAGAGCAAGAGAAAACACAACTAAGGAATCTTTTTTCAAGTATATACTTAATCTGTATAGGAGCTGCATAGTGTCTTGCACACAGGGTTTGGCTGTGAATAGAAATCCTGATGAAGAAGAGAACATAGGGAAGAAGCAGGACACTCTTGGGTCAACAGGACCAATCTAAGCTCATAGATCTTTTTGTGTTTTAGTTTAGATATCTAAGCATAATCTTTCCTCAGCTCAGAAGGGTACTGTGATAGCAGGGAAGCAGCTTCGGCAGCTGAAGTAAAGTGTGTGTAGATGAGCCCTGTTATCTTGAGGAAGCCTTAAATATGAGTTTGACAGGTCATTTATCATTATTAGTCTTTGTTAGGGACCTTGTTGTCTCTTGGATTAAGTTTGCTGAATGTTCCACTAGTATTTGCTCCCAAATCACTAACATACAATTTTGAGTCAGAGCCACACTCTCTTACTTACAATTACTGATAAGTCAATCATATCTGATCAGCCCAGAGTGTGTTCAGATATTGATTATCTTTCATGATTCTGCATGCGTTCATTAAAAAACCCATTAGTTAACTGCCTAAATGAAAAACACCATCATCCATTTTGCCCATGATAAGTGTAAGACATCATAATTTGTCAAAATTTGAAGAGGAAAAAGGCAGATGACTTCACTGCTTCTAAGAGATGTGGGCCAAGCAATGGAGAGCTGAGTTGTAATAACTGAGTCTGTTTGGACAGGAACTCAGTGAAGAAAGCCAAAAGCCATATGTATGTCATAGAGCTAATCAAATGAGTATCAATAATTAACCTGATTAACCTGAGACCACTTGAAGTAAAGCTCTGTAACAAGATACTAACTTAAAGAGATCATAAGCTCAAAAAATAAACCTTTCAGAGTTAAAAATGGAAGTAGGCAAATGCTTCCAAAGTGCACCCTCATCTCAGAATTTTATGTATACAAACCTTCAGCTGTTTTTATTTATCCTGAAAATTCATATACATATATAACCTTTTAAAAGCACAACAGAGGCAATTCAATATGGAGACTGACTAGGGAAGACAAGGAAAAGTCAGCTTCATTGATGAATGCAAACAGGTTGGGACTAGCATAGGAAAACACGGTTGTGAACAGTAAATGTTGGCAGAGTAAGTGGAAATCAAAAATGAGAGAGCCAGGGATGACAGAGTGAAATGTAGATTTGGACAGACAGAAACATATACCTCTGCCTTATGTAGTGCTCAATCTGTGGTCACCCTTACCAACATCAGACCACAACCAACAAGAGTGTAATAGGAGAAAAAGTTTGCAGAAATGCACATAGACAATTAAAAACTTCAATCCCAAATACCTTGAATTCTGATAGCAAAAAAAAAAAAAAAAGCTTTATTAAAATGGAAGTTTAAAAAAAAAAAAACAACAAAACAAAAAACCCCCAGCAGTTTCAGCAAGAAACTGGCACATTTTCCTAAAGTACAGAGTATTCTGCTCCAGATCACTCACAGACATGTATAAAGCAAGTCTCATTTTTCCTGAAATTTCAGCAGTTTCCCCCCTGTTTATCATTCCACTTATGTCAGTGGATTGGGACATTTTATGGAAAGTGACTGGCTGAACTGTTCTTTCCTTTGGACTTATCAATAACATAGAACTTCTTGTTCTTTTTGAGGAACGAGAAGAATCCCATGCAATATAGTCCAGGGGAAAAGAGGGGTGGAAAGCTGGATATGGTCTAGGGTGAGTTCCTGCCCATGGCAGGGGGTTGGAACTAGATGATGTTAAGGTCCTTTCCGACCCAAACCATTCTGAGTTGAAAACCAGACTGCTGCTATGAATTGCCCTCTGAATAAGAGCAAATTGTTAAGACTTTTTCTACATTGTCCCCAGCAATACCCTAATGAGGTTTTCCAAGAGCTATTGTTTTTGCCGAGCTTCATGTCCTACATTTGCATATCCTGGTATTTATAATGCGTTGAAAATTAAGAAATGAAAAGCACTGCCCTTTATAAATCTTATCTATAAACAAATAGCTCTCAGCCTGCAGTCTCACAGCACCTTCATGGGCAGAAATAGCCCTGAGCAAAAAAGAACCCTTGTTATTTACAGCAGAGGTGCATCTTACAACTGCATGGGAGAATCAGCTTAGTTTGTCTGTACCAGTGTGTTGTACAAACAGGACTGGAGGGATTCTGAGTGCTGCAGCAAGGAATAGAAGGAGAAAGGTCTGCAATATAAGACTATAATGATATTTGTCACTGTGTAAAAAGAAGCTGGTAAGACACTTCTCTACACAGTAGAGATTTCAGGCCTTTTTTTCTTCTCAGGCCTCCTCAGAGGAAGGGCAAAGGAGATTAATTCTTTGGTTATAAATAAAAACAGAAAGGTAGCATGAGGATTACATTATTCCCATGAAAGGTGAATTATCTGTGCTGCTGTTACTGAATAGGGTGTTCTAATATAGAGCCCTGACTCAGATTTTAAGACAGCGTGTACCAAAAATAAGAAACGAGCAGTCAATGATTTTCCAAGGTGATTGTAAAAAGATGTGGAAATGTGATTAAACTCCAAATGGAAACAAAGAACTAATTTAGAGGATTGGTTTTATTTCTTGTTTTTCTTTTAAATGTGTGCTATTGCTAAACCTCATCATGCACTGGCAGGATTATGAAGGTGATAAGTAGGCCAGATGGAGTCAGGCTACCCCTGAGGCTTCTGCTGAATTTACTATTCCTTCTGCCTATGGGTTAAGTAATTTCTTTACTTTCTCAGTCATAGTAACACTTTACCTAAGCTTAATATGCACTTTTGAGAACTGCTTTTCCAGAAGAATATTATGGAGCTGAAGAGCATGTAGAGGAGCTCAATGAGAATGATCAGCTGGATGGGTCAGTTGTTCTCAAATATATAAGGATCTACAACTTGGATGAATCACAGAGTTATGGAATGAGTCATAGAATGGTTTGGGTTGGAAGGGACCTTAAAGAACATCTGGTCCCGACCCCCCTGCACACACAGAAAGGGACACCTTCCACTAGAGTAGGTTGCTCCAAGCCCCATCTAACCTGTCCTTGAACACTGCCAGGGATTGGGCAGCCACAGCTTCTCTGGGCACCCTGTGCCAGTGCCTCAGCACCCTCACAGGGAAGAGCTTCTTTCTAATGTGTAATTTAAATCTGCCTTCTATCAGTTTAAGTCTTCTTCAGATAATAAAGTCTTCTCCATTTTCCTTATGAATATAATAAAGCAATTAATTTTTCCCCTCCCTGAGTTTTCATTTGCTATAGAAGTTAAAAGTAGCCTTTAGTTCACAGCCTGGGAAGAAAGATTCAAAACACTTTTCTGTAAAACAGACCCTAATTTCCATGTAAGGTCTTATTCTGCATGTTATCTGTATATAAACCCTGAAAGCCAGTCTGCTGTTCACTCCTAAACCTAGAAGCTGATACCAAGAGATCAGCTTGATGCTACCAAATCCAGTGAACTAAAATAACATATATAAGAATATATATAAAGTAACATAGATAAGAAAACTTTATATATTTTAGATTATGTTACAAAAGATATTCTGATTGTTTTCTCCATTTCTCTGATCATTTTTGATCTTTTCCACTGGCGCATCAAGATTCTTATCACCACAAGGCGATTTTAGCTGTTACTAGCCCCACAAGACAAATTGCTCATTAAGCTGGGAAAGCTTTAATGCAGGGTTATGTTCCACAGGCAAAAATCTAACAGGGTGATGAATTATACAGCTCAGTTTTTTGTGTTTGTTTTCCTGATGAATGAATTTTAAATTGCTGGGTAGGAAAAGGCTTTGCTGAAACATATGGGTGACATTAACACAATACAGCACAGTACAAGTGTCACCAGTAGAAATTTTTTGGCTTTGACTTTGTACTCCCTCTTCCCTTGTGTATATGTATAGTTTTTTAAACAGACACACATTTAGGGTGGGGTTTTTTTTCTGTCCTGGGTTCAGCAGCAGCAGTCATTTTTTCTCTTTCTCAGTAGCTGGTGTAGTGCTGTGGTTTTGACTTTCAGCCTGGGAACAGCGCTGATAACACCGATGTTTTTCATTGCTGCTCAAGTGTTTAGTCTGACCAAGGACTTTGTGAGTCTCATGTTCTGCCAGGAAGGAGGGGAAGCTTGGAGGAAGCAGAGACAGGACACCTGACCCAAACTAGCCAAAGAGGTATTCCATACCACATCATGTCATGTCCAGGCTGTAAACTGAGAGTTACACAGAAGGGCTAGTTCATTCCTTGGTTGGGCTGGGTATCCATCAGCGGGTGTTGAGCAGTTGTATTCTCTTCCCTTTTTATTTCCCTTATCATTACTATTATTGGTGGTAGCAGCAGTGGTCTGTGTTATACCTTAGTTACTGGACTGCTCTTATCTCAACCCATGGGAGTTACATTCTTTCAATTCTCCTCCCCATCCCTCCAGGAATGGGGGGGAAGGACTAGGGGGTGGGAATGAGAGAGCTGTTGCATGGTTCTGAGTTATGGCTGGACTTAAACCATGACATTTTCCTCTTTATATAGTTGGCAGTTTTCATTTAAAAATATTGTATTAAATAATTTGAAAAGTTGCAGAGAAGTAACCTGTAAAAACAGTTCTGACGGAACCAAGCCTCATGGCATTTATGCATCCGTTTTGGCTGGAAAATCCGTCCCTTGACAATATTTCTAAAAAATAAACAAACTAGAAATCATGATCTTTTCTCTCAGCACAAATCTCTTCACTTTAAAATGCAGCCTACAAAAACAAAATCAGAGGCTAGCTGTTTCAGGGGAGACTTGTGCAGAAGCTGCACACACCAGCAAAGCAAAACAAGGAATTAATTCACCACTTTCTATCAGAGGCAGGTGTTTAGCCATCTCCATCACACAGAATAGTTACTAGGGAAGACAAACACCATCACTCTGAGCGTCCCTCCTTCCTCTTCCCCCATCTCTACATGTTGAGCATGACACAGTATTGTCTGGAATATCTCTGTGGTCAGTTGGGGTCAGCTGTCCCATCTGTGTACCATCCCAGCTCCTTGTGCACTCTCAGACCGATCGCTGGTGGGGTGATGTGAAGAGCAGAAAAGGCTTTGACTTGGTATAAGCACTGATCAGCAATAGCTAAAACATCCTGAATTATCAACACTGTTTCCAACACAAATTCAAACGAGCCCCATACCAGCTACTATGAAGACAATCAACTCTATCCCAGCCAAAACCAGCACAACACATAACACTTTTTCATTACATTTTCATGCATGTGTATTGTCTTGATCTTCTCTAGTGCCCAGACAAGCATAGGAACAAGGTAAAATGCACACACATTTTTGTAACATAACAGTTTGGTAAACTCAGAGACAAGCTAGAAAAACACAAGATATTAACAGAAGTCAGACAATGTTTCTACATCTCTAACACAAATACGGCTTTGAAGATCACCTCCCAGAATCAACCTTATCCTTCAAATCGACTTACAAAAGCAAAGAGAACAGATTTCTCATGCCCAGAGTTCTCAGCAACTTAAAAAAGGCAAAAGAGTTGTTAGTGTGTCTGCATTCTAGTCTGTAAGCCATGGTCTGCTAAATACCATGAGAAAACATGACTCAATATCTGGGGAGTTTTTTAGCCTTTCCCTGGTCACTTGAAGCTATTTGAAAGTAGCACACGTAAAGGATTGAAAGTAGAGTAGCTCATACCCACTGAGATGTCTTGGGCAGGGTTAAGTAAAAAGAAACAACCAGCCTGAGAAAGTAGAACTTCAAATCAATTGAAGATGGTACACAGGTTGTCAGCGCACACTGATTCACACAGTCATCCAAGTTTTGACACTGTCTCTCAGAATGAGTGCAAATGACTTCCCATGACTCACTGGGCTGCCAGCTTTCGATGTGAAGGTTTGAAGCCTGAGGTGTTGTGCAAGTAGAAAGTTTACTTTGCTTTGCTTGGAATTTTGGGTTGGCTCTTTTAGCTCACTTTTTCCAGCTGCAGAAGTTGGTCTCAGGTTGGCAACAGAACAAGTTTCCTGGATGCCTTCTGGACTATGTGTCTTGTATATGTATACAAACTATAATCTATTCCTCTTTCTTACAGCATCTTGAGATTCCTACTTTCATTCAGAGGGGTTCCAGTAAGTCTTAATACATTAAAATGAACGTGGAACTTCAGACCACATTAGAACATCCCATCAGTGGCCCATAAGCTGTCTATAGTGCATTTCACCATTGTTAATGGCTGAGCCACAGTTTTGCCATTGGCAGCTGAAACAGTCACATCTCTGCCAGTCCCATCTAGCTGGTTCTGTCATCTGCTGTTACTCTTGCCTCTTCCAGGCATAGTGCACTAAGACAACTGCTTTTTAACTCAAGTAAAACTTCATTCCTTGAAGTAGAAAATATGAAGATCTTCTCTTAGGCTGAGGTCAGGAAAGCTGTAGAATTTCAGTTTGTCACAAATATCTTCCTAGAAACTTTGAATAAGAGTGTATCAGTTACTTCATACACATGGGCACAAACCTTCTTGCCCTGAAATCCCACTGCAAATAGATAAACAACAACCAGGGTTTTTTTCCTGTATACTCAAAGGAAACACTAACATGTGGTAATGTAGGGCTCCCTGCAGCAGTCCATGGGGTCAATTGGCAAAGTCTCCAATGGTGTGCTGAGAAAACTCATTTAATTCACTGTAAAATCACCCTGTGAAAAGCAGGGCTGAAAGGTAATGTCAAACCTCCCTACAAATGATCAGAATCTTTCCTCCCATCTTTAAAATTGTTCTAATTACCATAAAGCAACTTAGGGAAAGTTTCTCTACAGAAATGGGATACAAGTGTGTTGTGAATAGCCTGCACTGCAATTCAGAGCTGTAGCAAGCCAGGTCATCATAGCCTAGCTCTGGAGCTGGCTTTGCCACTGCAGCAGCCCAGAACAGTGGAAATGCAAAATTACCACCTTCCCATTGATGTCTCTCAGGAACATTCTGCCTAAATGTCTGTTTACACACAGACCTCTAAAAAAAATAACAGCAACAAAATATTTATGACTCTGGTATAAAATTAGTCATTTGCCTGTTAATCTACAGTTCCTTGCTCTTAAAGTCAACACAATTCCTTTAGATGATGATGGAGGACAATATTAACCAGAGAGCCCATAAGCCTTTTGTGAACTATCTGGGCTGCAAAACACTTCACTTATATGCTTTACCTGTAATTCAATTATGTCTACATAGTAATTGCTGCTTACACAGTATGTTTTATAACCCAGGATAATAGTCTTTTTATGTGTTTCTTTAAAATTAAGCTAATATGACATGAAGTTTATTAATTTTCATTGAAACACTACAGAAAAAAACTGTTAAGGTGCTGATCATCAGCCTAATAGCAATAATATCTATTTTTTTTCTCTCTTAGGATCTGAAGTGGACAAAACAGCATTTGATAGCAGATGTGCTATTCAGATGAATATCTAAATGGAATAGACCTGTAAACAGAAGAGAACTCTAAGGTAATAAAATGCTTTATTCATTACCATAATGGTTTGATTTCCATCCAAGTGACACTACTGAAAAGAAGACAGAAATCACATTAGACTGACTAGCAAAGTGATATCCATCTGGGTCTAACCTCTGTGGATGAGAAGGAGCTACACCATCTGACTGCTGCTGAGGCCAGGGGTTCTGAGCACTCACTTCGAAACAAATACTATCTGCTATACAGAGGTCCAGCTGGGGCCTGACCCCACTGTTCAAGGCCCCTTACCAGCACAGGGCTGAAATAGCTGTTGTCCAGAGACAGTGCACTCTCTGCAAAGGTATAAATAGCTTGGATCTCCATCTGTCAGTAACTGGTATGAGTCCAATGAAGTTAATGCTAAATGAATTTATACCAGATGATGACCTGGCCCAGAGCCTCTTAGAAAGTTGCTCACATTCAATCAAAACACAGTGAATTACCTGTTTTTCTCAGACATTTCATTTGATATGGATTGCTGCTGTTGTGTTCAGTCTGCCTTTAGAACAAATGTTGTTGGGGCAAGGGCAAAAAGACTCAACCATCCAGGCCCATTGAGAGGAAATAAAACAGCTAATATTGCTAAAAATCAAAATAAAATGAGGAAGAAAATCCCAAATCATACGATTCCTCCATTGGTTCCTCTCTACCACATCAAAACTGATGATGCAAGGAGACAAATCCCTGAATTGTAAGACTCTAGGTTTTGATTCTTTTGAAGACCAGCTCTTTTTGCATAAGTATGAAGTATAAGAACAAAACCAAAGTGCATCAGTAAAAACCATGCATCATTTATATAGATCTCCCAAATGCAAGTAAGCAGAACCTCCAAAGCTATCTGCATAGAGCTCTTGCAAGCATTCAAATATGTTTTTATCATATACTTACTTATTACATACTTATTAGTAACATAAGTAATATACTTCTAGTAAATATTGTTCCTAGTCATACACTTTCCATCCTGTGCTTTTTCAAACATCTCTGTTTTAACAGGGGCCAAATACTCTTTTTTTTTTCAATCATTTATCTTTAAATGTATTTACTCATTTGTAAATAAAGGATTACAGCTAGTGGGTAAAGAGTAGGCTCTAAAAGATGGGTTTTCTCTAGGGCTGTGGGACAAGAGAAGCACTCCATTCAATATAATAAGGGTAGAGTGATGAGATACCTACAAGATTTCCCTCTGGGATCCCTATGTATAGACCTGGTGAATGTTGAAGTAAAAGAACAGTTCATTTAATTTTATGAGCT
The DNA here is from genome assembly GCF_012275295.1 of Melopsittacus undulatus. Lineage (NCBI taxonomy): Eukaryota > Metazoa > Chordata > Aves > Psittaciformes > Psittaculidae > Melopsittacus > Melopsittacus undulatus. Next base: position 7,772,287 of record NC_047528.1, on the reverse strand, counting down.
CTTTTCCAACTTCACTCTGTTTCCATAAGCATGTAGTTAGGTAGGAATGGGACTGATGCCTGATTTTAATGAAGTTAACCACATACTTGTCTCTAACAACAACAGGAATGGAGTAAGTATACAGCTCAACAGCAGGATCCATGTTGGGTACCTTTCCTGTAAACCTCTAAATTTCTCTATGGATTTGCCTTCTCAAGATCTTTTCATGTGAGATTTTCAGATTGTTTCTTTCCTCTTGTGATTTGCCTCAGTCAAAGAGTATCTCTTTAGGTACTCAAAGACTTCAGTAGCAACACAAAGATTTCCTATTCATTTATTACCATTATAAGCACAAATACCTAACCAAAACTCCCCTATCTTAACCTTTTCTTTAACCACTTGTTCTTATTTTAGTTACTAAAAATGAGCTCTAATCCACAGTTCCATGCAGGAATCACTTCCTAAGAAGCTGCAGGGTGGATTTATACCTCTTGTTGCAGTCTCCTTCCAGCTGGACCATGCGGAGTCCTACCATGGGCTTTATGTGCTTTGTACAGACACACACAATTACACAAATTGGATTTCCTTTTGCAAGAGAGAATGCAAAAAGTGACAACTAAAAAAAGCCTGTTTTCAAAAGTTACTTGCTTTTCTCAAAATCTAATGAGAACTATAAAAATGTCATACTGAATTCTCAACCTTAATTTCTATGAATCTAAAACAGAAATCAGAATGAAATTTTATTCTTTCAATTCACATTTTAAAAGGAGCAAAAAAAATCACAACAAATAATTCCTTTGTCAAATTAGATGCCAGTTAAAATGCAGAATGTGCTGTTTTAAAAATGCTGTCATGAGTTACATTTTTTTCCTGTATAAATTCCTTTTAGGCAATGTATTACAAGATTTGGTGTCCTGTTTATCGAGGTGTTGTGCAAGTTACTCGTATCCCAAAGCTGCTATGCATCTTTTGTAATAAAAAGCATACACTGAAAACATGAAAAGCTCTGTCTTATGAGAGAATATGAGAGAATGCAAGCTAGCACAAAACACCACATCATCCTCCTAAATATGAGTTATGCACTAGGTTGCCCTTGTAGACTGCAGCTGAGATGTGCTATAAAATCTCCAAGCCTTTCACCTCATAGGCAACTGTTCAAGATAATAGGCCATTTGTAAAAGATTTGGGGTGAAGAGATTATCCTTTCCTCATGCTGCAGCTGTATGGTTTATAAACTGACTTCACTTCTGGAGGGTCTTGTTCTTGGTGATTGATGCTTGGGACTTTCCACACAAACTGAATGGATCCAGCTGTTAGACAGTGACATGCCTCTTCTCTTTCCAACTGGGCTTAGGTAAGTGTCTAACAGCTCCAGAGCCGGAAACAAACCTTGTGCTCAGATGAACACACAAGCATGCAGGAAACTTTCAGTAAGCTCAAGAGAGGTGAAGTGATTTAAAACACTCAAAGGTTTAAACAACAGTGGAGAAGTTTTTCTGTTTGTTGCACAGACACCTATCTGGTCTTCAGAAACCAGCCCAGCCTGCTGCAGTGTAGCCCCAAAGCATCCCTTTGCTTTGAAGTCAGATCATAGAAAAATTATATAAATAAAACAAAAATTCAGAAAGAAGAGGTCATTTTTCTCCTTATTTAACAGCTCAGCAGTGAGGAAAACCTGCCTAGTTAAAGAAGGACTGTGTTTAATACCTCTGTCTGTCTACAGGGATTTGAAACTTTTCACCTCCTATGCAAGTGTTCTTACCACTGGTATAAAACATACCTGCAGGATTTTCCAAAACTCTCTAATAGACTGTTTCACTTTGATGGTGCCATAAATACACATTAAAGAGGGAAACTCCATGTGTTATAAATTACAGATTTGCTGCATCAGTAAACAAAACCTGTTTGTTTTCCAGGTGACACCACTCCAGAAGGCTATAGCCTTGCTTATGCTTCTCCACCTCATTGAATATGAAACTACTTTATTAAAGTTAAACTGGTTTAGTAGACAGGATGGAAAAATTGCCCCTTTGGTGCGCAACGCTATAGTCCAGGTTGCTGGTGATACCAGTTCCGATCTACTGAGGCAGGAAAAGATTAGCACCTGACCCAGTTTCCACAGTAAACCTTTAAATCCTTAGGAAAGCAATGGGTTTAATATATACTTTCCTCCAGCGCTTAATAGGCCCAGACATCTCCCTCTTCACCATGCCAACTTTGGTGGATGCTCTTCTGAGGTACCAAACCCTCTCATGCAGCTTTCAGTAAGTTAGAAGACCAATGAAAACATAGCACTGCAGTGCTGTGCATGTTGTGACATAACTCACCTTGCAGATCCAACTGTAAGCTCTGTAAGGATCCCTTCTTCCTGTTGGTATTACTAATAAAACCTGTGATCAATTCTAAAAACATTTCAGGTTTTAAGAGTCCTAAACAGTTGTTTACTCCCGATACCTGCTGCACCTGGTTCATTCCTTCTAATCAAGATGCTGCTCTAAATGCTTTCAGGTCCATAATGTTCTTGGAGGACATAGACGATTGCTTAAATCTATCTGGACTTGCCAGGTGGTATATTACATATACTAATCAGCTATAAAGAGCAGTTCCCTTATGAGCATTGCTATTTATCAGCAAACTTTGGATATGCCACATTTTATCAACTACAATTTCCGTAATTCTGTTCCTTCATCCTAATGCTTAATCTGTCTGCTAATACTGGAAGGTTTATAACCATATTCACAAAAAGGACATGAAACCTTGATTTCAAAATCCAATGCTTGCATGTGTGGAAACACCAGGATTACAATTGCCTGTGAAACTGTAATTCATTTCCTTCATGCACGCATTTTGTTTAGTCTCTAACAGAAAATGTACACTACTGTTGGGTGGTGGTGGTGGTTTTTTAACCCAGATCTACATCTTATTTGTTTTCCAAGGTGTAAAGCTATTTAATAGTCTATTTTATCCTCCTTCTGAAGGGTAATGGATACTTTGCTTTCAATTCTGCTTAGAGGGGAGAGCAGAGCAGTGCAAACTAAAGCAAACTGTTCTTCTCTGTTGAGTTTGAAAGCTTGCAGATGGAAGAGATAGAGACAGTGCCAATGAAAAAAAAACGAATGCAATCAAAGCAGGATTTTGTATCCCAACAAGCACATTCACATGCCCATAAAGAAAGGTAAGGTAGGTTCCCTCTTCAGCCTCCTTCATGCCTGCTTCAAACCACTGCTTTTTTTGACCAGCCAAAGTCAAGAGTATGGACACTACTGGTAGACAAATCTGCTGGAATGATGAAAATCCAAAACATAATATCCATTGCAGAAACCATGGAGCTGCAAAGATACTTGCATACACGAGTGCTACCTCCTCCAGCAAAAAGGCAGAATCTCTTGAACTCTATTTAAAGTAAGAAGCAGCAAACTGTTGCTAAACTGAAAAACATCTGAACTCTCCTTATACCAGCATTTATGAAGTTTCTTGCCTATTTATCTCCCAGCTATCCCAAATACCTTACTGAATGCAAGGCAATGAGTCCTTATTAGAGTCTTCTTAAAGAAATAATCCCCCAATCTCACTTCCTACCATTTGAAAGAACAAAGTCCCAGAAGCAAAAATCAAAATGCCTCCTTCTCAGCTCTCAGTAGAGCTCTATAGAGGGTTGCACACAGCCAGCTTCTGTCTGGTTTGCCACATGTACCACAGCTAGGTACAGAAGCCTATGTGAAGGATGCATTTGCCAGGGTGGCATGACTAGGAGCATGTAAACTGATGTTCCTTGGTAGCCAGCTTTATGTAGACTTCAATTACTACTAATTATCTTCATGCTCCATTTGCTCTAGCAGAGCTCTGCTTATAAATTAATAGCATTCAGGTGGCCTTAGGAAGCAACATAGAGTAAGAATGTAATACACTGAGTGCTCAGACCCCAATTTTCTCTCTATGCAATCGTTTCTGAAGGTATGTAATATCACTTATAAATCCTTTAGAAAATTTCCTGTGAATGTTCTCCCTCACCCCCACTCCATCCCCCAAAAAGAATGAAAAAGGGAATATGGAAGAATTATTCGTTTGGGAACTGGTTCTGCCTAAAGCTCTGATAATTTCAGCAATCTGCAACAGGCTGGAAATAGAAACTTAAGATTACTTTGGCCATGTAGAATCCATTGCCTTCAAAAGGAACATGCTACTGAGAATGAAATTCCTGCTTTGAGTGCCCTGTGTACCTGTTCTCTTGCGCATGTGATGGTTTTATTGTGTGTATTCAGAAGTCTGAACTCCTACTGTCTCATTTCAAACCCACCTGGAACACCATCAGTCCAAAGGCACAGCAAGAACTGGAATATTTCTGAACGTGTCTCCTGCTGAGAACAGGAAAAGCTCAATAAAGACCTCCCCAGACTTCAGAAGGCAAGACAGACTACTTGAAAAGCGGTGTTTGAGATATTGCTTTTGTTTGGGATTTGTTCTTTTGTTGTGTTTGTTGGGGTTGGTGGGTTTTTCTTTTTGCTGTAGCAAGCTAGAAAGAGAAAAACTTTCCAGAAGGGAACTTTTGTCAAGAAAAAATAATATCTTTTATTAAACCAAATGCTGCAGCTGGAAAAAAACAAGTGTATTTTAGGAGTGCAAGGAACTGAAGAAAGTTTTATGTGACCTAAAACTTGCCATCTGCTTTAATACAAGGTATTTCTTTTCCCTGCAATCCTTCTCTTGTTTATAACATCAGAGCACCATAACAGAAATTTATATTTATTGAGTATTACAAATCTCTGTGTAATAGAACAGCCAGGAGGTCTCTGGGCAATAAGATGATTTTGTGTATAGGGAAAAAGTTAATGCCTTTTGCTGATTCAGAGAATGAACTTGAATGCAGGTCTCGCACCGTCTAACTCTTTGCTTGGCTAGTTAATAAGTGGAGTATTTTCTCTTCCTATGATCCAAAAGTCAAACCTACCCAGGGTCAAAGTGCTTTCTCAATAAAAGCTTTTGTCACAGAAGCTGCTTTTTCATAAACAACTGATTTCATGAAATCAACGATTTTCTGACCAAAAAGATTCACTTAAAAAACTTTCATCCAGGTCTCTACCAGCATTTGTGGAGATGGTAGAAACAGTAATTATAATAATAAATAATAAACATAATAATAATAATAAATAAAGAATAATAATAAAAATAATAACAACATAACAAAAAGCTGGAGAAAAAGTAATGCTAAAACCAAAATATTATGATAAATCCTTCATCACAAACAGTTTCTGTCAGCCTAGACCTGGAAGTGGGAAGAAAGGTTTAATATAAAGTAGGAAAACCATTCTCATTAGTGAAGAAACAATTTTGAGAATGAAGTACTCTTGAAAATACCTGTGGAGGGTTGGCCATGGCTCGACACCAGCGCCCACCAAAGCAGCTCTATCACTGCCCTCCTCAGCTGGAAGGAAACAAAACAAAAAGCTCATAGGTTGAGATAAGGACAGGGAGAGATCACTCACCAATTGCTATCACAGGAAAAAACAGACTCAACTTGGGTCTTGCCCCCCTTTCCAGCAGCACAAGAGGGCAAGGAATGGGGGTTGTGGTCAGGTCATCACACGCTGTCTCTGCTGCTCCTTCCTTTTAGAGATCTGTCTCAAAGGATCCAGACATAAGGCTGCTGTAAGATGATGATAAGATGATAAAAGAGTATTGGTGCTATTTTTAAAATAGGACAAAACCACCAAATATCCCACCAGAAAAAGTGGTTTCATCCCTTCAACAGACGTCTTAATAAGACTCCAGGTTAATTCTTGGAATGTCCTTCTCTGTGTGGCTCTGAAGTATGATTACATTTCCTTTTCAAGAACTAGGGTTTAAAAACAACACCGAAATGCATTGCACACTCTTCAGATACCTGTTGAGGACTGCTTCCATCTGCTGCCAAGCTTTCTCCGATGAGTGGCCTTCATAAATCAGCCCACTTCTTAATTTAACTTCTCGCATCTCTGACAATAAGTTGCATCTCTTCTACATTTGTGGCACCTGTCAGGGACTGCAGGAACTGCTGTCTACACCTCCGACTGGGTGGGTAGTGCTTTAGGAGTCAGATGATGTGACTAAGCCTCCAACTCCAGGCAACTTCTTTTGAAAATCTTGGCATTAAAATGAGATTAAGGGATGAAACAATAGAGAAAACATTGGGCAACCAGGGTGGAAATGCTGAAGAGAGAAGGGTTTCTTTGCAGACCATAGCACTTTAAATAACAACCCATACAAATCCATACCTAGCTCTCTAAATAGGATTTTTAGCCATGTTATTTCATGAGGAATGTAGGAGGTGGTGTGCAAACCAGACCTATTAATCATATCAAATGACTATAGCATGCACAACCATATCAAACCATAGCATGCAAACCTCCTTTTTCAGCAGTCTAGGTAAATACCACCTGTACACCTTGGGTTCCATAAGTGACATTTAAAAGATCATTTTGTCATAATGTGGTCAAGTTTTCTATACCTTGTGTTGGCAGCAGGGATGGATCCTTTCTCAGTAAGGGTTTTTTCACGTTTTGTGCCATTATTTCCTGCTAACCATCTTTGCTAATCACAACTGTTTTAGTGGAAGAAGAGAGGAAGAGGAAGTTGGGCTCTTCAGGGAAGGCTGCAGAAGTGGATGGGGACATAGCACAGACCCAAAATTTCTCTGAGAAGGGAGGGATGAGAAGCATCACCCTCAGCTGTGAGGAAAGGACATGCTCAGGCCACGTAAAGACTGCAGTCCTAAAGCACAAATAGGCTAGAAACATGACTTTTGTCAGGTCATAGCTTGTTTTCCTTAGCTTTGATGCTCTTCTGCATCTCCCTGTTACTGACTCCAGACCCTTTCTCTTGGATGAGGTTCACACAGATGAAATTCTTTGATTTAGCAAAACTGAGAACCTGCCTTTGATCCCACACTGCTGTACATGTACATGTACACCTTAGCAGCAGGCATCAACCCCAGGTTGTCTCCAGGTCCAGCTTCAGATGACTGAAGCTGCAGCTGACTGGGGCAGTTCCCTCTGCATCCCCACGTTTCCTGCTGTATGGGGGGTGATGGTGGCAGCTATGGAGGTGCAAGGCAGCTGCAGGTCAGGGTAGTGTCACTGTTCCATGTCTTCTCTCTTCACCTACTCCTTTTACCCTTGTAATGATAATTCCCACTTCCTGTCACACACCACTGCTTGTACCCCACAGCCCTGTCCTCCCCCTCATATACAGCTGCTGAGATAGAGAACAGGGAGCAAATCCCACTCTGCCCCATTCCATCCTCTTCCCTGTCCCAACCAGGCTGCAAAGCAATCCTGCTTTTACCACCAGCTTCCAAATGAAGAAATGAACTTTATTGACTGGCACTATCAATACAATGCAGCAGAGAAGCACCATAACTATAGCTGAAAAAGTCACCTTGGTGCTATGCGCATACACAGTCCACAAGGTCCGAGGCTGACTGGCTGAACTGCTCAGCTTTATCCAGCTCTGATTCCTTTATCTGCAGAACTGAGCCAGTGGCATTCACACAGAGGTTAAGAGACAGAGAAGTCGAAGATGCTGCCTTCCTCTGCTGCTGAAGCAGAAAGGGCTGTTAACAGATTCAAAATAATCAAGCTCAGAAATCTAATGAAAACAATCATAAAATGGCATCAGTCCTGCAGAAAGCATGAACCTGAAATGGGCTGATTCTGTCAGGAAGAAACATGCTAACAGCAACCATTTGACTCAGCTACACCAGCAGTGCTGTCATTTCTCAGCTAGAAACAGTAGAAGGGCAATTTTGAATGTCAGGAGGAGCTATATTTAATACCATACATTTCTTGATGAGTCCATGCAGTTTACAGAGCCCCTTCCTGACCGAGGTCAAGCTTTTTTCCTGACTCATTTCACAACAAATTCTTCTCACTTCTGTTCTGATATTTTTTGGTCTTTTTTTTCCCAAAGCAGATATCTGTATTTCCAATATTGATTGGAGTTTTCTGAGTGAGCATAATCTGCCCCCCCCATCCTCCTTTATAGTTGCCTGAAGTGTGAATGGGAAGAAATCCCAGCCTGTCATATGGTGCTCTCCTAGGAACAAGACATCCCAGCTTAGTTCTGCTCTAGACTTCTTATATCCTGGCATTCCACAGGCTGGAAGCCTCCTCTGTAATTCTAGTCTATTGTAGAGCATGTGTCTTCATTATTCCAGCCTATTACAGAGCAATCTTCATTATTATTTTGACCATTTATCTGCATTAGTCCCCTACAAGCTCAAATTGATAAGCTCTTTCTGATCCTGAGTATAAAATCATACAGTGTGCATACACTTATTTCAACACTTAGATTTATTTAAATATTGTTATTTTTTCATTGACTTCCCGTCTCTTCTTTTTTCCCTGGAATTCATCTTATATAACATTAGCTGTCAAGCTTTAATTTACAGAGGTTGTCTTTATAGGTAAGGGAAGGACATGACAATTTATTCCACCCAAACAGAGACTCTTGTTCAGTCCTCACTCTTTCTCCATTGAGTATAAGAAGACCTGAGACAGCCAGCTGAGTTTGCATGCCTAAGCCTTAGTAGCTAATGCTTAGGTGTAACTCACTATTTTCTCCTGGTAAAAAACTAATCACAAAAGCTAGAAATCAACACTTATTCTTTTGTCTCCACTGGGTTTTTGTTTTTCTTAGTGCAATCTAGGATTTACTGTGGATGAGCTCTTCAGTATGAGAGCTCAGCGGTCCACACTGTGACCATGTGGTGCCACCATCTTTCTGTGCCAGAACCCCCCCCCAAACAGACTTTTTAGAGCAGAGGTAGCTCTCTTCTCTTTCTTCACCTTTCTCTTTGGTTCCCTCCCTTCTCCACCCCCACAGAGAAGATTTGCTTCTACCTCAGGCTGCAGTCTTGTGCTTTAGACTCCAAGACTAATCCTTACTGCACAGTTTACATGCAGTTAATTGCACAAGTAGCTGCTTCACTTCCATTCTGATTCTGAAAAGTAGGAATCCCAATCACCTTCCCTACCTAAGACAGCACAAGGAAAATGCCAGTGATGATTTGGCAGCAGATTAGTTACTATTCCAACAAAGGCCACACGCATATGCATAGCTGCAATAGGATGAATATTGTCTATTGAGCTACTGCTGCTGAAGATCAAGAATACAACTGTCCTGTTGCCTTTAAAAGCAGGCTGCAATAGAAGTGAACAGAATGCACTGGATTCATTGTGCCTACTAGAATCACTGAACTCCACTATCTTCAAGCTAATCGTCAAGGTTGAAACAGCTATTTAGTTCTTTCTACGCTTAACAGAGGGATACAGATATCTCCAGAGGACAATTTTGGCAACACCAATCTTAGAAATGCCTTGGATGTGTTTACTTTTCTCCCTTAACTGCAGAGGAAGCACAACAGCTTTCTTCAGACAAAACTATCCAATTTTAGATAGCTACAGTTAAGTAAGACCAGTTTTAATTTGATTAAACTTGTAGGCTCATTCCATCAGTTATGCTTTTCTTACCAAACTATTTACTTAAATTCTTAGTGCAGCATCTCATTAACTTGATTCCATGTAAACCATCTTGAACAGACATCAGAGCAGCAACAAGAAGAGAGCTGAGATATCAAAAGTAACTGAATTGGAGGGACAGCAGCACTAAAAGTCAGAAAATGCCTCATACAGTACAATCCTGAGACAGTGCCACACAGTCCTTGTGTTTATCATCATGGCAACATCTTCCCTGTGTTTTCAGTGTGTAAAAGGGGGATATTTTCATATTAATGTATTCTAACTGTAAGTGAGAGTGAGCTGAAAGATCTGATGGTTGGAGCATGTTGCTCAACAACAGCTTACCTAACACAGAATTACTGCTGTGTGTGAAATGCTGCACATAAATACCTAAGCTGCTGCAGTTTCAAAGGACTGTCGAGAAAACCTGCTCTTTTTGGTGAAACTTGCGACATCTGCTGGCTTGTAATGAAATACTTCATTATTGGTTCATTAAAGAGGCATGTTCTGTGGGGGCACAAATGTGACTGTCGGAGATGCAAATGATGGGGACAGCATCGCAATGCACCAAGACACAAGTAGAGGTCTTACAAACCAATGAAGTCCTCAAGGGGTAAAGAGAATTTGAAGGTCAGCTTCACAGAAAGGTTTCACAAAGCACCATAGATGACTGGAGGTTGCCGAGAACTGATCTCGAGATGTAGGAATTCAGTATTCAGAAGCCAAAATTTAAGCGCGATTCTCTGTTTCCTATTGCTTTCCTATTAGTGTATACATATAGATACTTCAACACTGCATTCAAAAGCTTGAGCTCCTCAGTTCTGAAATAGGAAGCAAAAGCACTGCATAGAGAAGCAATAGAAATGAGTAAGTTGCTAGCAACTTTTACAAATGGATGTTTACTAACATGATGAACCAACATCACACTGCACTGGAATAGGTGGTCTGTTCTCCGGTACCTGTTTTTGAATGAATAATAAAACCATATATATATCATATATATGATTGTTCAAGACCTGTTACTTTTCACAGGGCAGTATCAATTTCACATGCTCCAAATTGCTCTATGCAATGAGCTTCACAACTAAATGTTTGCACATCTCCCAGCAACTGCTGCTTTATTTCAACTATATGTGGAGTGATCCATTCATAAACTGCGTGCACAATCACATTCATACATTGCTTTTGAACATTTAGAATAAAAGATGACACATAAATGGAGGAAGTTGTATTGTAAAGTATGAACATAAAGTATGAACACTGGAAAGAAAAGCTCTCTGTTCCACCTGAAGGTCAAATGTCTGGACCATTCTTTTGAGCTTAGAATAAAACTGAAATAATGTTCAATGCTTTTATCACTTCCAGATTGGTTTATTGTTGCAGTATAATATCAGACAAGGCCACAAGGAGCCATGTGCAGTCATAGATGCCAGGAAAATGGATTCTTTTCCTATCTATCTGTTCAAGGTATAGTGAACAAAAACGCATATTTGTAACTGGCAGCAATGTGTTTATAGCTGATGTCATTGAGGAACAGAGGGTTTCATTGCAGACCCTGCTGCTGCTTAACAGACCTCAGCAGCACTGATTTTTAAACCAGGAAATTGAAAGGAGCCTGCAAAGAATTAAATGGCTCCAACTGTAGCTTTCAAACACTCCAATAAATGTTTGGAGCAGCCTTCCACTGCCATGGACCAGCTAAAACATGGAAACACAGAATAACAAAGGCAATGACAGAATGTTGTCAACCAAGACACAAAATATATGTTTTTCTGCATTCTTGTCAGCAGCTTGTTTTAAAAGATCCCAGCAATGGGAAAAACAAAATAAGGAAGATTAAAGAAAAAAACTTGTGAAAATGTCAGTACCCAGAACTATACCCAGATGTTCAGTAGGAAACCAGTCACCAGAAACCTGAAAGTGGCATCATTACATTTTGATGTACAGCACAAAGAACACTTCCAAGGCAGAGCTGGCAAAGGAACAGCATCTGCTACCTGCTAATTAACACTTTAAAACATGGCATTGCAGGTGGCTGGAGCAGAACAATGCAAACCTGGAGCACACTGACATACCGAATCTCACTCTGTTGGGCAGGATCTTGCTCCCTCCCTTCTTGCTGGCAGAATCCATTCCAGAACTGCATGCAGTGCTCTGCGTTGTCTGCTTCTTCATTGCCTTGACAGCCAGTATTATAGTTATTTAGATGTTGTGTAACTGTATTAGTTAATGTTTGCACAGTGCTTTGAATATGTGAATTGCTATCCAGCTATTCAGTATTATTATTTCTGTAGGATGAACCTTTAAAGCATATTAAAAAAGATGGTTCTTAAGCTGAATAACCTCCTTTAAAGAGGAATTGTATATCCATCAGCTCTTGTCAAGATGTTGTTCTACCTGAAATATTTGAAATCATACCTGGTTTTTGCAATACACACACACTCTTGCACATGCACACTATTTTATTTCAAAGATCATTACACTGACTTTGTTTTTATTACCATCAAATAGAAAAAACTACTATGCCATGAATACATTACAGATTTTATTAAGTTAAAATTAAATAGCACGTCGTATTGACAAAGGCAAGAAAACTACCCTGTAAATCAGAACTGACAATGTTGTTTTATACAATCTGCCTTCACGTTGTATCTTCTATAGAATTCTGTTGATGCAGAGAAATTAAGCAGAAAGGTGGTAAAAGTGCAATTATACCAGTAACAGTTCAAGGCCATAAATTGTAATGTGGATAGTGGAACTAGAATTAAAGTGACTTTTCTAATTCCAGGGTAGCAGATAAGATAGGTTATATGTTTCAGTATAAATCAGGCATATGATGAATTGTGTCAGTATGACTACGTTGCTATAGATTAATGCTTTATGGTGGCTTGATATCCTATATCAACAAGAATTATGTTGATTTGAAAAGCTGTGTAGTCAATCAAGTGAAAAAAAAGCAACCAAAGCCAAAACAAAACAGTTTTCTGCCTATATGAGCATAGATAACTCAAATTGTCACGGAGATTTTACCTCAGAGAGAAAGGCTAAGTAAAGTTGCTAACTTACAAGCAATCAGGACCCACTTACTTTGAAAAGAAACCTAAAAGCAAGAGTGATGATAGCTAATGTAGATATAAAAGCAGCTGTGTCTGCAGAGAGATGTGGGGGTTATATCGATGCACAGAAATAAAGGGCAAACCTACTTATTAGAAGCCAGCCTATTTCCTTCAGCTAAAGCTTTTCACCTAATGAAAGTTATCACCTCTCTTTAGAAAGCACGCTCCATTTAAAAAGATTGATAGCTTCACATTACTGAAGCAATAGCTTCACAGAAACGTGTCACATCTGATGATAAGGTATGTTTTCTTTAAAGCTGAAATCAGATGAAATATTTACCTTTTAACACACACGCTAAGGGTCTCAGCCCACATTTGTTGGTTCATAGGAAGTCTGGAAGTACTGGAATTTATTCAATACCCATGGGCTGAGCACGTTAATGAAGTGCCAGGCAAGATGGAGGTTGTGAAAGAGGCTGGGTTTGGTTAGCATTTAGTCCAATATTTTTTGGACTATAGGTTTAGAGGATTCATCAATGTTTGAAAGGAAAGATTAATACGAGATTCATGTAGATGTCTTCATCTTTCTGAGCCGGTCGCTGGAGCTCCTGTTACAGCTGATGAAGAAAAATGGGCACTTCTAGGATGATTTATCCCAATGTAAATTGTAAAATAAAGCAGACAGCCCTCAATAGAGGGTGACTGGAATGATAGTAAAATTATAAGACAAAGAGATCCCACATTGGCTCTGACACTATAGTCAGTAATTAAGCATCGTAATTGTGTATTTAGAAGATCAAACAAAATGGCTTGAATCTTCTTGTGTTGTCTTCCTCTCACCACCTCAGATAATATAAAGAACAGTCTTAGAAGAAGAAAGGCAGAGACCTTAAATCCCTACAAATGGCTGTCTTGATGGTTAAAGATTTACTTGGGAAATAGAAGCTGCATTTTAAAGTTTCATCTCTGTTCTTGCCCAGCTGTCCTATAAAGCTCAGCTTAGCTGTTTGGCACTTCCATAGACCAAGAAGTCCTGGGGAAACCACCCTGTCCAAGGGCAGCCATCCAGGAAAACAGAACAGAACACAACAGCTTCTCCCCTTTCCGCGTTTTGGAAGAAAATAGGCAAAAAGGGCCATTTGGACATTCTCCCCAGACCCTATTTCTATTCTCTTTCTTTTATTTGTGCTGTTCATTAAACACGTCCAGAAGGAAAGACAGAATGAATCAAGCCTGTGACACGATGAGACTAATTCCAGCCACCCATTTCACTCAACTTGTTCCTTCTCCCTGGACCCCACCATGTGTTTGTCCCACCTATTCAGTCTGCTTGCTTTTGGGCACAGACTGGCTCTCACAAGTTGTGTCCATATTGCTAAATAAATTGTTGTAATGGGGCAAACACAAACCCAGAACCTGTAAATCATCCACATCTCTTACTTATTTTGATTTTTATCCTACTTTTGGTAGCAGTCTAGATGTCAGCACAGCATCTAAAAAAATTACTAGTATGATAATATAGGTTGCTTCATAAACTCTCCACAAACAAGTAGTTAATGATGCTTCCCTGTGCAGTGTGCTCTGCAGAGTTCCTCTTTCCTTGTAAAGCCCCATGACTGTCCATGTGTGTCTGTGTCAAAGTTAATTATAGCATAACTTTCCTACTCTTACTTGGTTGTAAAGTGTGGTTCAGACAACACAGTAACCAAATCTGTGAGATTAAAAGCAGACAGATTTGCTATAGTCCAATACACAGATTTAGGGTCCTAACTTATAATAATTACATGGGAGAAAACCCTATGAACTGTGCAGGAGCTTTCCTTACTCTGGACACAGATCATTTCCCTAGCTTGACTACGAATGCATATTTTTCACTAGATGCAGGTGCCAAAGAGGCTTCTAAATGAAACACAGCAGCACTGCACATTAACCAGCACTGTGTTCAGGCCCATAAAGCAATAGAGGCAAAAGTGTATCATGGGAAACAGCTGGAATCACACTGCCCTGAAGGCTGGGCTAAGGTTGCTTGCTGACAGATTGGCTTTAGGCAGTTGTATCAGGGTGTCAAAGAAATAATCCAAGCTATTAATCCTGAGAGGGCTTTAATAATACTTTTAGTGCATCTTTTCCTTACTTGTGAATAGAGAAGACCTAATTGGGGTTATTTTAAAAAGCACGTTAGTGCTAATGAAAGCTCGGTACAACACAGAGTATAGCTTGGTTTCTATCCTTAAGATGTGGCTAAGGCCACATCTCAATAAATTAAGGAAGAGTCTGTATGTTCTTCCAGATGTTTTTTCATGCATGGTTTCAAAATGGACTGAGGTAACCTCTGTCTTTTTGTTAGACTAAATACACTGGAGCAGCAATTGGCTGTTGAAATTCAAGTCTCATCTTCCATTCAATCTTCACTGCTTCCTCGGAAATGCCATCTGGGGGCAGCTAAAGAGAAAAAGCAGTTGGCTGATCTTCTGGCACCTTCAATGAGATTAATGAATCCATCACGAGAGAGGTCAGACAAGGTAGCTCGCATCAGTCCCGAGTCACCTGCCACAGGAACACAGGAATTAGTTTAATCTGGGAACTTTTTCCTTCAGCCTTTCAATTTAACAAACAGCTACTTTTTGCAGGAACAAGGAAAAGCGGCTGTGGGCTTCAAGAATTTAGCTGTGTGGAAAGGGGGAAGAATATAGGCGGTGGGAGGGCCATAGGGAGAAAGCTATAGTACATTTGGAGTTGCGAACTTTATTGCCATACCCTCCTATGATGAGAGGGAGTTAGAGGGCATATACTGATTGCAGAGAGAGGTCCTCAGAGAGCAGATAGGTAGGAAGAAAAACTCATTTATCAAGTTACACTGGCTGTCATTGTGCTGCTAGTAACTCTGGCTCAGTTCCAAACGTTTCTGCACCAATGACACCAACACTAGCCTTGTGGAAAATGGTCATTCTTTGTTATATCAGAAAGTTATCAAAAAGGTGCTGTTTCCTTTGATTTACATAGTTCCTGCAACTTGCTCTTAGGAACAATCAGGAAATAAAGGAAACAGAAGGAAGACAGTTCTGTGGAGACAGAACTGAAAACCCAAATGTTTATTGCAGAGAGATGCTTATGTAGAGTGGGCAGATAAGGAGAAAAAAAGTGTATTTACCAAATAGAACTCATGATCTTGTTGAAGATGTTCTATTCATTGCAATAGATGACCTTTAAAGGTACCTTCCAATCATTCTATGATTCTGTGATGCCTTGTGGTGTTGAGATAACCTTGGAGGTGGCACATTCATTGATGCCAGTTTTACTGCTAATGAAGGAATGGTGTGCAGTTACTCTTTTGTGCAAGCTGTCACTAAGGAGGGTTGTGCATCTGCTTTCAGAGTACAGAAGTGTTCTGAACAGTATTAGTCACCTCTTTTGGGGCTCAGTAAAGCAAAATGAAACATTATGCACTAGATAACACTAGGATAGGAATAAATAAACCCATTTCTCCTCAGCAGGCATGCTTATGCTTGAAGCCTAAAATAGCCTAAATTAACCTGGAATGTAAAATATATCTGTTTAGATGCCATCAGTGACACTAATATAAATTATATGTCAGTATCCTGGCATAGATATCTTTAAAAAGCTTAACTTTTGAGACAGGTTATCTCAGCTGTTAGCACACAGACTAATTTTATAGTGAAGAATTAGCCTTCTACATACTAACAAGTTTAAGGTCTAAAGCATAGGGATGAAGGATGTTGGGACTTTGTAATGAAGCACAAGATGCAGAAGTCAAGGTTCGGTTTGCTGAATGACACCTGTGCAAGGCTTCTTCTTACACGTGAAAGTACTAGATAAAGTCAGCATAGGCTTTTCAATGCCAAAATGTAGAAGATGTGCATCAGCCAGTCTCCTATCTGTGCTAACTGCTGCTCAAAATGCCTCACTGGGGCTACTCTTCACTTCTTTTCTGAAGTACCCCTGTACTTATTCAACCTTTTCTAGCTTCTACAGGAAGCAGAGATTTTCACATTCCAGAGTGCTGCCACTGTACAATGATGCCTAGGACAGCACAGGAGAAATCAGGTTCTCTTTGAATATCTGCTGAAGGAGAAATACAGTGCTTTATTACATATAAATGCATGAAGCTTTCCCCTGGCAGCCCACTGATTTACATAATATGTTGCATCATCAGTCTTGTCTTCTGAAAATGCACAGAAAGCAGCAAGAGTGAAAGCCATAATATCAAAAGGAATTCTGCAGAGAAGCAATTACTGGTGTAGATGGCCTCAAGCTTCATACCACACCAGGCATGTGGTTGTCAGTACGTCCAACCAAGAAGAAGGCTGTGTCTTTATTCTTTGGAGTTGGCACATGATGTTCTCTCTGGGACTCCTGGGTAACCTTTAGCCCCTGACAGCAATCATTTGGCTTTCATTAGAAAAAGATGATGAACAGAAACATTAATCAGGAATATCACTGGTGCTTCACAGGGCATTTGTTTTGTGTGGAATATTTTCAGGTAGAGGGAGAAAAGATGGCTTGACATGGATTTTGTTAAGGAACATTATATAACCTTCCCACATGCATACCAGCGAGTTTTATCTATTTTCAGGCTTAAGAGAAACACTTTTGTTCGCTACCATTCACGTCCATATAAATATCTCTGTGGGCATGTGACAGTGTCACACACTCAGAAGCAGAACCATCTCAGGGAATACTTCTGCAAACCTTACATCCCCAGAAAACCAATTACCTTTCTAGCACCCCCAGTCTCAGAGGGGCCACTCTCCATGTAGAAGCAGGGAGAAACTTCCATTGCTATTAGTTATCCATGTCCTTTGTAGAGCACTGACAACATGGTAGGTTGTGGTCTCTGTCTAAAAACTGTTAAGGAGCTTTGAGGTAAAAGCTGTGTTCAGCACTTAGGGCTTAATAGTTCCAGGTGATCTCAGTCTCTATAGTTTATTTTCCTATTCCATTTCAAAATGCACTTATAGCTTCTGCACCAACATCCTGTAATGATGGTTTTAGCAGGCTGTTTATGCCTTTTCTGGTAAAATTAAAGAAATATGATATTAAATTTGTTTTATAGTTTCTACTTGGTAAATATGTGTGTATATGCATATACAGTGTGTGTTGGTACTGACTACTTACTTGCTGAGTATCCTTCCTATATCATGATTTTAGAAATGCTTGTGAAAGAAAGATAGAAAGATAGAGTCACAGAAGCCCAGGTCAAAGAATTTCTTCATGCAGAATGAAAGGGTGGAGAGCAGATAATTCCTGCATATTAGAAATAGGATTAAAAGTAAAATAGGAAGTAAGGGATGGAGAGTTATAGTCTGAGGGGCTAAATATGGTGTTTTCTTTAAGGCCGATCAGAGTAGTTCTTATGGATGGTTTATATTTCAGGCAGCAATAGTTTCTGCAATCTCCCTCAGACATACCTGTCCTCAGAAACGTACCTGTTCTCCTTCTGTTCTCCTAATATGAAACAAACCCGATTCTTACTGCATGACTAAAAGCTGACCATAGTGAAAATGTCCAGTGAAACATCAAACTCAAAATGCCACCAACATATTAGCGGTCTCTTAAAGAACACTTCCAGTTTCTTGCAGATGTGAACTGGCCTCTTAGCTTATTGCTTCTGCCAAAAGATCTCCATGGTCATTTTTCCATGCAAAACGTGCATCCAGAAACACAGTTAGCCCATAACCCCAGCACTGCACAAGTCACTGAAAGAGATTGCTGAAACAGCCAAGTGCCTGCTCAAGGAACTGAGAATTAAGACACAGTCCAGGATGCAGATGATTCTTAATTCTGACAAAACTTCAATTTCCATGTTCCTTTCCCCTCTGATGATCTCAGAACATTTTACAGGGGTGAATACCATTTCTCCCTCCACCTTTTACACATCTGACTGCAGTTTAGGGCAGTCGTGCAGAAAACCAGTCTGCCTGTTTCAAGTCAGAAATTATGTGCATGTTTTCATGATAATGTAAGGGGAGAGGAACATTACCCTTATCTCATTCCTGTCTTTTCCCTTTCCTCCTTTGTACATATGAAAGGCTTTATTTTCATACTCAACATGGCATTTGTACTATCGCCAGTTACAACCCAAGTATCCAGAAAGAGAAAACGGCTGATAGATTTAACCTGCACACAGCAGTAGACAGGACCTTTGCTCTAATAGTAAAATACAGCAGCAAAACTCCTTTCTCCTGCCCCAAATTGCTACCTTGTGCAGAACTGTTTTACATAAAAATAATCTTGTGAGAGATTTCATAAACATGATGGTTAAAAAGCTTTATCACTGATGGTGAATGCAAAACTTTATTTTTAGCTGACACATTTAACAAGAGCTTTTATGGAAGGATCTTTCACATACTGTATTTGAATGACAAAGAGAGAAAGGAGGCCTTTACAGGACAAACAATAATGCATATTTTTCACTGCACTTACCACACAATAGTCCTGTTGTTGTTTGTAAAACACACAGTAACAGTGCTGTTTCAACTGTTGAATCTTACTCAATGACCATACTCATTAGACTACTAATACTGGGTGGGGGGTAAATCCACTTCATGAGAAACTTCATTGTCTTTTGGACAATATTATGCAAATATTCTCAATTAATCTGAGAGTAATGAGAATTTTGTAAAGCAAAAGTTGCAGTGAATGTTTGATGAAGTAACATTATGCCAGCAGTCTAAACATGGCTTGATTATGGAAATGAAATTTGGGTAGGGGAATTCAACTATTAAAGCAGAAAATATCTAATTAAATGGGACTCGTGCATTAAATTCCACTTATTCTCTACACAAGAATTCTCTTTCAAGTTCTATTTAAGTAAAATTACATAGCAACATATAATTAAAAATCTAATACCACCTTCAAGTTATGAAAGGCACCACACTTTTAACAGGAAACAGCAGCCCGCATGAGAGATTTGCATTAACTGAAACAAATATTCTTACTGTCAAAATGTATTTGAAGTTTTGTGTTCAGCATATGGAACACTGAGCTGATCTCAAGGAGAAAGTAAAAGCAATAAGAAAATGCATTCACAAGCATATGAAGTATTTACACATCTTCTAGATAGCAGAGGAAATGCTCTCAGCTCCTGAGTATTTCATAAACACTTGTGCGAATATTCATATTTCACTGAGTTTATACCCAACAACTCATCATCTGCTTATTATTTGCTGTGTGCCACTCTCCCAGTTAACACATTTCAGTCATTCAATCCCAAAGCAGAAACAGTTGCATATCATTTACATTTACAAAACATCAGGAATGGAAGAAAATCAGTCTACAGATAGCTCAGGGACTGATGGCAATGCCTGTCAGCCTGTAGTGCCAGTGACAGGGTCAGACTGGTGACCTTGTCTTCCAGCAGAAAATGCATCCTTGCTGATAGGCATTACCCTGCTCTATTTAGGCTCCTTTAACCTGAAACTCAGCTTTGCCCTCAAATGAGACAATAATGTCACCATAATGCCTCAGAGACCAAGTCATGGTGTAAGATGCTGGGGTGGCTGGTACAGGTTTCCTGTCAGATGCTCAAAACTGGAGCTGGGTAATACCATCACTGAAAGAAAAACACAAGGATAGTGTATTTGGTTAAAAGTAATTTTTCCAAGGACCAGTAACCATTGTTCACATTTGATGAGTGACATCAGATGTAAAAAGATACCTGAAAAAAAAATCTTTTTATTTTTATGCCTTTTTAATGGGTTTTTTTTCTCTTTTTTTGATGAAGAAATGTGCTTTTTCGTTTTAAAACATTTTTCAAAAAATACATTTTCATTACTATAGGTAACATTCTTCTTGAGCGGAAAGCTTGGTAGTTTGAATATCAAAGTGAAAAATCTGTTAGAATTACATATTTATAGCTTACTTACAATCCAGTTTGCCACACAAGCAACAACTGGATAAAGACAGGAGTGGTAGTTACTGAAGCTTCCTAACAGCTTACATTTGCCAAGCTGTTTCCAGGCATGCCAGCAAGAGATTGAAAAGCTTTGAAAAGTGAGGCATGTCTGTGAGAGAGCTCAGAATATTTTGCTTGTAAATGTAATGTTTGCTGATAAAAGCTATTACGTATTTAAGTTCAAGCAATTTCCAGCTGGTTGGTTTGTAACTCCCTGCTTCATCCTAAATAGCCCAACAATACTATATTTAAAACAATCTGTGTCTCTCTCCACAGCACGCAGAAACAAAAACTAACAGCAAATTCCTCTCAGACCACCTAGAATGGACCTATAAAGTTAAGAGCATGAATAACTGAACGTCAGAATAGCACAAATATATACCAAATTGTTTTAGCTGGCTGGCGTAATACCCATGTCACCCAAAACCAGTTTTTCCAGTGGGATTTACATCTTCACACCAACACTAACATACCGAGTATAACTAACACATTTGGGGCATCAGGTAATTTAAAGATTGAGAAAAAACAATGAGGAGATAAAGTAATGGTGGTTAATACAAAATGAGATCAAAAGAAATCCATCAGTATGAAATGGGCTACGTACAATACCTCCCAGTATAATAATTGTTCTAATAAGCATCCAGTTTCATGAATCTGAGTTGTTATAATAAACACTGGACTGTGATACTAATTACACCCTGTAAAATATAAACAACTTATAAATATAGAAAAGCTGCTCTGAAACACAATACCTAGATATAGATCCACCACGAAGGTACTGGTGTGTATTCTCCTGCTCCCCAGGCAAACTTCTAACGTGTGACAGTTAACAGGCGTGGATCAACAGGAAAAGAGCAGTCAAGTAACATCACGATGAATTGCAATACTTCTGCCAATATGAAGGAGAGTTCATGTGAAGTAGAAAGCCAGGTCAATCATGGGTGATTCCTCATATCTTGTGATGGTAGAAGGACCTGAACATAGGAAATTCAGACCTAGGATGCAGCATCAGAAGGTAGGTAAGCACATGTCTTCTAATTTGAAGTCATTTGAAAGGTACCCAGAATCACTTTGTATAGGGCAGGACAGCTACCTCTATACCATCAACAGAACAGGACCAGGAACCTGAGCCTTCATGACATGGCCTGGCTGCTTCTGTGTTGCAGAGCACTGGGGTATTTTCAGGCCATTCCTTGGCTATTCCCTTACTGCTAAATTAAATGTTGTCAAATCATGAACTTCAGCCCCAGAGTTAAATTGTCTGTACTGTTCACTTAGAACAGTCCCTGACATGGGACTCCCATATCCATTCCTAACAATCCTCAAGTGTTTGGGCTATAGCATAGATCAAGGACTGCTTCCAACAGGCAGTTCAGGTGCAGGAACTCTGGTTTTGACTGTAACAGATTTTTGAAGTATAGATATAGGCTTTTCTGTGCCACCCCGAACTCTTGCATCCCCAATAAATAGTTCCTTTATTTTTAGTGGTATTTCAGTTCACCATGTCTGATGGAGGTGAGTGCTGTGCTGCAGCCCACCAGTGATTTTTAGTAGTAAAGCAAGAGAATGCACTGCTTCCCTTAGAGGGGATGGCATGAGGATACACAAGGCACAAAGCTTGCTTGAGATAAAGCTGAAGGCTATATGGAGGAGCGAAGGAACCAAGAGTGCATTCACGTCCATGTCAGATTGTGGCCAATCTGAACACTCACCAAAGTCTTTGTATTCAAGTAATGCAGACAAAATGGCCCCAAACAGGAGCAGAGAGCTAACAGCTGACAAAGGGAATTAACTGTTGAACAATACTTAAATCTGAGCTATGACCTTTTCTCACTTAACAGTAGACATGTTATTGGACCCAGTCTCAGCAGCTTTCTTTATCTCTGCTGGGGTGATATAGTATGTAAATGTACTTGCCATGTCTTACCCTGGTATTTACTAACACTGTAGTAATATCACTACAAGCTATACATTTATGGCAAACCATAATGAGAAGTTGGACATACAATACTCTATTCTAGCATTCATTTTAAAATGCATAAAGTATATTTTTATAAACATCTAAGTAATATCTTCCCATATACATACATTTCTATTGGTTCTGAGGACAAAAATATTGAAAAGCCATTAAGCTCTGGAAACTGTGATCAAACAAGGAAATTAACTACATAGTGCAATGAGGGATGAGCATCAAACAGTAAAATAAGGCTTGTAAGATTGGGATAACTGTCTAAACTTATGAGAACAGCCAAAAATAGGTTTTAGAGCAAGAAACAAGAAAATACATAGGCTTAATTCACCACCTTCTATGAAGCTACATCTTAAGTGACAAACATAACTACTGATCTTGTAACAAGCATCCTAGTAAGCCTTTAATGTAGCTCAGGATTCAGGCTCTTTGAATTAAATAAAGGTAGGAGCTGCACTTTGCTCACTGCAAGTTTATAAGAGGCTTTCATGCTCACTCTAACACCTCTGTGCATGCCCCAGTCTCTACATCTGTAAATAAAAATTAATATATTTGGCATTATTTCTGGGTTACACACTTTCAGCAGCACATTGCTGGGAGCTCTGTTACAGCCGTACAACCCCAGTGTGGGCTGGCTAGACCCTGTACTCTTGAGAGCATGGGGAAAAGCCTGTTACTCTCTTAGACTCTTATTTAGGGACTTTCTTATGCTATGATAACCTTTGGTCTAGCCCCTTAGAGACATTCCCATGAGACATTTTGAGCACTATATTGATGCAGGCCTGGTTTCAGCTTCTTGAGTTGAGCAATTCCACAGCTTTAGTGACTTAACAGAAGATTCAAGACAAGGAGTCAAGACAGATGAGATCAGGCAGAGAGAAACATAGGAAGGGATTCTCTAAAATTGCACTGGCATAGCTCATTCTGACCTAAGGCCTCAATTCTCTCCCTTTCTCCACATTTAAATTCATTTTGCTGGTTATTTTTGTGCTGCAGATTGCTTCCCTGCCCAATCAAATCATTGTCAATGCATAAGTAGGCTCCATCTTCATTCCCTGCTCCCTTCTCATTTTTCTTTGTGCTTTTTGGGAAGGAACATATCATCTGCATTCTTTCTGTTTGCATTGCAACAAAAATGCTGTAGGAAAACACAAAGGAAAAGGAACAGTCTTCCTTGGATAGATGTCCAGGTTCCATCTTTAATATGATCAGGGGACTGGAGCACCTTTCATATGAAGACAAGCTGAGAAAGTTGGGGCTGTTCAGCCTGGAGAAGAGAAGGCTGCATGGAGACCTCAGAGCAGCCTTCCAGTATCTGAAGGGGGCCTACAGGGATGCTGGGGAGGGACTATTCGTTAGGGACTGTAGTGATAAGACAAGGGGTGATGGGTTGAAACTTAAACAGCAGAGGTTTAGACTAGATATAAGGAAGTTATTTACTGTTAGGGTGCTGAGGCACTGGAATGGGTTGGCCAAGGAAGTTGTGAATGCTCCACCCCTGGCAGTGTTCAAGCCCAGGTTGGATGAAGCCTTGGGTGATATGGTTTAGTGTGAGGTGTCCCTGCCCATGGCAGGGGGGTTGGAACTAGATGATCTTAAGATCCTTTCCAGCCCTAACTAATCTATGATTCTATGACATGATATCTCTCATGCATATAATAGATGGTTCAAAAATCTATCCCAGCTTTTCAGTATTTTCTTGTTGTTTCCAAGGAGTCTTTTTGTAAATGTTTGCTCTTGGAACAAAGATGGTGACAAATCACTTTCCAGGTTTCCATGACTGCTGCAGTGATTAATTTATTTTCATTCATTCTGTGTTTACATCTGCTTTCAGTCTTTGTGTCCTGTCCTTTGAGAATTCACCTAATCTGATTAGGCTTCTTCCCTAGGTAATTTGGGAATTTTATGTTACAGTCTTTCTGTCTTAAAAAAAAAAAAGAGGAAAAGTAATTTGATTTTGTCATTCTTTCCCCTGAAATATTTGTGAACTACAGTATATAACTATAGCAGATGTGAATAAGAAACAGAGCTCCCAAGTCATCTACGGTACAAAGTTCACTGGGGTAAGAAGACCTTTTCCTTACATGGCCTCATCATAGCTGTTCAGCTGTTAGACTTTCCAGTTCTCCTCATAGACCCATATGAACCATGGAAGTAAAGAACCATATTTTAACCTCTTATTCAGCAAAACACAGAGTGCCCTTAGAACCATAGAATCAGCTTGGTTGGAAAAGACCTTTAAGATCATCAGGGCCAACCTCTACCCCAGGGCTGCCAAGTCCATCAGTAAACCAAGTCACTAAGGGCCTTTAAGGCTATATAATTTAAACACGTGATTAAATTCCTTTAAACAGTTGTCTGAAAACATCACTTCATTATCTTTTCCATTGCTTATTTGGCATCTGACATCATTTCAGTTGTACATCTAATTCTGAGCTTGTAGCTAAAACGAGTGTATGTTTTTATCATCCTTTGTCATGAAGCAGCTGAAAAGATTCATACATTGGGTAAATACCAGAAAACTTACACCTGCAAAACTGCATGTTTATTGATTTGCTCACAGACTGGTTATAAGTGTGTGAGTACAAATCCATGCTGGCAGATGTTGCCCCTGCCACCCAGTTAACAACATGAGGACAAGTTGTACATGTGACTAACTTTTCACTGTGGTATTTGTATGAATTTTCACAACAGATAAGGATCCATCTAGGCTTTAGATTCAGCTGGAAAAGTCCATTTGCCTGTGAAGAGGAACAGTCTGTCTTCTTTATGCATTTTTATAATGACTTCTGGGGACATATTATTCAGAGAGATCAATCCACTAATTCTGACAAAACTTAACATGTGTTCCTACATCTTAACATTTTAAAATGAAAGATTACTTGAAAGGCCAAAGGTACCTGATTACAGTGGTTGCTATTTTTTCTCTTTCTATTTTGGGGTTTCTTCCTTTGCTATAGTGTGTGCTTCATTTCCTAAGTCCCTTAGTTTAAATTTGAAGTGAAATAGTTTCCAGATGCAGTTTTGCTGCTCCCTTACCCACATAATGAAAACTAAAAGACAGCATAGAATCAGTGTAGAGGCACCATTATCAGTAAGTTTGACAAATACCCATCATAAAGATTTTTTACTGCTTTGTTGACTTAAAAACAAAAAAAGTCATCTGGAATGGGAAGTGCAATAACAATTTAATAGTACCAGATTCATTTTGGGGTGTTATGATACTTCTTGACAACTTTTGCTTAAAATACGCATAAACACACAGATGATACAGTTTGGCAAGTGGAACTCTTCATACTCTATAGAACCAAAGCACAATTAGTCAGTTGCAATCCAATTACATTTGTGTGCTAAACAAGGCTGCTGAGAAAAATCACAGGCTCTTTATTCCTAAAGCAAAGTAATGATACAGCTTAATTTGATTTTCCTTAGACTTTCTATACAGTCAGTGTGCAACTTTTTCGTATTTAATAACAAGCAAACAAAAAAATACCCCACTTTTCTATTTTATATTGAAGTAAATTCGGGGCTTGTGTCAGAGATGATTTATTTCTCAAACTCAGAGTAAAATGACTGATTCTAGAAGGAAGGAGTTTATTTTCCTACTATTAAACTTTAAATGTAGCACAAGTTTAAGTTTCAAAGTCATCTTCCTAGCAGAGTGCAGTGTCCTAGCCTCCGTCTCTCAAAGCACTTCTTAATCGATGAGGACTTCTGGAAACAGAGTTTGGACCATAATGTCAAAATGGATGGAGTAAATTAATTACTGCATACAAAACTTTACCTTTAATACCCATATTTCTTGATGTATTCCTGGAATTTTAACAGATACACCTGATCAGCCTAAATGAGGTCAGAATTCAGGTCAGGGAGGAAATCGGTTCCCTTCAAAACAGTTCAGTATCTCATGATTTACATAAATGGAGAAGATTTCATTGGGCCAGTAACCTTCAAAGTGGGAAAGAATAAGAATGACTTAAATATAAGGCTTAAAGAATGTCGTAGCATTAGTAGAAATTAGTAAATTAGTAAAAAGACCTTAGTGACAACTTGAACTAAGTTGTTAGAAATTTCAACACAAAATGAAGCTTCAGCTATTAGAAACCTCCCTATCAAATGTCCCCATTTGTGTGCACAAAGAAGGGCAGAGGAGAAGCCAGTCACCTGAACGCAGTTCCTTCTGCTCTCTAGAACCTGCTCTTTAGACCTCTTGCATTGCCAAGTTGCACCCCATCCAGGACGTGGTTGTCTCTTGTTCTCCAGCTTTCCTTCTTTCAAGAACATACCCTGAAAAGTCCAGATTTTCTCCTTTCTGTGCCCTTGATTCTTCAAATTGTTTTCTTCCAGGCTCAGTCCAGTCTCAGTTTTTGAGCTATTCATTAAAATACTCTCCAGATGAGCACCAGCTGTTGTTGTTGGACACCAGCTGGCTTCTCCCTTGAATGAGACCACATTACAGCACTCACTTCTTTTGTACTGTGAGTTCAACCCACAGCAGCTTAATCCAAAGTGAGAACTTGCAGCAAAACATGTAGCTGCTGGCAGAGGAGAAACATTTCTCCTCTGCCAATCAATGATGTTTTCCTACTTGTTTTCAGGAAATATCCCCAAATCCTTATCTTCAAGCCAAAGGCTTTCACTTCCTTCTAGGTATTACAGTCAGGGATTTTTCAAGAAATGACTCCTTATCACAGGAAACACATTCTTAACACCCCCAAAAAACCCTAATTTTCTCTTTTGTATTCATTTGAATGAAATTAGCACTAGAACAGGAATCCTTCAACATCTGGCATTTGAGGAAAATAGCAAAGCAGTCAGAAGCCACATCTTTTTTCAGAATGGAAAACCCTGGTCTTTGGAAGGAGTGCTTATAATGCTGAAGATAATGTGAGTCCTTGGCTTTCAATGCCAGCCTGTATCCTCTTCAATGGGATTGTTAAGACTTGCCTTGAAATCTGAATGCTGTAATGAAAATTGCATTCAATGATTCAGTGGAAAAAAATTATTCAACAGAAATTTCAGTTCCAAACACATGTATATTTCATCTTGAGCCACTGGAACTGTAACATGTGCTGGGCACAGCTGCTGGAGATGGTGAGAAGAGGTTGCAGTAGCAGGATGCCCATACTGAAATGTGGAGATGCAAGCACTTTACAACATATTTTTGCATATAGATATCTATGAGAATGAGTCACTAACACAGGATGCAATTACAATTACAATGCAAGTACCATAATAAATTACAAAATTCATATGTAGGGCCATACAAGGAAGATATTTTCTAATTAAACCATTAAACATATTTATGATGATCGTCCCCAAGACTGACCAGAGTAAAGCATCTATAAATTAGTTGGAGAAAAACACACAACTTCTCATTTCCCATCCATCAAGGCCTATTAAATTCGAATAAATCATATAAAATGCAGTGGATAAAAACAGTTATTAATAGTCTGCAAGGGCAAATCTCACGTTGCCAAGTGGACAGTTTGGCATACATATTCTTTCCCATCTTTAATTCCTGTGAGTCTATGGAAAGAGCTATTGACCAGATAGAGATGAAGCATACATAATTGAATTATGTCGCAATTTTACACTTAGCATCTGGCAATGATTCTGCCTCCAAAGTAAGAAATTCAGATATGACAACAATGAACAACAAACCTGATTCTCATCTTCATTAAATTGGGTTTTCATGCTGCAATTTCAGTCTATTTTTTTCTCCTAATATTCAGTCATTCCTGTATCAGCTGATTCAGAATGTGAATAGCTAATTAGATTTGGATGATTTCATGCATCCCAAAAGGAAGCTGAAATTTGGCTGAATCCTTCTGAAAGAAAAGGAATGCTAGAAGAGTCAAGATGTAGTGCTCTGTAAATAAAACTGGCTTCCACATTCTCTCCAACCAGAACAGGCAGTTCATGCCTTCTGAGTAACCACATATTATAGGTCACCGACTGGTTCCTTAAAGATCAAGAGACAACCTTCTTTTTTACAGCTCTGAAGCATTAGAGAAGCTAATTTGTGAATCAGTCTTTTGTGTGGTAGCCTCCATCACCAGACATGAGTAGCAGCTAGCACCTAACCCTAACCCTAACCCTAATCTCTACAGCTACTTGTCTAGCTATCCCAACACCCTACTAAATAAAATATCTTTGCTATCTTGGTAAAGAGCCCACAGAATTGCTGTAACCGTAATGTAAAATTAATGTAACTGTAACTTCTATTAGGATGAAGCATTCAGAGTGACAAAGCAGGGCCTTGGTTGGACCTTAAAGCACAATGTGACTGTTGAATATCACTCCCATGTTGGACAAACAGATGTTGTAATTTAGTAACACAAAATGTGTTGGTGAATAGGTCAGATCATACACAGAGTGAGTTTCAATCTGTTTCAGTCCCCCTTTTTGAACTTCTGAACAGTTTGATGAGCACTTGCCTCCTTTTCTAACTAACTCACCTTCCGGCTTGTAGACAAAGCAAGTGCAGGGAGAGTTCCCAGAACTTGCACAGATTTGTCTGAGAGGGATCTGTAAGTATTTTTAGACACATATTTCCTCTGTTTTCAGGCAAAAATCACTGACTTTCCTTAAGATTGGATGAGGATATGTCAATAGTGCTCTTGGCCAGAGACTTTAAGATATGAATCATTGCTAATCCATCAGCATCGTAGATTTAGTGGCTCAGCTCTCACACAGACAAGTGTCTAATTTGAAGATCAGTTGTGCCAGTTACACTATAATTATGTGATGATACTTGATAATAATAATTCAGTATTATTTCAGATTACAGCAATTTAAGTCATAGTCATAGAACCATAGAATGGTTTGGGTTGGAAAGGACCTTAAGATCATCCAGTTCCAACCCCCTGCCATGGGAAGGGACACCTCACATTAAACAATCTGCTCCCAGATTTTGCCAGGCACAGAGGTGAGACTGACTGGTCTGTAATTCCCCGGGCCATCCATTTTCCCCTTCTTGAAAATGTGGGTTATATTTCCCTTTTTCCAGTTGTCAGGAACTTCACTTCCCTCAGTGGCCACGGTAGTCCTGCCACTGACATCAATAAAAGATAGATGAGATACAAATGGAATGTCAGATCCATTGTTTACTGGCCATGGCTTCTACAAAGAGATTTTCATACTCCTGACTAAAGTACATTTCCTGTAGGCAGCTAGACACTAAGTACAGAGGCAAAATGGAAGAGATCCCGGTTCCATTTACTGGCATGGTTTTAAGGTGAATATATTACATTTAAATTGGTATGACTAAGAACAAAATCCAGCCAACTGTATCAAGCCCAAGGCCCGTAACATTTTCTTCCTTGCAGATCATTAAGCTATTTCTCTTACATTGCAAAATCTCCCTCAGTCTATATTTTTCTGGTACTCACATCTGTCTTTCAGCTGACAATGTCAGTATCAAGGCAAGCCCATTACTAGAATATATGCTACTAAGTACTTGATTTGAGAGAATTTTATTCCTGACAGAGATTCAGATACTCTCAGCTTGCTGTTATTTCCATTCTGTACACTGGAACAGTGCCAAGTAGACTTGTACAATAAGGATGCCAGCACTGAAATGAAGGTTTTGTAACCCTATCAGCTAGAGAAAGAAAGGAAAATAATAATCAGGAGTTAGGTTCCTTATGGAAGGACTGAAAAAGGCTTTTACTCTGATGTTAGAAGGATCTGTTGCAATGCTCTTTGGACCTGATATTTTTTTGCCTTTATTTTGCCTTATATAACAGGGGAGTCCACTAACCACAGCTGCACCGTTCTGTATTTGCACTGGCACCAAGATCAGCTTCCATTTATGCAGATTGCCCACAATTGTGTTGACCATAAAAACCTTTGACCATCATTAGAAATCTGGTTTGCACATTATTTTGTGCTCTGCTGTTGCAGGACTGATGGTCTCAGCTCTTTCCATGGGCGTACCAGGTTTCAGTCCTCACCAGCAATTTGGTCTTTTGTTCAGACCACTGAACAGCCAGAACCACAGACTCTTCCCTCTCACAGAGTACTGAGGAAGCTGATTTATTCTGAAGATATTAAAGATGAAAGAGAAAACACACATAACCAGCAAAAGGGCCTTGAATGCTTTTCTTCTTTCAGAGAAATTGCAGTCATTCACAACCTGTTACAAGTCCTTAAGCAAATTGCTTCAGTCACAGCTTGATATCAGCCCTACTTCTCTTTCTGGTGTTTCACTCAAAGAACAATTGTCTTCATATATGTCTTTTCTACAAGCTGATGACTAAATAATAGGCTGCACCTTTTCCTGGGCTGCTCCTGGGCTGTTCCCTTCTCCACAGGCTTAGCACCAGCTGCACTGCTCAGGTCCTTTTATGAAATGCAGTGACAAGGAGCATGCCGTGAAGGAGCAGCATGCTGTTCATCGGGCACAGCAGGACTCAGCCATCCTGCTGCTCAAGACCATAGACCAAGCTATGCCTGACTGTGTCTCAGGTTTCCCATTTGTGATTTACAGTGCATCCCCTAGGTCTGTAACATGACAGACATATATATTTTCACCTTCTAATGATACATATATTTCCCTCACCAACAGCTTCACTACATTTCCCCTACCATTGATTTTGCCTGAATTTAGACTACACATAGCTGTAATGCTAACATCACTTCACACTACCCTCAGCCCATGTCTTAGAGATTTTCCCTCTTCATTCCCTGACAAGGTTCACTTCACATCAGAACAGTAGGACTGAGTTAAACTGAAGGTCCATCTGTCTGTCACTGTGACAGGTATGTAGCTTCCTATAGTCTCTCAGATTTTGTATTGAGACAAGCTGGGATGGTATTCAAGTACCTAAATGTAGGTGCTTGCTGCTATGCAAATCCCTGTCTTGGCAGCCAGCTGCTGCTCCAGCAGGGCATAGGTCTCCTACAGGTTCTGTGGCATATGTGCCAACTCTGTGAAGGTGTGTCATGTATTTTAGGGTATCTATCTTTGGCAATAAATCCCAAATGTCATGTCTTTATGTTCAGTAGACTTTGTGGTGAGGCACTGGCCACAGGGTGCCCAGAGGTGTTGTGGCTGATAAATTTCTGCTCTGTGAACTTGCCTACTCTTTTTAATTACACGATTTTTAGCACCAAGAAAATCTTATAACAAGGAAGTTCAGAAGTTTGATGAAAAATTACTTGCTTTTGAATGTGGCTATGAATGTGCTATCTGATAATTAAACTGACACCCAAGCAGAGACCTCCTGCAGCCATAGCATAGGTGCACACAGAGCAAGATAAGATTAATACTCACTTGCCTTAAACCCATACTTCAGCATGCAAAAATACCATGTTCATTACCATCATCAAAGCATATTGTGACATTGTAAGGTCACAAATAGTATTTTGTCACACAGATAAATTAAAATATAAATAATATACAGAAATGCAAAAGACAAATGTTGACTTGTGACGCAGCTTCATAAATGGTATACATAGAATAACACATGCAAGTACTAAAATCTGTAAGATGAGAATTAGGGACATAGAGCTGGCAGGAAAGTGTTTGCTGGAGCCACAGTTCTTACAAAATAAGCAAAACCAGTACAAAGCCTGATCCTCAAAACAAAACATCAAGAACAGATGATATCACCCCATTTTTTGGGGGGATGAGATAGAAAAGCATAAAGCTTCAATATTGGAAGAGAAAATCAAGGGAAACCAGCCCACTTCAGTTCTGGCTTCCCATACCAAAGAGCTTAGAGGATTGGCCAGCTCAAGCTCAGCGACTTAGGACCATCAGGGACCACAGTTATCAATGCTAACTAAACCAGCATCAGCTTCAATGTGTACTCACAGCTAGCTCAGGATAAGCTCTTAAAGAGCAAATTATTTTGTGTAAGTGGTGATTACAAAAGCCCTTTCAATATCATTTATAGCTTTATAGAGCTAAGTCAACTCCCACTCTTATCCAAAGGGGCTTGAAGAGCCCTTTCCTATTCATTTGTTTAAAATATGAAAGACAATGTTTAAGCATCCTGCAACATTTTCCTAAAGGTTTTTCAGTTTCTGCTATAGCCTTGTCAGATGGAGGAAATAGAATTGCTAAAATTTCAGCTCACTATGGCCCAAGTAGAGGCATAACAGCACACACTGCTAAACTTGCTGTTCTTCCCTTACTAATTGCTAACATTCCGGTTGCTGTTTTGCCTGCCTGTGGTATTTCTTGTGGGTATGTTAGAACAGGCCTCCCTCCCTGGCATCCTGACGTGTTAGTTAATTGCTGCCATTTAACAGGATTTAAATATCATATTGCATGGACTTTTGCAGTTTACAGATGAAGTTAAGATCATATTTAACCAATGTGGGATTAACACTTTGAGTTGCAAATAACTTAAAACAGGGACTTCGCCTAACTAAATCACTAGTTCAGTTATGCTTTCTGGACTTGAATAGAACAGTGGGAGAAAGAAGAGATAACCAGAAAAGAACATAACTTTTTTAGAGTTCTCATATAACACTACAGAGGAAATAGGGATTTGGTGTTTTTAATGTAATTCCTGCTTTATGCTGGGATACAAATAGTACCATATCCCCTTACAATGGAAAAGTAATTCATGCAGGAGAGAATGAGAGGTGTATTCATGTTCCTTTTCACTGCTGTTTTAATACACAGTTTCTTTTGGATTTTGTTTGGTTCCTTTGAATCCCACTCCTCCACAGACTTCCCAGGACTCAGTACTCTGTTATTGCTTATTCTTCCTGCTGCTCTGTTGGCTGGAGCAGTCCCACAGTTTCTACAGCTGAAAATAGTTCTCTGAAATTCCAAATTATTCTTCATCATTGAATATGTGTGAAAAGCAAAAAAAAACAAAAACAAAACCAAGGAAAACAAACTGCAATAGGCTGTAGAACAGTATATGCATTTTCCAGTAATTTCATGATCATTCAAGAGACCATAGGATATCCTTGCCCTGGAGAACCCCCATTATATTCAGTTATTGTGGGTTCCCTTCTGTTCCTGCATCTTTGTTGGATTATATCTATAGAATTTAAAATACCTGGAATTAGGACTCTTTTCTTCCTTTATGTTCACTAGTACTAGTAAGTACTTGTGCCTTGTGCTTATTTTCGTCTTAGGTATTATCAAGGCTTATTTAGCAACATTAATGAGAAGATATATATAGATGTGTCATTATTGTAATCACACATTAGGAAAACTCAGGAGTGTAGAGATTTTATGGATTAACTGACAGAAATATAAAAATGTATAATGGAAGGAGACTGTGAAAATTGAGTTTAAACACCCTGTTTATCCTAGAGATATCTACCCTTGATGCAAAAATTAATCTTTCGTGAGCTTATTGGCACAATTTAGGCTTCAATTCTATAAAACACTTCAGGAAGATTTAGATACAATGTCACAGAGGGAGTTACCTGTGATTTTAATATTTCTGTAAGATTCTCCATGCTTCTCTTTAGCAGAGATGAAAATCAGATTATCTGCAATGCTCAAGTAGAACAGCCTGTCACCTTGTGCTCTGAGCCAGACAGACACTGACATTCCCATATTTATTTCCCAGAGCTGACAATAATTTACCACATTTGTCACCACAGTTCATTAGACTAGCCATAGATCCAATATTTCCATACTTATAGAATCATAGAACAGTTAGGGTTGGAAAGGACCTTAAGATCATCCAGTTCCAACCCCCCTGCCATGGGCAGGGACACCTCACACTAAACCATATCACCTAAGGCTCTGTCCAACCTGGCCTTGAACACTGCCAGGAATGGAGCATTCACAGCTTCCATGGGCAACCCATTCCAGTGCCTCACCACCCTAACAGTAAAGAATTTCTTCCTTATATCTAACCTGAACTTCCCCTGTTTCAGTTTAAACCCATCACCCCTTGTCCTATCACTACAGTGCATAATGAAGAGTCCCTCCACAGCATCCTTATAGACCCAAGCAGAACTCCTCCTCCTCTGCTTATACAAGCAGAGCTCCTCCAGATC
This sequence comes from Melopsittacus undulatus, assembly GCF_012275295.1. Classification (NCBI taxonomy): domain Eukaryota; kingdom Metazoa; phylum Chordata; class Aves; order Psittaciformes; family Psittaculidae; genus Melopsittacus; species Melopsittacus undulatus. Next base: position 7,737,889 of record NC_047528.1, on the reverse strand, counting down.
ACCCAAGTAATGCCTGAGTAAACAGGCATTACTGTAAACAGTCCTACACAAAAAGATATTTATCTCTGGAATAGCTATTTCTAATTGAAACTGCAAAAGAATTTTGGCAGCCAGTGAGTATGTCTTCTCCTATTAGTGTCTCTCCCTTCACATCAATTTACTTGCTTTATTATGGACACAGCCCAGAGAATGAGGGTTACTTAAAGATTGTTATATCAAGTTTTGTCACTATGCTGTACTTAATATTAAGTTATTTTTCCTACACTACAACTTTTCCTTGCTTAGGGAATGTCTGGCACATAACTTCAGGCACAAACAGCTTTCTTTTCTATAAATATTTATATATAGATGCTCAATACCCTTTATATAGTTTGAAATGGGGGGGGGGTTCTCCTATGTATCTATTTCAGTACTGATCAGTCTCCTAGATAGTACAGATCATTTGCCTTCATCTGTTCGCAATTGTTTTTAGGGACACAAAGCAGCTCTGTGCTGCTGAGGGTAAACTAACGTGTTGGCAAAGCGCATATTTACCTCTGTTCAGCACGGTCAGTGTAACATAGCTGGGTGTCTGTGTGCCTCAGGCAGCCCTGAATACACAGCAAGGACTTCAGCCGTTACCTCAGAGTTTAATTGTTTTCCTGGCTGGTTTTGGTGCCTTGGAGAAGGCTCTGTGCCCTTTACATGGGAAAACAGGAGAATTGCATGGAGTGCTGATGAGAGATGGGCCATGAACCAGCTGAGGGATTATGAGTCAAGACTAACTAGCAGACCAAAGTGGATGATGTTGCTGTAGGTGTCTGCTATAGACCTGCTGATGAGGAGGAAAAGGCAGATGAGACCTTCTTCAGGATGTTGCTAGGCAGTTGATACTGGGGCAACAACATGCAGAAAGAACAGCTCTGCCCAGGCTTGATGCAGCCACCAAGTGTCAGGATAACAGGGCAACATTGCCCTGAACCCACTGCTGTCCTGATCTCCAGCACTGTACAGAATAACCAAATGGTTTGGGTTGGAGGGGTCCTTTAAATATCATCCTGTTCCAACCCCGTGCCACAGGCAGGGACACCTTCCACTAGAGCAGGTTGCTCCAACCTGCCCTTGAACACTGCCAGGCATGGAACATCCACAACTTCTCTGGACAACCTGTGCCAGTGCCTCAACACCCTTATTCTTCCTATCTAAATCTATCTAAATCTATTCTCTTTCAGTTTGGCAAATGCCTACTATGCCTTAGTCTCCCTTCTGTGTTTTTCCTATCTGTGACTTTATCTTAACACCTGTGCGACAGTCCTAAGACAGAAGAAGGTCAGAACTGTGCTGTCTTTGTTGGGTGAAAGAACAGTGGGTTTAATCCTCTGAAGTACTGCAGTCCAGTGCTGCAGTAGAATTTTAATCTAATGTTTGAACACACCTCACCCCATCCAAGATACTGTCAGGAAAAAAAAAGCACTCCTTTTGAGCAGTCAACATCTACTCAAGGTCTGTGTGCACACTCTTCTCCACAGGCTGGGCTTTTACACATGAACAACTGAGCAGGACTTGGAACTATCTACCAGCACCATCTGCTGTTACCTTGGAGAAGGTGTATTATGATAGACAGTGTCATAAATGTGTCACAACACTAATGAGATCCCAGTTCTGCAGTCATATTTACATAGAAGACTGTGTTCATATGTAATCCCGAAGATTTTGTTTATGAAATCATGTCCTTGTGTTTCTTGCTGACACTGGAGTTCACATATGCAGCATCCACTGACTTAAAGCTCATTTCCATAGCTTTGGCTTTGTCTAAGTCACTCTCTTTATACAAGAAGGTCAGTTTAGTGATGATGATGAAATGTCATTACACTTTGGTAAACTGGGAGGATCTGGAGAACCCTATTCTCTCTCTCTCTTCTGCTTTTCTTGCTGGCTGTAGAAGGTAAAGCAAGAGGAACTCCATCACACCTTTCATGGGTAAGTTATATCCCATTTATGCTGTTGTCTATCTTGTTTACATATAGTCTGTGTTTTAGTATTTTTATGCTTTTTATAAAAATAAGTGATGAAACAAAGCGAAGAAGCTTGTTTAACATTAAACACAGACACAGCCAGAATTTCTCATGAATTATCCATACCATCAGCTTTTAACTGACATTAATTGATATTTCACTACTGTGAACCAGCATGGTTTTCAAGCACATGTACAGTATTAATTAGAAATAGGAGCTCTCAATAGTTGCTAAGAAACAAGTATATATTTGTAATCACTTTTTTACCCCTGGCATTAATGCCTTGTCATGAGCTCAAGGATGTTTCCTTCGGAGCAAATCCCTGTCTTTCCCAATTTGCAGGCTGAAAATTTCAAAGCTAATTGCTGATTAGTATAATGAGATGGGAGGGGGTATGTCTGCTAAAGTAAATGTAGAGAATCACAAGCAACATCTATATTAAAGCACTAAAGGGGACACACAGGTCTGAGCATGTTAAATTAGCAGGGTCCGTAGCATGATTTTCATCTAGGTCAACTAACAGCCTCCCAGGGTAAGGCCAGGCATGGTTCATGGGGCACTATGGCCAGGCAGCATTTCCAGTAGGTAACTCAGATGCAGCCACCCCCTTTTAGAGCACACAAGACAGAATTACTGTCATGCTGGTTGATTTAGCAACAGTCCCCAGCCTGCTTTATTTGCAGCTATACGTATGGGTACAGTCATAGAAACCTGAAGAACCAAGGAATAAATAGTAATAAAAAACCCAAACTATTAGAATAATAACACTTTAGCACTTTGGGGATTTTTCTTAAATACTATCTTAGATCTGACTAGCTTTGAGATGTGTAATTGCATTTCTTTATTTTAAATACTCCCTTGTCCATTGCTATATGTGCCATGGAAAAAAAATCTGCTAAAATCCCATGCTGAATCTTGTTTATGTGAACTGTTGCCTTTACTGCCATGTTACCACTTCCCATGAGTGGAGTTAGTGTGCTGAAGCTTTTATAGAAGGACCTAATGGACTATATAGGAATATGGGGAAAACAGGAGTATCCAGAGCACTTCCAAAACATGCGGAATAATAAAACTGGAAAACCCTAAAGATTTTTCTTTTTTCTATTTTCCCTGGAAAGGATTACTTGTAACAACAGAGAAAAGGTTTGAAACAAAAACATGACATTTAAATTAACATTCCTCTTAAAGCAGTGTCTGTATGTAAAGAGTGACCTTCAGCTCTGTGAAAGATATTTTTACAGGCCCCCGCACAGGCTGGTTGTTTGGTCCAAAGACAAAAGAATACGAAGTTTGAAACTGAGATAAAAACCAGCAAGTGATAAATCACAGACCTGTGAGAGAAGTACCTGGGTCACTTGGAAAGCAAGGAAGCAATGCATGCTTCTGAATTATATAAAGGGTATCTAGGGTATCTAGAAAGAAAGAAAGAGAACTGATCACAGATGCTGGCTCAGTCTTGAGAAGCATCATGAAATAAAACTGATAGCATGGCAAGCGTAGGGCTCAGTGCAGTCTCCTGGATGACATTGTCACCAAAGAGCTGATGAGATCTTCAGCTATCTTAACATGTTGATTTCGGGTTTACACTATCATATGTCTGAAGCTGCTGTGACCACCATAACAATACAGTGCCCACTTCTGGATCCATGACAGGTTTTGGTGCACTAGAAAGGTCTTAAAGACTCACCCCTCTTAGAGAAGGAGGGATTACACAGCTTGAGGACAAACCTTACAGACGAATAATTCAGAGGCTCCCTCTGATTAGCTTAGCAATAAAAACCCCGGAGATTACTTCCATCATCATAGGCTGTGAGTCTGGATTTTTTACTTACTGAGATTTCTAAAGTTGATTGAAAAAGATTTGCTGTTGTCTGCTGACTGCATTTGATTTTGCCATATTTACACAATGGATTTATTTTATCTCAATGCACAGCTTCTTTTCAGGAATGGAAGAGAAGTGTTGTCTTCCTCTGAGGCAAGAGGAGCAGCAGCATAATTCGTTACACTGAGATGGATCAGGATTGCAGCTAGGGACAAGGGATTACATCTCATTAGAAAGCTTTGACCCAAGATCCATTGGGGCTGAATTTTTATTTGAATGAGGCTGGCAGGTTGTTTTTTAGGATTTCTTTTAAAATAAAAGATCTCACCCCTTTCCAAGGCTCTTTTTATTAGTTTTACATAAATCCTTTGCTACTGCAGGAGGATCACGGATCTTGACCTTCTTTGCTGCCCTCCCCTGGTCATAGGTTCTAATTCACAGTAAGCTGAGGCATGCTTTACATGCTTCTATTTCACAGCTTCCGAGGACTGTGGAGACCTGGATTTGATTATCCAGGAATCATTTCCCATCCTGTACTTTATTTTTCTTGACTAGTTGATTCTTCAATAACAGAAAAATTATGTGTTTCAGAGGCTAAAAGGGAAGGTAAACTATTTGAGGTTATAATTAAGGTAAATCGTCTTAATATGAGAATATTTAACTTATCAAACCAACTTTCCTTGGACTATTGCAGATACCTTTTCATTGCCATTTTCCTAGTATATAATCTTTTAAAACTTAGTATATAATCTTAGTATATAATCTTTTAAAACTTAGGACAGCTGTATTGGCTGTGCATGGCAAGCCAAACTAAGTGGTGATAGCCACCTTACTGTGACTTCATATCATGGTGCTTTATTAAATTACAGACATAGCAAACCAACTCAGGCCTAGGGGAAGGTATAAAATGCACACAGTTTTCTGCATTCTCTCACCTATTTCAGTATATTTTTATATAACCAGGTTTATGTCAAGGCATAAACAAAATGTGGTTTTTCTGGGCTAGCTAGACAGTCAAAGATAACAAAGAAACCACACTGCCTAAACAGAGACTACAATGCCTGGGAAGACCAGTTTGGCACTTGCAGAGCAGCATCTTCCAGCAGCAGGAGTCCCTTCCAGGCTCCAACACAAGCCCAACATCTTACACTTGGTATTTCTACATGAAAGTTTACTTAGTTTTCCAGTTACCCTATGCAATTTTTCTCATACGAAGATAAATATGAGCAATTATTTCTATAACAATATTTCTGGACACTTACTGTTTTGTGATCAGGTATTGGCCAAGCCAAATATTAAACACCATCTATTATTACCTCAGAGTATTACTCCTCTTTGATCATCAAGAACTTGGAAACAGGTCTGTACTGTTTAATTAGCTCTCTTTATCCTACCTCCATACAGATACAGTAGAGATAGTATTAAACTGAGCAGTGGCAATTATTATTATCTACCACCTTTTAACTGATTAATCTTTCTTGCATACAAAAAACTTGAAGGAAACATACTCCTAATTTTGGAGAAAACCAGACTTGCCTATTAAACACAGTTATTCCTTATCTATCTCATTATTTCACACACTTTGTGAAGAACATCTCGACCACATAAAGAAAACGTGAGTCAGTTGAAGTCAGAGTGTTTACTGGTGGGACACGTAACCCACCTGTCTAATTAAAACCAGACATTTAATTTAACTTTAAACATCTAATATGACCTAGAAAACCTTCCTCAAAACTCGTTGCCACCAGGAGAGAGCAGACTGCAACTTTGTCCCTTATGCAAACTTTTCACTTTCCATTTAAGCTCTGAACCTCCTCCAGCTATTTCCAGGTCTTCCAATTCCTTTCCATCCACCTCACTAACAGTTCCCAAAGAATAATGTTTAATAACAGTCTGGGATATGAGCTCCTCTTTTTATCCTAATTCCCATACCTGCAGCATCCTCTGAGCTAGTGGCCATTTCTCCTCATTCCTTCCCTCAGCCACCTCCTTGAGTCACAGGGTAGCTGTCACTCAAGGATGCAAAGAAGCCAGGGAAATACAGAGACTACAGTGTCTGCTCAGGTGCAGCAAAGCCACTCTTAAGCACCCAGCATGCAGCCAAAGGGACACCAGAGAGGTGGAGTACAAAAATCAGCTTCAAGGTTAATACTACATAAAGTTCAAGAGAATGGTGGCAATTGTTTGTCTCTCAGCATCTGATGTAGAAGTTAAGTTATCCAACAATGAAACAACTGAACCAATTTTCAGTGTCCTAATTGCTGGGATAAAAAAAAAACAAAGCAAAGGAGCTTTCTGGCCCTGATCATAGTGACCATACCCTTTGCTTCCAAACTCTCTAGATGCATGCAGGACAATCCATAATAGTTCAGATGATGTTTTGTCTCCTGGGTGACCCTAATTCAATAACACTTGATGAAAAATTATTAGCATGAAAAATATGTAATGAGAGGTCATGCCATACCTGTCCTAACAGCCACCTCATGTTTATACCACTGCTTTACGGAACCAACCATCATCACACTGTTGTGTATACAAGGCCAAGATCACCGTCCCCATGGCATCATGACTAAGGTGTGCCATGAGAGTCCCTCTTGGCTCTCCTATGTCTTCTGAGGGTCTATTCAAAAGCAGTTCTCAAAATAATTGTGTTTTGGAAGAACCTAAAAGCAGCCTTTCCCATAGACATCGTGTAGAGCTTTTACATGAATGTCAGACAGCCTCGGGTCACCATAAAAAAGGTTGCAGCAAATCATACTCCGATGCTGGTGCTCAGCCTAATAAATGCCACAGATGTCATCTTCAAATTTTCACCAGAAAGTCTGCTAGATTAATATGCAGTTATCTTAAAGCAGAAGCCCACTGAAAGAAATATTAAAACAGAAGGAAAAGCACCCTATTTTGTATTGCATTTTAGTACAACTACTTTTGCTTTCCTAAACTTATAGTCAACACTAATGCAGATTTCTGACTTCTTTCTAGTGTTCATTAAGTATGTTGGGACAAAGCTGTTATCAACTACCACAACAGGATTAAAACAAGTAGAACAAGCAACACATTATTATCATCCTCTCTGCTCAATCCAAACACTCCCATATTGCTTTCAACACAGCAGCAAATTCAATAGAGGGGGTGAATGAGATATATAGGGGGAAGCAGATATTAAGATCCACTGAAACCATCTACAAGCTATGTAAAATACTGTGACTACAGCTACTATTTTGTTGTTTAAGAACTAACTGAGTGTCAAAGCCGCTTCCTAGCAATGAATGAACATAGCTCTAACAAGACAATAAGACAATCAATCTCAGTCACAGAATCCAGCATTTAGAGGGGAAGTGGTTACAAGAAAAAGTCTGTAAGCGCATTGGAAGTTAAACTGAGCAAAGAAGTTGCTAAGGGCCATCTTCTCAATGGATATGAATTAGACACTTACAGAGCCTGTGGCTCAGCATTGCCTTATACCAGCTGACATTAGAGATTCTTATGTTGAAAAATTGGTACAAAACCTTCTCACTGCCATAGGGACAATGCTATTTACAGACATTTATCCTAGCAACCATTAACTTGTCCATCAGTAGTGGAGTTCACTCTCAGACATTCACTAAGTGATTCTTAAGTGATTTTTAAATTGGAAAAATAAAAAATATCCAAGTATCCAGGCAAAAGAATAGAAGACAAATCATATATATCACACACGCACACACACACACACACAGAGTCTGCTCCCTTATAGGTGGTGGCCTCATCCTACATTTGGTTGCAGGTAAGTGCCTGGCAGCCAACTGCACAGTCTCTTTTGGTACCAACATATTTCCTGTGATCGCTTCTGTGTCCTGGTTACTTACTCTCCATTTTTGACTGTGATCTTGCTGCACCTGCATAAGCTCCACCATTCTCCTGTTCCCAGACTTGTTCCATGCCCTCTGAAACCTGTTCTCTCTCATTAGCTCCCTAATGAATCACCCTCCAAAAGGCACCCTTAGCCCGTACACCTAAAGGAAGATACACACTTTTGTGAGAAAACAACAGCAATCTGCTGTGGATATGTGCCTGTATTTCACCTTTCCTAAACAGCGGGCAGTTGCTCCTGCGCTATTTCTTCTGCATCCACACTGGCGCTACAAATAAGTTTACACAACTGACCCAGAGATCCACTAGTGGAGGGTTTGTGCTGGGATTTCAGCTGGGAATGTGTTTGCCTCCCAGTCCAAAACATTCCTTTGTTGTGCTGAAATTCTGAGTTCCTCATCTGACTGATTTCCCAAGAAGGGCTGTACTGCACTTCTGACACATCCTCAAAGCTGCCATTTGACACTACCCCAGCCCTTGCAAGAGACTTGTTTTCAGCCTGTCTCCAAGCTCCACAAATCTATCTGCTACAGTGACAGACAGCCCCAGGACTCCACTAAATAGCAGAAGGGAAGAAATTCCTCGTGAGGACAATTTCCAGAAGGAACATGACTTTCATTCTCAAAGTGCCCGTTGGAGGACTCTTTCTCTCTCCGCTGACTATAGGAAAAGTCTAGGGGGATTAGCCTTCTGATTCAAATGCTGCATCATTTAGATGCTTGACACTCAGTAATGTAATTCATAAGGTTGCTAAGTGCATATAAGTTTCTAGGTTTTCAACAGATAAGAGATGTAACTACATTGTGTTGCTGTGATAAAAGCCAGATGCTGGAGGTAGGGGGAGGCCCTAATCAGTCATCAGGTACATCCATTGCCAAAAATGGATTTGCATTTAATTGGCAAATTTTATTACATTTTCCTATTGAGGTTTGAGCAACCCCTATCTGCCTTTCCACTGGTAAAGAAAATAGTGCAGACAGTGACTTTGTCTCTGCTACATATCAGCAGGACAGTTTATGGAGCTCCATATACAATCACAACAAATTGTTTGTATATGTCTGTACAAGAAGCCACATTGTCCAAAGGTCCTTGGGGAAAACCTTCACAGAGACCAAAACGACAGATAGCTACCAAATTCTCCCAGTAACATTGCTTCATTATTGCAATCATAAAACATTGAACTCAGAGACAAACATGAAAATCTCTTCAGGAAAGAAGGAAATTGAGTCCTCCTATACCCAGATGAAAGTTCTCACCTCTCAAGTCAGATCTAACATCTGTCTCATTCCCAGCTCTGAAAAGACTTCGGATGCCTATGAAAACTCTTCACTAGCTTGCTTGAGCAACTCACTGCCCAGTGTGACAGTGCCCAAAGGTTCCTGTGTCCCAGACTGGCAGCAAAGGAGCAGGTTCAAGTCTAACAAATAACTTCCACTTGGCAGGAGCAGAAGTCAGAGAGGAAAGGCTGTGGCAGCTCCCAGTCAGGTATAAAGCCTGAAAGAATTTCCCTGCATACTGAATTCTCCATAGCTTCACTAATAAATGTGGATGGAGTTACGTTGTCAGCAAAAACAACGATTTTCAGCAACCCAAAACAAACCCACCTGCATTTCTGCTCAGAAGTCTTGAAAAAGAGGATGCTTGTTTTCAGCTTCTTTTTTTCTTCATTTTAGTGGTGAAATTCCACAAGGACCTCATAATGATCAAGGTGTGTTTTGCAGTGATTTGAAGTCATTGCATAACTGTGAACAAAATGGCACATATCTTGTTTTCCTCATTCTCTTCATGTAAGTAGAGCGAGTGAGTCACAGAGACAAGAGTGCATGCTAAAACCCTCACCAAAATTTTAAACATATAATTTTAGATACAATTGAGAACAAATGGATGATTCTGAGTGTTACATAATGTGGCCTTTTATATCCTCCTGTGTCCCAGATACAGGTGCAGACCTGCTCTACTACAAGTTCCCCAACAACAGACAAGCTTAAAGAGGTTGCCACCCTCCATCCCAGTCACAGGGCCCCCAAAAAAGCACCTAGAAGATACTGGGGAAGTCTAGTTTACACACAGGCTCTCAGCAAAGCAAATAACTTGTAGAGGGAGAAAACATCAAATTCAGTGAATACTTCATTAACCACTTCAATTCTTTTATTCCCTAAGGGAGTCAGTAAAGCAAAAGCACTCGTACACTCTCTAATCCAGTTCCTCAAATTTTATAACCACTTTGAGACAGGAAAAGCAATTTGCAGGGAGCTCATGGTAACAGATTCACTTCTCCCAGTGACTTAATGTACTTGGCCAACATACTTGTGGTGAAGCCAGGAAAGCTATGTCAATTTACATGGCACACGAATCTGCCTGCATTAGCTTCGTGTCTCCAGAGATGGTCTGAGTCACCAGGAATCACACAGGGCAGTTGAAATGGCCATGGTGGGTAATTTAAGTCAAATAATTAGTGCTAAAGCAGGAAGTAAAATGGCCCTGCTTCCATCTCCTTCGTAAGTGAAGGGGTGAGAGGTAACTTCATGAAGACCTGCATTTCTGCCCCATAGAGAGAGCTCTGATTCCCTGCAGGCTTTCCTCTGTGTCAGCCCATGACTGTTTCCATCCTGAAAAGCTGCTGTAAGTATTTTGACAGCTCACAGGAGCTAAGAAGCACAACCTGACAGCAGAGTAACTCTGATGCTCTACCACCAGATACAGTGAAATGATTCAAGAAGCAAAATAACCCATTCCCCAGTCATCAGCTACCCAGGGGATGGGAGTGTGCAGCTGGAAGTTGTCCCTCCCCTTCCCATCCCTGAGGGAACCACTGGAGAGATGAAAAGCACAGCTGTATCCTACCCCAGAGCAAAACAGACGCTCACCACTCTTCTCCAGTCCTTCTTCAACCTGAGGGCTATTCAACTAGAAGGAAATTATACACATTATTTTCTACATCAAGTAAGCAGGAAGCCCTGGATGCTGTTGGTTCCTACCAGTGGATCAGCTCCCACAGGAGTGAACCTAATGCTTATAATGGCTTGGGCCAGAAGATAAAACAGGGGTGATGGATGGGTAGGAATGGGTCTCGTGGGCAGAAGACTAGCAGGGAGATATGTGGGAGCAGACTCATGGGTTATTCCTAAGAAGATTTTGTGGGGAAAGAATAAAATAGTCATATTGTTGAGGAAAGAAAGAAGTAAGACTATCAGAAAGAAATGCAGGAAAGATGCTCCACAAGCATGCAGGATGTGGGTGGATATCAGGTATCCACACAAAAACACATCAGAGAATTGGTTGGAGTGTGGGGACTCAGACACTGAAGACATCTGCAACACAAGCGAAGCAGCTAGGACAGCCCTTTGGAATTGAGAAAGAAGCAGCAATTCCAGCCCTCTCCAGGTCATGAAGTAAGGGGTAAGGACCACAAACTACAACACTTTTGGGGGTCAAAATGGAGATGTGAAGGCTGGTTGTACAGCAGAGAAAGTCTGTGATATACCAAAGGTATGACCAGGCTACTTTAAAAGAGTTCCATTCCCTGTCTATGGAATTTCATCAAAAGATGCCCTCTGGTGGGGTATAGTCGTTCCTCTTCCTTGGTTTTATTGCCTATTGTTTTGCCTTACTTTAAGTAAGATGGAAATGTAGCCAGTGAAAGTTTATGGACCCTCTAGGGGATGTCCCTGTCAGAACAGAATTTACTGCAAGCATCTTTAGTTTCCACAAGCCAGAAATACTTATTAGATCAGTATGCATGAGAGGGTTTTCAAATGTAACACCAGAGTATATACATTCTGTCCATAAAAAAAAGCAAATTGGGTTTTTACTCTGGAGAGAAACATCCATAAATCAGATAGTGGATGGCATAGTGCTGAATGCAGTGGGAAGCAAGAGTCTCGGGAACAAGAAAAATGAGAATTATGTCAGAAAATTGCCATATAGATGGTAATTGTGATGAAGAAGTTTAAAACCCAATAACTCATTTAGCATCAGAAGCGGTGGGAAGCAAGGTTTTAAGACTCACAGAGGCCACTGGTTTTCATGAGAAGCAGCAGCTGTTTCAAATACCCAACTGTCACCAACTGGGAGAACAGAAAGTTCAGCATCACTGCTGGAGCTCTGCCTGCTTGACGTTAATGTGAACTATAAACAAATGCCATAATGGGCTGGTTTACTGCAAAATTCTGTTATTCCTTTTAATATAAAAACAAGTTAAATGGTATTTCTTATGTTTGTTTAGGGTTGACATTTAAACATAGGATCTATTATTTATGTGGGTCTTCAGACAGTTTGTCCTTTAGCGGTTCTTGAGGGATGTGGCTTCAAAAACCAAATCACGGCTAAATAAGATTGCTGTGGAAAAGGAACCAGATACTGCAAGAGATAATTCAGGTGTGTCTTCAAGGACAATTCTGGGTCATGGTACAAGCTTGAAAACAGTGTGATTGAAAATATCAACAAACAGGGACTCCATCCCTTTCAGAACTGATCAGCTTTTGCATCCGCTACAACTGCCTTTAACTGGTAATGAGGATATTTAGCAACTTGCAAGATAAGGCATTGTAAATTAGGATCCACCTATAATAACATGAAAATATCAAGCTGTAATTTAATACTTACCAGGATCCAGGAAACTCCTGTGAGTTTATTTCAAGGTGGATTTCAACTTTCTATTTAAATTTTATTAAAAAAAAATCATATTTGCTTGGAAAAACAAGAATAATTATTTGTTCCCAGTTTGTTTTCAAATGGCAAAGCTGCTGGCTTTGATTTCCAGTCAGTCTCCCCCAAGACTTGACAGTGAAGGTCTGGTTATACTGATATGTGGAAATGCTATTTGAGCAAGAATTAGAGGAGTATTATGTATGCTGGGTGTTTTTAAGGGATTCTTGTTCCAAGAAGACAAGCTGATAGAATATCAACACTAGCTTTTCAGACCATTCTTAAAACTAGTGAATTGGCTGAGGTTAGTGCCGTTAAGTAATGTGCATAACTGGCATATGTAGATGTGAGCAATATTACCTTCATCCAGCCAGTCTAGTATAGAATCATGGAATAGTTAGGGTTGGAAAGGACCTTAAGATCATCTGGTTCCAACCCCCACAAGGTACACTGTGGTACCTTAAAAGAATTGGAGATACAGGTCACTTAGGTCTGAAAAATACGTCTCCTCATAGCACAAGTCATCAGCCTAGCTAATTCATCACCTGATTCATTGAAATGCCAACTACAAGCATTGTTTCAGATGATGCCTTTCAATTTGGAAGACAACCCACTGCTGGTAGATATAGATCTATGAGGTAGGGTAGGGTGAATACAGGAAGGAAAGACTTTGCAGGCAATGAATACAAGAGCACACATACATGGCTATGATGAAGGCCATGATGAGTAGCACTACACATTCCTTTCACAAAAACGCTGCACATTTGTCACACAAATTTCCCATTTCACATAATTATGTCCTTTTAAAAGCTGTTGATGTGATTTGCATTAATACAAGGCTCACACATGCTCATTTACTGCATTTCACTTGTGGGTTGCTAATAACAAAGTATAGTATCTCTGCTGCTTGGATTTGAGCACGGCCTAAGAGAAAAAAGAAACGTTCCACAAGATTTGTCTTCTAGTAACACATTCACGCAGTCTTAATCTTCATTTTCAGCAGTGGGATTAATGTTCAAAGAATCATGTGCTCCAAGAACAAATCCATTCCAAGACTTCATAATCTGCTCTAGTATATACCCAAAGGGGGAAAAAATGGCTGAAACAAACAGATTACTCTTTCGCTTTTCCCAAGGCTTTAGGACCAATTCCTTCCAAGTACCAAATCACTCAGCACTCTTGTACCTCTCTTGCTCTACAAGGTACTTGTGGCTGGTCTCACTTTACCATGAAGGTCACACGTTGCTTTGTTCTGAGATCCACAGGGATCACTTCAACACAGTGGAATAAAAGACAGTACATTCATAATGAATGCTGTACAAGGATATCATTTTGAAAAGCTGCAGACTGTTTTCACTCTCCAGAGGGGTGGCTGAGTGCCCTGCTCTCAGAGGCACTTGAAAACATGAGTGAAGGGATGCGGTTTTCAGGCATCAGTGCTCATGTGCATTTTCATGAATGATCTTTGCAACTTCAGTGAGAATTCTTCTTGTTGCCTTTTAGCAGTGTCACTGTCAGGAAACAGCTCTGCAGCAGGGATTAGAGCCCCACTCAAGCTTTTATCCCAGCCAAAAGAGCTGTATGAACTATGTGTCTTTTACTGCTCAACAAGACACCTGGCATGTATTTCATCCTTGTACTTGTCTTCTATCCACTTAGCCCTGACTGCTTACTCTGATTCCTGATGCTGGACTCCTAGGTCCTCATTCCAGTTTGACTATTCAATAATATGAATATCCAATATTATGAATATTCACTATTGACTATTGAATATTGACTATTCGATAATATGAATATTCAATAATAATATTCAATAATTATTTACTTTTCAGCACATGGCTTTGGCTTGGGCCCCCTGCCCCCTCGAATCTTCTGTGGTGTCCTGACTGCTTAAACTTCGACCACTGGCCTTTCACACACCGTAAGTTTAAAAACAGCATTGATCTTTTTCCTGTTTTTTAGCCTTGGTTTGTCCTTCTTACAATAGCTGGCTGCCATCCTCATCCCCAAGTCTAGCTTGGCACTAGCTGCTGTGTGAGGTTTCCCATGTCCCTCTTGCATCCCTAGTGACTACAACTACAGAACATCTATTCCCTTACGGTTAAGGATTTTGCTTTCTGAAAACATGTCAAGTTACTGTGCAAACAAAATTTTATGTATTTGAATATTAAGAATGAGAGCCCAAGCACGACTATTCTGACAGTTTTTCTGACTAATGATAGTATTACTTTCTTGCTCAGTGATTCAGCTCTTTCTACCAGTAGCACTTTTCCTTTTGGTTGGCTTTAAAGAACAGGCAGTCTAAGAAAGAGCAGGTGCCAATGTTTCCTGAGTGTTCACCAGCATGTCCCCCTGGACCATTGTCATCAACACTTTAACCAGCCCATGAAAGCAGCACTATACTCAGTCCTCTTCCTTTGCATGATTTACCAATGAGCAACACTTCCTTTTGAATCAGTCTTACCTCTACTACATGTTTCCCTATATTCAGCATCCTATATTCTAAGCAAAGAAGGCAACTCTCTTCTCACCCAGTAGTGTCTGCAGAGGAGGTATGTGTACCTAAGATTGTCAGGTACACCTTCTCTGTATTCTGAAAAACAGGTTCTTCTAATCTTGATATCTACCTAATGATTAAAACTCTGGAACTCATGCCTACACTATGACATCTAGCACTATGAGAGATGGATATTGTCTTAAACCCACTTCCCTCCAAAAATAGTGAAATAACATCAGATTCCTCATGAGTATTGTAAAAAACCTCTTGAAAATACCTTCACTGAGGTAACAGTTGTAAATTAATGGTCACTGTCTAAAGACCTTCATGCTATCTGTTGCTAGAAATGTCTGGGGATATCAATATGGTCCACATTCAGCACAACTAAGATCCTGATTTCATCCTTTTGTTTGGGTGTAGGTGGCTTCATACTCCAGGCTTTTATTTGTTCCACTGCATAACTCCTGAGAAGTTTCATATAACCATCTTCCTCTGTATTTAACAGAATATGTATTTCCTACAGGTATCAGTATCAGACTTTACCATTTTAAACTTATTTCTTATCTTTAACTTTAGAAGGTTGATTCTATTAATCAGAACAAACGAGAATGTGGCAACTAAAAGGAGAACTAAGGAAAAGTTTTGAGCATTTATTACAGCCATTTGGGGCTCAAGGTATCCCAGTCTTATTTAATACTCTGACATGTTGAACACTAAGTGGTTTTTTATCACTCAGCTCTGATATATAAATACAGATATCTATTAATTATACTAGCAGATGATATATATGAAAATACCTTCTTAGCCTCCAGTTATGAGAAAATGCATTGTACTCATCAGGACTGCCCCAAAGGTATCAGTGACTTGTCCTTGTGAAGACATGCTTAACCCACCAATTAAAATACTTAGCAGGAAACATTACCTTGCTCTTGAGACAGCTACTTCTGAGACACAGCAAAAAACATACCTTCCCTTAGCCTCAGGGTATAGGAGACAGAGCAACCTAAGAATTAGAACATTGTTAACAGGAGTGGATTTTTGCTGTTCATGAAGGTAATTCCCACACAGTAAATATAGATGATACTTGATATGCAGCAGTCAGAGCTGTCTGTTAAGAATGAATGCCAAAATGGTAGAGAGGCAGCACAGCAGGAGATAGATACCCTCCTTTCCAAGCCCATGGGTCCAGTCCATCAGGAACAGACAGGGGCATACTTGAATTACAACATGCTTCTGTGATGCCTAACAACAAAATAGTGCCTTATTGCTGGAGGGGTTTAGATAAACTTCCCTAAGATGTACTGGGGACCAAAACCTTTCTTTTAGCTAGCCATCTGCTAGCTACAGCTTTGTCAAACTGGAGAATCTGACCCAGAGTAAGACTCATTTTATGGCCCCAAATTGTTTGAATTAATGTCTCTGCTTAACTACTGATAGTTAAGATGTTAGACTAATGTAACAAGCTGAACCAGAGCAGCTACACATAGATGGTTTCTGTGTCGTTGCAATTACCCTTTAATCTAATGTGTCTGAAATTGGACTGCATTAAGCTACCTGTAATTTTCCCATGTAAAGCACTCACTTGTAAGCTGTTACCAAAGTTTAGGTGATACATAGCAACTTCATACAAACAGTGGTTTAAATGTAGATCAGAGCCTGAGGAGCAGCAGGTACCATCCCTCTATGGTATAAATCAGTGAGCATTGACTGGCTTCACTTAAGCTTGGCCGTTTCTGGTTGTATGCTTTCCTTTCTTTGAGACCTCTTCTGAGACATCTTAAGAGTCAATTCCAGCTCAAAGTAGATCATAGAATCATAGAATAGTTAGGGTTGGAAAGGACCTTAAGATTATCTAGTTCCAATATGATTTCTTTTTGGAAGAAGCCTTCAAAGTCACTGAAAAAAAATCCTGGACCATAAAACAAAGCTCATCCATACCTAACTGTTCTAGTAGTTAATATAGCTTTACTAGTAATTTTAAATGCAATTTCTCAAAAGTAAAAATTGAAATTCAGATTTTGTATCTCAGAATAGCAAAATCTGTTAGACTGGGAGTTGTCCATTACCATATCCTTCTCCCTAAGCAACTGCTTTTCATAGTATTGCATTCACAGCTCATCCATCCCTTGTCCTTAATGTGATTTGCAAAGTGATACAATGCAAAATGTAAAAAGGATGAAATCTGTTTTTCAAGCATTCTCAAAGAGACTGTGAGAGTTAATATGCTCTGGAAGAGTCTACAGTATCAGACAAAACAAATACAAATCTTTCAACAGGTGAACTTGATCTATTCTGCTGCATCCTAAGGGTTATTTTATAGTAAATAAGACTTTTGGATTGGTGGTGCAACTTGAAACAGACTTTTCAAAATTAAACACTACCTGGCTTTATGTCTTCATAATGGAAGAGGTGATAAACAGCAATGACATTAACAGTAAATATTCTCAGAAGTGAGATGCAGGACCTGAGCGCAGAAAGAGACACATCTTCCCTCAATACACATCTGCAGGAATCTCATCAAGATTGATCTTATCATATTTAGAACCTGAGAGTGTCTCAGGTGGATTGGAGGCAGGAAAATAGATAAAAGCTGTTACTTCTTGTAATGCTGGGCAAGGATAAGAGAATGAATCATCAAAGTACCCCTGCTCAACAAGGAACCAAATAAAATGCCAAAATAACAATACAGAAGACATGCTTGAAACGAAACCAAACTGCCTCTTAACTCTCCCTTAAATCAGCATCATTCTTTGTTCAATGTGAAATATTTAGATGCTGTAGAACTAAAAGCTAAGTTCTGATGGAATTCATTGTTAACTCACTTGTTCTAAGAAGTGAATCATTATACTTTCCACAAATACCTACCTCCAATCAGGACAACGTTTGCTGTAGATAGTCACTTTTATCCATCATTTATACAGCCATGGTATAGGAACCAAGTCAGTGCCTCTCCAACTCTGCATCACAAGATGTAGGACACCATGACAATAGCTACATTTCACTCACATTTTAAGAGAAAAGAAAGACACAAAGATGATCTTGTACTACCGAAGATTCCCAGAATCTAGAACATTAAATTTTACTTTATACTTCTCCAATTATATTTTTCCCATTTGATCCCTGTTGGAGACTAGTAAGTGAACACGGGAGAAGGTCATGTAATCCATAGTGATTTAGTGGCTTTTCTTCAGTTTGGCTTCTCTAGAAATGATCATTATTCTGTTTAGTTAAGGAATTAGTTTGGCACCAAAATGATCACTCATGTTTCCTTGGTTCAGGTAGGCTGGTGATCAATGAAGCAGCACAGCACTTTTCAACAGCAGTTCATGCTCTAACGCATCATGTTATGTATTTGTTACATGAGCACATACATGGATGGATGTACATTTGTGTATCTACACATGTTTTTTCCCCTTTCACCAAGTGCCATACAGACAGGTGCCTAACAAGTACATTCTTGCTACTGGGGACTAACTAGTGCATTTGTAGTTATGAACAAGTCCAGCTTAGTTCAGGTGAATTACAGGCTTCCTTCAGCTGCTATCAGCTTCTCAGCATTTGATGCATCCACAGTTATTTATCGGTCCCCACCCCAGCATAGCTTTCCCATGTTAGCTGACAGCTTCTTTCACTAGTTGTCACTCACAGATTTGCTGAGCCTGTCCCAGGTTACCTCATTACCTGTGTTTTCAAGGAATAACATCTCAAACAAAATGCAAACAACTAATCTCACTCTGCTGAAGGTGTCAGCTTTCAGCCATCACCTGCCATGTTTGCAGGCAAATGCCTTTCCACTGTCTCCCACATTGCCATCTATGAGAGAAGCTCTGCAAAACACCAAAACCCCACTGCACAGCCTGAGAGCATCCAAACTCAGCTATGATTAAGATGCTTGTGCTTGTCTGAGTGAGTGGTGCCATCCCACTGCTGCTTTGCTCTCCTCATAGCCTCTTTCCTCTAGGACCAGACTGAGCCTCATAAAGGGGTCACAGCACCAGCTGGAGTCTCAAAGGGACACCCTCAAGGTTCTTTCCATTGAGCTTGGCATATATGCCCTAGAGTAATAAAAATCTCAAAATGGATTCTATGCAAAGAAATGATACACAAAAAGAACAGTTTTGTTAAATCACATGGAACTTTGTCAGAGTCAGGAAAATCTGAAGCATCTGGCAGTAGGCTGAAATGTATAACTGCAACCAGGGAAATATTGTGAGTTTACTATCCTGGAATAGTTTTACTGTCCTGGAAAACTGTTACTGTACAGAACACATGCCAAGTTAATATTGTAATGAATTTTATGAGTTGGAACTGCAGCTAGCTAGTGCTTGTAGCCAGAGGGCTCTGTTCTCAGATGGTGTAAAATACGTGAATGCAGAGGAAATCACAGACTTATCCAGCAACAGACAACTTAGGCAATTGGCCTGAGAATAAGTCTTCTCTTACAGAAATGGACGCAGTGTTTCCATGTGATTGTGAACACAAGAAATGCATATTTCATAAATTCATGGGAAGGCAGATGGATGAAATCTAATAAAAGGGTCTCAGATAATATCTTAATAGCAAAGTCAATTACTCTTTGCTGATGCATATCCCCAGCACATGGAACTGCTCTATCCATGGTTAGGGTCATCACTCAGGGATACTTTTGCAGCTCTCACCTGCTTTTGGCAGAGGTATTGAAGGAGGTAAGAAGACAGCTAGAGTGGAGAGACAAGGGCAGACCTAAAGCTGTTGCAGAGTGCCTTCATCTGAGTAGTGCTAAGGTCCTTTGCAGTTCCATATTCTGCCTTCCACTTGCAGGCCTGTTACCTTTCACCAAAGCTATTACTTTAGTGCTTTTTCCTGTTCTCATGCTGTTGTTCTCATGCTGTTATTCTCACGGTGTTGCACCTGCAAACCCTTATGTTATTCTTATGTGTGATTCCTTATGGGAAGTAATTGCCACCAGAGTAAGAATGACTCCATCCTGCCACCTGCCTTTTCCCATGCCTTCTTTTATACCTTTTGGTTTACATCAGAGGAAAAACAGAAGTTAGTCAATAACATAGTGGATAACTGTTATTTAAATCTCCAATTAGAATTATTCAGTAATATTTATCCAACCGCAGTGTGAAACACTTGTGCTCCATTCAGAAGAAACAATGTTTTCAGCAGGAGTAATCAGAAATGAGGTAGAGCAGGTTGAGATGAAAACAGGGTGATTTCTATAGAAAAACATGGTGGAAAATTATCATCATCATCATTAACATCACCTGGAGAGGATCCCAAAAAGATGTTTGCATTGGAGACTCTGTTTTACCTCTTTGTGACCAGCCGTGGGTGACAGTTTTTGCCTTCTCTCTTTTCTCTCTCTTTTTCCAAAAGTTAATTTTAGAGTAGATGTGTAGCATCAGCTACAGAATCCATGAATAAAGCTTTAAGCATCTAAGTCTGTTACAGCATCATTTGTGCAACAACACTGCGACCAGTGCTACCTCTTGCCTAGGGCAGAAAAAAACCCTTCAGTTCCAGTCTTGACACTGACTTAGCACATAACTTTTTACCAGTTACTTCAGCCTAAGTGCAGTCTCCCAGAAGCAATGACCCAGCTTTAGTGGCTATGATGGAATTTATGTCCCTTCTCATCAAAATGGGGACATTCATGGTGCAGCACAGCCACAGCTTGGGAGGATTTAACCTCCCTCCACAGGCATCTCTATCTCTGTATGTATAAACTCTCCCAATATGTATACTCACTTCTTCTATAGCCATATCTAACATTGAGGCAATTTATGTAAATTGCTTCTTCAGTTAATGCTCAAAGTAGCAGTGTGGGAGAGTCTGTGATTTATTCCCCCTGTATCTCAGTTCCTCAGCTGTAAAGCACCCTGTGGTGTGTGCTCTCTGTCTCACCACGTAGGTGGGCAGCCTTTTTCAGAGGTTTACATGCAATTATGGCACAAATTGCATCAATAAAGTCACTGATGGCATGTCTGGACATTACAGATATGTCTATACTTGTAAGTTAAACAGATACTGGGAAAATTCCCAGGCAGTGGAAATGAATTGTCTGCACTGTAAATCTGCACTATTAAATTATCCCAGTGCAGTGTGCACCATGTCAGATGGCTTTGGCACCCTAGAAAACACTCTCTGGGAGAGCAGGAGAGTTAGCATGGGCTAGGGACAGTCGCAGCAGGCAGTTCACATGCACCCTCTGTTTTGGAGGCTCAGAGGGGTCAATAGCACGTTTTTGGGCAGTACTATAACAGCCAGTCTCACTGTTACAGGGTGAAAAAACCCTGGAGAATTAAGTGGCAATATGTAGTCTAATTGTGCCTATACACAATGGGAACCCAGAGATCCCATTCCCTGTTCCAGAGGGTAAGACTTCACTTTCACAAGGATCAATAATGCATTAAAGATCTGCCTAGTATTATTAGTTTGAAATGTCAAAGTTTTCTTGCCTACAGTGAGGTTTCAAAATTCATATTTAGTCTCTTCAACAGATGTGGTTTGAGCTTCCATTGTTGTTAATGACCCATAGCTCTCACACTCTGTACTTTGAGAGAGCTCAGTGCTTCTGAAAATCAGGCTATTTCAGTCAGCTCCTGAAAAATGGAGTTTGAAACAGAAAACACCAAATGGTGTTTTAGGAGTCAGAATGAAGAAAACTTTTCTTCTAAGCAGTGGTGAAACTTGAAGGCAAAGCTAGCAGCTGTGTTTTCAAAATGGATGCTTGACCACTAAGACTTATTGGCTTTTTGCATGGAAAAACAAAGATTAAACCTTTCATTCACATTAATGAAGGAATAATGAACAAGTAGTGAAAAGAAGCAAAGATTTTATATAATTTATGCAATCTTCCTTCTGGCTTTGAAATCATCTGAAATCACTTGAAGTGGTTGTATGCTTGTATGAATTTGCAATGAAAGGCTGATTAAAAAGTTCATCAAATAGAATCATAGAGTCATAGAATTGTCTATGTTGGAAAAGACCTTTACCGTCATCCAGTCCAGCTGTTATTCTCACACTGACAAGTCCACCACTAAACCATGTCCTCAGGCACCACATCTACATGTCTTTTAAATATCCCCAGGGATGGTGACTCCATCACTGCCCTGGGCAGCCTGTTCCAATGCGTGACAACCCTTTCTGGGAAGAAATCTTTCCCAACACCATAGAACCATAAAATCATAGAATAGTTAGGGTTGGAAAGGACCTTAAGATCATCCAGTTCCAACCCCCCTGCCATGGACAGGGACACCTCACACTAAACCATATCACCCAAAAGCTTCATCCAACCTGGCCCTGAACACCCCCAGGGATGGAGCATTCACAATCTCCCTGGGCAACCCATTCCAGTGCCTCACCACCCTAACAGTAAAGAATTTCTTCCTTATATCCAACCTAAACCTCTGCTGTTTAAGTTTCAACCCGTTACCCCTTGTCCTATCACTACAGTCCCTAATGAAGAGTCCCTCACCAGCATCCCTGTCTAAACCTCCCCTGGAGCAACTTGAGGCTGTTTCCTCTTGTCCTATACCTTGTTACTTGGGAAAAGAAGTTGACCCCCAGCTCACTACAACCTCCTTCCAAGTAGATTGAGACCCAGTCATCACAGACCCAATAGAAAATTTCCTAAATAAGCCTGAAAACTTCAACATGAAAATGCCTGCAAAGAAATACAATGCATCAGAGGCAAAGTTCAGTCTTCAAAGCAGACAAGCAAACAGGGCTTTCATGTGCCAGAAAAGAGTTACACAACACTGAATGGAAAACTATTCAAAGACTGTGCAGTGGTGTAATCATATACTTGTGCCATAATAAACAGTATGTTGTGGACCTGGACTTTAATTGATTTCCCTGTTTTGCATTACATTTGTTTACTCAGTCTCTCTATAGCATCATAACCACCTCTAGTTTCCTCTCCAACAACAATTAGATTAAGTTACATTTAAAATAACAAAGAATATATTTGTCTTATTAATATTTCAGTTACTGTAGCTAAGCACCAGATTGCATTTAATCTGTGAAAGGACACAGCAAAGGAAATATATAAATATATACATATGTAATACAAACAATACATTTTTTACTCTCTTTAATATTCTTCAAGAGATTCTCTTAGTCAAACAGACAAATATCTCTTTGTTCAAACAACCTCACTGATTTTAAGGTACTGTGAGGAAGGTCAAATTTTATTCAGTATATGTAAAAGACCTTTGTGGGCATACTGGAAGAGCAGAGCTTTCACAAGAGATGTGAAGGAGGAAGATGTTTGATGCAAGGTGGAAGATGTTCAATGCAAGAAGCGTAGTGTCAGTTGTCATCTGAAATATGAAGAGCAATTTAATAAATTGTTTAGCAATAGCTTTTGTCCTCTCATATCTATTAAGATGAGAATGCAGGCTCAACAAATGTATTCCAAGGAGAATTAGAAGACATAAAGAAAACCAGGTGATGGGTTCCTGTGTAGGGCTTTATCAAAGTTAACCCAATAAGGACTTTTAAAAGTGAATGTCAAGTGTTGTAAATGGTTGGGTGGGTTTTTCTGAGCAAAAGATTTAATTCTATTTCCATTGCAGGTGTCACAATAAAATCTCACTAATAGATACGTGTTAAAAACTACATTTCTTGATTTGTTTTCATGACTTTCGTGACATCACTTCTATATAAAATTTTATACTCAACTGAATTTTGTCTGTGATATTAGCACGGTACCAGGGACTTTAAACAGTAATAGATTGTGAGATTCGCCTTTTTTTTGTTAATGTTCAACCTAAATATTAACAATGTCTTCTTAAACTTGTACTAACTCTCTGTTTCATACTGGATGTCCTTGATCTAAGGGCATGATCTTCTTGCCTTTACAGCAAACTGCAAAAATTACGTTGTTTAACTAGATACGGTAGATATGGTGTTATTGCACTGGGTTAGCATGGCAAGGTTTGGAGTCGAACAGGGGACAACAAAGGGCAGCCTCTGTTAGAAGCAACAGCAACAGCAGCCAGAGTGAGGAGCAGAGATTCCCCTGCAGCCCATGGTGCAGCCCATGGTAACACAGGCTGTGCCCCTGCAGCCCACAGCATTGAGCATGTGGCTGCATGCCACATACTAAGGGCAAGAAGAGCTAAGGGGAAGAAGAGCTAAGAGCAAGAAGAACTAAGGGGAGGAAGAGCTAAGAGCAAGAAACGCTAAGGGTAATGAAGGCAAGAGCAGAGAATTGAACACAGTGCACCAGCACACTGACAGGAAAGCGAAATCCCTCAGTACAGTCTCTTTTTCCCATTTTCATTTTATGAAATAGCCACTGCTGACAATTGTGCAGTGGTTCTGTGAGTAGAACTCTCCTGATCAACAGATGTGGGTATTGAATTATTGCAAGATGATACCAGCCAAATTAAAAATGCATTTGGTCCCTGCAGTGTGTTTTCATCCTACAATGGAAAAATCATTCTTTCCCTGTAGCACACAGCCTTTCACCCAGGCTGTTTCCTTCTAATTTCTGCAGTATTCCGGGGTCTTAGATCTTTGTTTTCTTTTTTTACAAGGTCTGTTATTCCTCCCAGTGTTCACAACTTGATTATATTCATCTGAAATAGCACTAAAGTTTACGGACTGGCTGTTTAAAACAAGCCTGGGAAGTGCACATTGCTGGACTTCATGGGAATGGCAAGTGGTAGATGCTCCACTCTTTGGAACAATAGTCCCACCACCAGCTCAGTGTCCTCGATATGCACTCTGTGGTCTCCTTGTAAGGTTCATATAGCTTAGCTCGAGTCATGTCCTCTTACTCCCATAAAGATACACGTAACAGTTCTGCAGAAAGTAAAGCCCTAAGGTTTCAAATATATTACTTTACCAAAATTAAGTTAGATGGTCTAGGGCCAGAGGTGATTTCATTTTAACTAAAGAGAAGTTTCTCACAGTGCAGCTGGAAAAGGTATGTGCTGTTACTTTTCAGCCTATAAAATTTAACTCTAAAAACTTCAGTTACACTAAAAAAGCACAACATTTAGTGCCTTCTCTAATACAAACCCCAAAACTAGCTAATGAAAGATGTTAAAAAGGTTTTAAAGTTGTATTTGGTCCAGTTTTCATGTTCTAGATTGTCACTTTCTCAGCCCTGAAATAGCTTTGTACTAATATAGACACAAAAATGGAGGAACCAAAGGCACTAACCTTCCAAAAGGCTGAAATGATAGAGATGGGGAAAATATATAGAGGAAGGGAATGACTCCTGCTGTTTTGGGACTAGTTGAACAAACAGGGACTCTTGGCTACTACACTTGGCTATATTACTGAGCCAGGCAATTATTTCTAGGGAAAAGCAATGGCTTCATTCAGCCACCTTCTGAAATAGCTAACAACTGGCAGGCACTTACATCCTAACAGCAGGGAGGCTTCTCTCCATGTTTTCATTTCTCTACACAGAAAAGACAGTCAGAGTTGGCTGAAGTTATGTCCTGGAGAATGCCTCCAACTCTGTGGTTCAGTGCTGAATGCAGCACGATGACTTAAGGAATTCAGTAGTTGTAAAGGGTCCAATACTGTGTGGATGGGAGGGAAAGCCTCACCATAACCCTGGGGTTCAAGAAACAGCCACGACCTCTGGAGTGGTGATGACTGTTTCTCTGTGTGCTATGGGGTGCAAGGAAGATGGTTGTTCACACTTCTCTTGTCACAAGCAACCTCCTGCCTCAGAGAGAAAACAGTGTATAGGAACCTGCTTATTTCCCTCTTTCCTGTCTCAGTGCTCAGGTGAAAGCCCAAGGAGCTCTACTTGAAAAAACAATGTCTATTTGTATTCTTACTGTGCTAGGAAAGAACACACAGTCTGTCTTTAAGGCGGTCTGATTTATTCAGTCCCCAGAACACTGTTTACATAAGGAGTCAGCATTGTTTAGTGCAGGCTTCACCCTCATTGACATTCATTGGTTCCACTGTGGTCTGTTGTTTTCAAGATTTTGGTAGTGCCCAAAAAGCAGTGCTCATGTGAAGCCAAGTAACACCACATGGATACTTGTGTTGACAGATAAAGTCACTCCACAAAGCATCTTTTTTCTGGCAGATAAGAATAGTGTCTAGTGTGGGAATAGTGTATAGATGGGAATAGTGTATAGATGGGAACAGTATATAGCATTCTCATGGGGAAATTCCCTCTCTTGTACTGAAGTCAAGTACAAGACTTGACTTGTAAAAGTAAAAGCTCCAGAGGTAATTTCAAGCTGCAAATTGTGTCACTACAATCTACAATAAATTTTAAACTCTCTTTTGTATCTTATTTTGTCAGTGTATTTGACTTCTTTCTTTCTTATCAGGTACAAGACACCTTTTACTATAAAGACCCTGCCAGTGATGGTTCTTGCAAAGCACATATGCCATTCGCAGGCACTGTGCACTCTCCTTTGCATCATACAGTTACATTCTAGTATCAATCCATGAGCAGGTGCTGAAACACTCTTATTTTCATTTCTTCCAATTCCCTTTGGTTTGCGTGTAAGTCAGCCCTTGGTGAAAAGTGCCATAATGTCAACAGGCAGTTTTGGCAACCATTAAGGACACCCAAGAGGAACGAAGCTTTTTGTTGAAGCTTTAATGAAACTGCACAAATATGGAACAGCCTGAACAAACCTATTTCCTATATTTCATCCTATTCTGTTCACCTGTCAAACATAGATCCTTCAATATTTAGGTGTAAACAGTGTGTTAGATAACCCAAGCAAGCCTCTTGTAAATCCCTGCTCTATTTAATTTACCTGGTTGTGTCTTGGGATGAAGGATGAATAATCTGCATTTAACAAAAACCTTAGTTGTATTTGGCTAAACCAGGCTTTCTGGGAAGGCAGTGGAAGGGCTTGTTAATTTTCCAACACTGGGACAAGTTTTCTCCCTCTGTTTCTTCATCATTCAAATTATATTATGCTCCATCCCTGGCAGTGTTCAAGGCAAGGTTGGATAAAGCCTTGGGTGAGATGGTTTAGTGTGAGGTGTCCCTGCCCATGGCAGGGGGGTTGGAACTGGATTATCTTAAGGTCCTTTCCAATCCTAACTATTCTATGATTTTATGATTCTATTTCTAGTCCTTACATTCTTCTTTTCTGTCTGAAGAGCCCCATAATTGCCTGTCTCATCATTCCCATGAAGGCACTTGCCCACTGTAATGAAGCCACCCTTCAGCTTTTCATTTCAAACAGGTTGAGCTGTGTAATTCACTCACCCTGTGGTACTTCCCTCAGCTTTCATGACATTTCACATAATCACAGACCATCTGAGGTGGGAAGGCACCTCTGGAGATCATTTGGTCCAAACCCCCAGCTAAAAGCTGGGTCACCTAGAGAAGGATTGTGTCTAATCAGGTTTTGAATGACTCTCAAACAATATCAAAAATAATTATTTCTTCTTTTTTGGTCTCCAGAAACATTGAATGGGTCTACAGAGCAACCCCTCATGCTCCTCTTGAGAGCATGGTCAGTTATGGGCAGTTGGTTTTGTTTGCATTATTCTGATAGAGCATAAAGAAATCAGTATCGTCAGCACATCGTGGTAATTACAGCACTTAAAAACACATAAGCAGACAATGAAAAGCCAGGGATTTTCCTTGTGTAAGAGAACAGCCACGTATTGTCTGTCTTGACTAGTGAAAAATGATTTGATAAAACCCCTGGAATACTCTATCAGTCAAGCCTGAGGGCATTGTGAAGGGTACATGCATAAGCATTGGATATGTATATTTCTATTTTCAGAAGAAAAATGACAAAATGATATTGCCTCTGCACTGGTTATGACGTTGACGAATAAAACACAAACAGCAGATTTCTGATGTTCAGAAAAGGGAGGAAAAAAACAACTCTATAAGACAAAAGGGAGTTCAACATTAGAGCCAGTGGTTGGAATGGTAAAATAGTGTGGGTTGGAAGCGACCCACACAGGTCTGCTCTGTCCTTCCAACATGCAAAGCAAGTGCATCATCAAAGTGGGGTCATACTGCTCCAGTCTAGTTTTGAAAGTGCCTAAGAAGGTCCCCACAGCTCTCCGGGGCCCTGTTGCAAAGCTTCACTCTTATGGTGAGCATTTGTTTTCCTGTGTCCATGTGGATATTTCCCTGCTCTGGTATCTCCCTGTTGCTTTCTGTCCTGGCCCCATGCACTGCTGTGTTCAGTTGTCTTCTCCATCACCTCCCACGAGGCAGCTATAGACAGCAGTGAAGTCCCTGTCCCCTTCTCTTCTCCAGGCTGAGCTAGTCCTAATCCTGAAACCTCTCCTCAGATGGCAAGCACACCAACATTGATCATCCTGGGGGCTCTCTGCTTAACTTGCTCCAGTTGATTGATGCCTTTCTTGCACTAAGGACCCAGAAGTGGACCCAGTCCTCCAGATGAACCTCACAAGTTCTGGGTAAGGAGGAAGACCAGTTCCATGGGTGTGCTGGCTCCACTCTTGCTGCTGCAGCCCATGCATGGTTAGTCTTCATTGCTGCTCCTTTTGCTTCCAGAAAACTGGTCCAGTGAAGAGCTGTTGATGTTTACCCATTCAAACTATCACACCCTAAGGCATCTTAATACAATAGCATTAAGATCCAAAGGAGCAGTATTAGAGCAACATTTTTCAGTCCACTATACTTGTGTGAGCATCTGCTTTTTAAATAAAGAAATATGACAAACCACTGTCTGATTTATGCATTCATCCAAGCTAGCCATTATCACCTAGGAGAGGAATAAATAAACAGAGCTTTCACACTTGGATGGTCTAGACTAGAAGCCACAGACCTCACACCAAAGTGTGAGACAAATCTCATAAATAACAGTAAAATGTGACTTGGAACTAGATAATCTTCAGGTCCTTTCCAACCATAACTGTTCTATGGTTCTATGATTCCATGTATTTTAACTTTCGACCTACAGCAAAACTTTCCAACACAAAATAGTGTGTGCAATAAAACTTAGGGACAATTAAAAGTGGTGAATTCATTTTGATACAGAGCTAGAATTCTGTTAAAAATGGTGAAGGAACTAGAATATAGAATTTGAGATTAAAATTGATGAAATGCTTCTGTTTCACCCAGTTTTGCTGTTCTTGGCTCCAGTATGGTTTGTGGTCATTGTAGTCTTGAGAGGGAGGTTACCTGCAGCTGCAAAGCTGTGTTGAAACACCAAGTATCCACATCACATCTTTTCTTCTGTTAGTATCTCTACCCAGGTCCCATCCATCTTCTCAGGTGATGTCCAGTGGCCACAGTCTGTAGGTGCCTACTTTGGTACCTGCCTCTTGCTTTTGTGCCCAGTTCTTGGAGGTACCCACTGTGTCTTATGGTCTTGAACATACAAAGTTCTTTGTTCTGTGGCTCACATTCCAGATTAATCCATCTTTTTCATGTATCTTCATCATCCCCTAGAATAAGGCCATGAAGTAAAAAGCAGCTGACAGCTTCTCCCTCTGCTGCTGAGAAGAATGGATGACAAGCTCTATTAACACATGTGATGAGGAAGAAATGAACACTTTACAGAGGCAGTAACCCCAAGGAAAAACTCCTTAATACAAACATAATTGATTTGAAGCAATTTGTGTTCAATGCCACTAGATTATTAACATTACATTAAATAATTACACTATTAGAAGTCTACTTTTAATTTCCAAATTCAGTTTTGCCAGTCCCCGGGTCAGGACAGATGATTCCCTGCAGCAAACAAAGCCTCAGAAAACACAGATTTGATTCAGAAACATACAAGAATGCCCTCAAGATGAACATTTCTAGTTATAGTCTTTAATGTGAGGACATAAAGATTAATGATCTGGTAACGTGGTTGCTAAGCATTTCACATGGATTTGCACTTGCAGCAGGGTTTCCTATGAAAGGCAAGCAGCACCGTACACAATCTCACCTGCCAGTTCTGTTTAAAAACTGAGTGATGGAATGAGGTGTTTTCTTAGCAGCATGGACTAATCTAACAGAATCCTTTGTGCACAAAGTGAAGGAGTAGAAAAGGGAACATGTGTTGTTAAGCACACTCTAACCTTGCAATGGCCACTCCGGTACAGGTTAGATGAGAGCTCTAAGTGAAGGCCATGGGTGGAAGCCTGCAAATAGGTCTCATGTCCATGCTGTTAGATTTTATTTCCACAACTTGTCAGAGGTACAGTGTTGGCACAGGAGCCAGTTCTTCTGGGAATACAAGCTTTTTCTCTCCCCTTCTCTCAACAAGGGGAACTCTCCAATTGTCTCCTGGAGCCAAATTTGTCCCTTGATATTCTGAACTGCACAGAGGAAGCAGACATGACACTGAAGCCAACACAGCATAATGCTGCTTGTTGCATTATGTCTTAATTGCATATTCTGTCCTGCACTTGTTTAAATTCACAGCATTCCAGTGAGGCAGGGATGGGAGCTGGACAAACCAAAGTACAAGATCACTGGAGGGAACCTGGTGGTGATCAGGGAAGATGATGAAGCCAACAGCATGGAGTGCTGTAAAAAGGAATTACCAAGCCAAAAGACCAAACTATAGGTACTTCAGAGTCATGCTTTCCCAAAGGAGGGCTGCATGAAGAAGGACATGGCTGAAACAAGTATATGTTGCTTTGCAGTGCTTGGAGTGGGAACACCCAGATGCAGAGCTCAAACAAAGATGTAATAACTAAGCACAGGGAGGTCTTTATTTCACCATGTGAGTGTGCCAGATGCTTTCTGATTGTCCCTTAAAACACCACAGCAAATACTGAACCTTTACTACCCATTTTAAGAAGAGCCAAAAATACTTAATTTCACCCTCCTCCTTAGGTCTTCCTGTATGAAGTACCACTGCCATGCTGTACTAGCCGCAATGAATGCAAGAGTGAAGATTTGAATCTGAATATCCAGGTAACTTTCTGAGTTACCCAAATAACTGTTGCTCCTAAGGACAAACCCACGATTAAAAGCTAGATGTCTAAGTAGACTTTACACATGATATTGTATACAATATTTTGCTAATAGTACCTATTGAGGAAGGTAAATCGCATAAGGACCGCCAAGAAGTTGGGCTCACACATCAAACCCGCCTTTCAGTCACCCCAACCTGGTCAGAAATATCTTTTTGGCCTATGCCATGCTTCTGAGTAGGACCAGAATTAACAGTGAAGAGAATAAGAAGCTTGGTTTGAGGTGAATCAGGATCAAAATCCTTGGGTTGAGCTTGGACAAGGCCTCTGAGGTTTGGCTGGGCTGCAGGCATGCTTCCAAGTTTTGCCAGATAGAGTGAAAATGCTCAAATCCCAGGAAGAGAAATATCTCCTACGCAAATTGCACCTATTTCTGGTACATGGCTTAGTCACACTGCCCATTAACCAAATGTCAATCTTCTGATGTCTATCAATCAGTTGAATCCTCTGCTCCCATATTTTGGTACCATCAGAAGTCATCTGAACTTCTTCAGGTATCAGGACAATCCCTCTTTGTCTTTTGTACCATTTGCCACTGAAGTCATGTCTTTCAGAAGTATGAGATCTCATGAGTAACCTGAGACACCCATACACAGCACTAGAGTAAATCTTATCCTCTTCAGTACATCTGTGATTTTCTCTCAAATGGAAATGATGCAGGAAAGAAGGTGAAGCTGAATTAGAGACTTTTGAGGGTGCTAAGAGTTGAACAGTGTTTTGTTTTGTTTCCTGTCTTTAGCTGCCTTGCTTATTAGTTAAGTCTAAAATCTGATGGCCTCTGAAACCAAAAAGTGGATTCAACCTGGGCATGGGAGACACAAGCAAGTCTGCATCTCAAGGGCAGGGATGGCTTTTGTTTTCCCTGTCAGTTTGACAGCCACAGGAACCTCAGACACAGCCACTGCAGACAGGTTTCAGGTCCTTCCCTCTCTAATGAGATCTCATCAGTACTGCTGGTAAGAGCTGGGAAGGAGCTGATGCCCCATCCTGGCTGCTCTGGGCCAGCCACAGGCTCCGTTCCTCCTGCTGTCAGCACAGCAGCCTGTCAGCAGCAGCATTATTTATCCAACTCGGTGTCAGTATCATTCTGCTATTGAAATAACACTGTATGAATTCCATGAAATGTCTGGTTGTGTGTTACTGTTGTCTCTATTCAAAGGAACAACAGAAATACAAAATTCAGTAGCCCTGTTCTTTTGCCATCTCAAGCCAAAAATGCTGTTCTCTTACTCTTAATGCTATCTGTGATCGGGGGGTAGGAACTGGATGATCTTAAGGTCCTTTCCAACCCAAACTATTCTATGATTCTGTGATTTATCCCATCAACAGGGTGGCTGAGCCCATTCTGCAGGCTGTGAAGCTTTGCCCAACACGGGACAGCAGAAACGTGGCTGGCACTAGAGGCAGCCCTGCTCTGCTCACTCCCACATCCCTGCTTTGCTCCATTACGTGCTATGGCTAAATTCCTACCCCTTCTGCTAAAACAACACACAAGCAGTGCCCCAGAGTCCAGTACTGAGTCAGTTTACACTGATTGCACTTTATTAAAAGAGCTTGTGCTGTTTTCTTTTTGTTTTTTTTTTAATTTTTGTTCTAAATTTTTGAATCTTTAACATATAAAAACAAGAACTAAGAGCAGAGATGTCCATGTGGTTATATTAATCAAGGAGTGAGAAGCACTGTAACTCTGGTGCTTCAGATTTGTGAGGAGGTAAACATCACACAGTAACAGCACAACCCTCTGACACTAATGGGCAAACAATGAATTGGTGTGTATGGAAGCTGCCCAAAAGATTTCTGTGTGTACCTGCATATAATTTGTTCCATTTAAGGCCTCTAAAATGGACTTGGAAAGGATATTTTAAAAAGCATTTTCCCCACCAGCATTTACAGAGCAAAGCATTACAACATTTCCCTACAGCTTGCAAATCACTGTGCATGGGGAATTTCAGTATCTGGCATCTGTTAGGAGCATGTAGCATACATCGAGTAACAAAGCTGATCCCTGGATAGCTCATTTATTTAATAAGTAGAGACAAAGACTTTACTCAGTTCCTTCTGCTATAGCAATGAGATGGCAACCTCACTGCTCAGCTATCCCAGCAATGCTTTTAACCCTTAGCCCCGAGGCCAGCACATAGACACTGAATTTTCTGCTCAGCTGGCTCTGTAATAGCCCAGCCACACTGCGGAGTGTACTTCTCTCTGTTGCACTAGGTTATCTCTGAACAGTGTGCTTATAGTCAGAGGACAATCTCATTAATAATAAGTTATTCAGCAGCCACCCCAATGCATCATGCCATTCACCATGTGCTTCGGGAATTAAAAAATAGCCTGTCTGAAGATGCATTTGGAGGAGAATGCATAATTCTGGCACACACCACCCCAGACGTGCAGAAGTAACCATTGGCTCTTGATTATTAAACAGAAAAGTATGCTGTCCTGCTTTGGAAGCAATCCCATTTGTCTGAATTGCTGTGCTTACCCATTAGCCACTCCACCCCACTGAGAGCAGTATGCCCTGGAAAATCAATTACCCACTCCTTACATGTTGTGTGCACTCCTGGTAGAAGGAACAGGCTCTAAAATTAGGGCAAAATCTTCCCCAGAGTTGACTTGGATCCAGCAACAAAATTATATGCATATTCAACTTTAAATTATGAACTGTGGTACAGCTACTTATTAACTGCACTTGTGCAGAGCTACCAGCAAGCCATGAATGGTTTGCTCTGTAGGTAATTTAGCTATGTAAGACCTATCCATACTCTATTAAACAAATCAAGAAAGCATATTGAGAAAGCTGGTTTAGGGTATGAATAAACAGATGCCAGAGTCTGAACTGTTGCAACTTTACTGCTGGATAACTTGGAGGCAATCACTGTTAGGCAGTCACTTATATGTTTCTAGCATGTTGCAAGTATAAAATAAAATGAGTTAATTTATTATAGGGAAGTTAAGTAACTGAGTTCCTCAGCAGTAAGCCATGGGGCCACATTAACTCGTTTTCTTGCAGTCATATGTACATGCTTTTAAACAGTAAATTTTTTAATATCTTTGAAAATTCTAAGAATATAAAAGTATCTCCAGGGAAAAGTATAATAGGGAGAAAAGGGAAAGAGAAAGAAAGAAAAGAAAGAGAGAAACGAAGAAATGAAGAGAGGAAGGAAGAGAGAGAGAAAGAAGAGAGAAAGAGAAGAAAGAGAAGAAAGAAAGAGAAAGAAAAGAGAAAGAAAAGAGAGAAAGAGAGAAAGAGAGAGAGGGAGGGAAGGAAGGAAGGAAAGAAGGAAGGAAGGAAGGAAGGAAGGAAGAAAGGAGAGAAGGAAGGAGAGAAGGAAGGAAGGAAGGAAGGAAGGAAGGAAGGAAGGAAGGAAGGAAGGAAGGAAGGAAGGAAGGAAGGAAGGAAGGAGGGAGGGAGGGAGGGAGGGAGGGAGGGAGGGAGGGAGGGAGGGAGGGAGGGAGGGAGGGAGGGAGGGAAGGAAGGAAGGAAGGAGGGAAGGAAGGAAGGAAGGAAGGAAGGAAGGAAGGAGGGAGGGAGGGAGGGAGGGAGGGAGGGAGGGAGGGAGGGAGGGAGGGAGGGAAGGAAGGAAGGAAGGAAGGAAGGAAGGAAGGAAGGAAGGAAGGAAGGAAGGAAGGAAGGAAGGAAGGAAGGAAGGAAGGAAGGAAGGAAGGAAGGAAGGAAGAAGGAAGGAAGGAAGGAAGGAAGGAAGGAAGGAAGGAAGGAAGGAAGGAAGGAAGGAAGGAAGGAAGGAAGGAAGGAAGGAAGGAAGGAAGGAAGGAAGGAAGGGAAAGAAAGGAAAAAAGAGAGAGAGAGAGAAAAGGAGAGAAAACACACACCAGAATTGATAAAACCAAGGCAAATCTCTGACCAAGAAACAAAACACCAGGTGAGAAGGGAATGAAATCGGCGCATAATAGAAGAGCTTCATGTTACTGAAGACCTGACTTTAAAAACCAAACCAACCAAAGTGTTTTCTGGCTTTCTCACCCCAGCACAGGAATGACACGTCACAAATGCTCTGGTGAGATTTCCTGTGGAGGTGGGTGGAGACGGGGTAAGGTAAACACTAAAAGTGTTGTCCCATAGCGCACAGCTGGACATTGCAAACTAAGGAAGGCTGACAAGCATTGGATCACATAAATTATATCCCAGAGATCTGCAGGAAGCCACAAGGGAAAACAGAAAGCCTGAGGAGGAGTCTTTTTGACATAATGTTTTGCGTGGAGAGGGAGGAACTAAGTAATGGAGCCAAGGACATAATTCATTTGGATTATGTTAAATGCTCTCAGCAGAAGGTTGGAAAAGCAGCTACACACTGAGAGGGAGGAACAAGTGCCATTGAAGGGGTTCACCTGGAACTTACTTTTGTTTCTTAGCCCTTAAGCTGAGTGAGGCATTCATACCTTGAGTTTCCTGAGCAAAAACTAGCACTGAATTATAGACTGCATAGGTATAAATAAAACAGTTGCAATTGCCAAAATCACTGCCCCTGACAAAGATGTGTGTTTCAGTTCTCTGGTCAGCAACGCACAGATGGACACCAAGCACGCAAGGAAGTAGAAGCAGCACATCCATCATAGTAGCAGTGACAAGCGGCCACAACATCAAACTTCAGATGCTGCTCTGTCTGGAAAGTTCTTAACATATAAAGAGGTTTGAATAAGATCCTGAAGTAGATGACCACGACATGGTGGACTAGGCTGGAGGAGGAGGAAGGCGCTTGCTCTTTCAGCAGTGCCATGCATCATCAACAGGTATTTTGGGTTCTAAGACACATTGGGTTAAGGACAACAGGGTTTTGACAAATGAGGACAGTTTCTGTTCAGCTTTTCTTACAAGGTTATGTAGTGACAAACAAGAAGGAACAGCCTCAAACTGACAGAGGGGAGACTGAGATGAGCTCTTAGTCAGAAGCTCTTCCCTGTGAGGGTGCTGAGGCGCTGGCACAGGATGCCCAGAGAAGCTGTGGCTGCCCCATCCCTGGCAGTGTTCAAGGCCAGGTTGGACACAGGGGCTTGGAGCAACCTGCTCTAGTGGAAGGTTGTCCCTGCCCATGGCATGGCAGAGGTTGGAACTGGATGAGCTTTAAGGTCCCTTCCAACCCAAATCAGTCTGGGATTCTATGATAAACTGGAAAAAATGTCAGGATTAAGAACTCCTGTAAGGACATCCTCAGAATCTGCAGTGACAAGGAGAGGCAGCCAAGCACTCCCTGAGATGAGACGTAGGTGCCTGGGGAATAAGGCACCATTGATAACACCAATATCCATAGAGTCTGATACAGGAACTGTCTGTTGCTCAACACTTGGCATAAATCGAGCCCTCAGAGAACCTACTGCTCTGGTCTCTGTGTGTCCTCTGGCTGCCCCCAGCATGACGCACAGCAAATCTGACAGAGAAACAAAGACAAATGTTGATGACTTTGAGGATAAATACCCTACGCCTCATGTGGACACTGTGAGAGTTCCCAAACAATGCAACCCTGCCCAGTCAGAGCTAATTTAAGAATTTATTGGTCATTCGTTGCCCTGTCTGGAATAATTTGGTGAGCAAAAAAAAGGACATCAGCTTAAAACACAGCAGTTACATTTGTCTGGGAGGGGCTTTTGAATTTCCCATTTCTCCCTTATTTTTAGCTGGATGTGCATCTAGTTTCATCCGAGTGATGTCCAAATCTCTCCTAATGAAACTTGCTAAGTGCAGGTCACAAGCCGGGTTTTAGCACTGTCTGTGATCAGAATTCAAGCTGATTAAATGCATACCGAGGGGCAGCCAGCATGGAAATGGTCTTAATATTTCTGGTTTAAATTGAATTAAGAGTGCATAGACCTTACTTTATCAGAGCAGTTACTAATTTCTCCTGAGAAAAACTTATATACATTATATTTGTAAGGATAAAGCTCTTTCTGGCTCTGTTCTAAGAAGGTAAGTGAAAACAGTTGGACTGAAACAAAAGAAAGTATCTACAAGACCTTGAAGAACTCTGGTGTTTATGTCTCCAAGCTCCCATCTTCTAACACATACATGTGCATGTTTAGTGCATTGGATGCATAACTTTACCAGATAAGGCTGGTTTTACACAAGTAAGATTTAGGCTTAGATACCTTAAATTATCATAAAGGGCAGAACAAGAAACAAACGATTTGCTTAACTGACAATGCTGCTACTCTTAAAATCCATCTGGTTTCTCCTAATTCTCCTCAGAAGGCAGAAATAGTGCTCAGGAGCCATCCATTCTGCTCAGGCCAGCAGCACCGAAATCCCAGCTCCCTTCAAATATCATTTTTCATCTTGTTTATAACATCTGCCAAGTTCACAAAGAATTAAGGTCTTACTTGGCTTTGTCCTGATTGCAAACAGATAGGGAAGAACATTACCAGCAAGGAGCCCATGTCTGTTTGCATCAGTTGTTGTTGTGTGGGCACAGAATATCAAAAGGCTCCTTTACTCATCCCTGCAATCACTTGGCTCTGAAAGGCAAACATTGCCCATGCTGCAAGGGCAGAGAAAGGAAGCAGAGACAATCCCTGTTGATGCTTCCAGTAGCATGATGCTGGAACAACTTCCTTTGGTGGGTCTATTAAATAAATCAAACTACCAGGAAGGCTAAAAAGATATTCTACTTTGGGGTATATATATATATATATTTATATAATAGACATATATATAAGCTTATGTATTCATATATATGTACAAAAGCAGCATGTCATTTGGATTTTGACTGTTTGAGACAAGATTGTCAAGTAACTGGCAACTGCCTGGAGCCACAGGGGAGTAAGTTACAGTAATAGATTGCTCTTTGTTATGAAAAAGCTCCTTTTAAACTGTATCTCAGCAGACACCATGGCAGATCACTAGAGGAATTCCTATCTGTGAAATCTCCCTTCACACACAGCAGCCTGACAGAAACAGAAAAACAGAGTTTGGTCGGTTCATCCAACTCCTTCTGTCATTTTAGGCTTTATTTATCAAAAGGGAACAGTGTTTCTGCCAAAGGTAATAATAACATAAGTTAAATGCATTCCTGCAATTAAATCTCCCTGAGAAACATTGTGAAAAACATCCTTCTTTGGTGTTTTTATCCCAAAAGCACAGCCATCTGAAAGCAAATCTGACTGGAAAAAAAGGTGACAAACTGCTTGGTTTCCATTCTCTGAACAGGGAGAACAGCATTAAAACAATTATGAAACTGGTCCAGGCCAAGGGAATGGAAATGAAAGCATTTTAAATACCTACTCAGTGATGATACACTGAGGGTTTTGCATCTGCTGAAGGCAAGGGCAAGTTGCACATGGATTTGCAGGTGGAGGTTAAGGTCACCCACCGATAGCCAAACTACTCCAGCTTTGCAAAACATGTAGTTTTTAAAGCAGAAGGCAATTCAGATCCCCATCTCCCCACCAAGAACATTGGTTTTACTTGTATTAAAATCAAATTGTGAAAGAAATCCAAGCCCAAACCGCAAAACTCTGCTGGTTTTGAGTTACAACGGGATGAAGCCACCACTCAGCTTTATGTGGTTGCCACACGAAAATATATATTACACTCAGGTTTGGCAACAGGAAGAACATATCCCCTGCTCAGGGTTAAAAGTGAATGCAAGCTGTATGTTTATGGGCTTCCTCACAAAGCTTTTCCACAGCTGTATCTGTTTTATAAATAGAACAGGTCAGATTAGCTGTAGAGTTATATCCATTACAAAAGTGGCCTCTCTGGTTTTTTTCTACCAATTCATACTTATTTTTGCTCACAAAAATTGTCTCTTTTTTTGGAAGCCTTTTGCCAACATCTTGTTTGAGCACTTGTACAGTAAAAGCCAGGCCTCTTTCCAAATGGCCAACGAGATTATTCATGATCTTCTGTGTGCCAATAACTACAAAATCATACAGTATTATCTCTACTGCATGAGTGATAACTGAAACACCAGAAGCTGAAGAAGACAAAGATCTGAACCATTTTCTGATGTGACTTTTTGGATTAAAAGTTCGGGCACAAATCCACAAAACTTTCAGTACTTTTAAATCTTTTCAAATATACAAAACTATTCACAAACAATAAATGGGATTTTTGTTTTTTTTTAAGCCAATCTTGGCATCACCGTTTGGAAAACGCTAAGCCTTTTTTTTAATCTCAAGCTAATCCTATACACAAGAGTGTTTATCCTTTAAGTCTTAAAAAACACTGTGCTATATCCTCTGACTGTTATGGCATTATACACAATGAACAAGTTCTTTCCAAGTATTTGTTACACTCCTTCAAAGTAATCATAAATAGAGAAAATGAGGGCACAGGGGGATAGGGCTTTTTTTTAGCCAAAAATGATAGCAAGAAGAGCAAAACAGAGGAGATATCCAGCAAGCTGACCTAGAAACCAAGCACCTACAATGCATTCAAGCTGAATAACGTAACCATCTACTCCCAGAGCTGAGTTTTGAGATGGGGACTTCAGCATTGCATTAGCCCTGCACCCACTCATCCATCTATTTGTGTGCCAAGCAAGGTGGACAAAATAGCTCCTACTCAAAGGGGAGCAACCAAAAAGCCAGATGGAAATCACCATCTCACAATTATCTCCAAAGCAAGGATATTCCTGCTTATTTCACATGGGATCATAAGCCTTGATATGCCTTGATCCCAGGTCATCTGAGAAATGTATCAGCATAATGGAGAGAAACTAGTGTTTACTAAGAATATCTACAGACTTAGTCAGAGAACATCTTAGAGCTGGTACAACCCAGCCCTAAGGTCAGCACTTTTATTTACTTGCAAGAGATACCTGTAAATTAGCTCCAAGGTGCAGGACCAAAGGAGTTGTCCAAAGGAAGAAACTGGGGAAGGACATTCCAAGTGAGCCCAAAACATCTTGGTCATTTGTTAGCAACGAGACAGGGAGAAGATTACTGCTGAAAAGAACAAAAAGGCAGAAGGAAGAAGTCCCTTCTGCTTACTGTAATAAAAAGACTTGCAGAGCCGTGATTTGATTTGCTTCCCATATTGCCACAGCTATTTAATAACCCAGGTTGCCACACCATAAATTCAACAGATGCAGAGCGTGGAGCATTCATAGGCCTCTTTGCACAGCACTGATTAAATGCTCAAGGAATTAATAATGACTGAGAGAAGCGGCTCAGAGAACAGCTGTAATCTTCCAGGGCAGCAATATCTGTGGAAATTTCATTTGTGTTTACAGCCTCCCCATAGAAGTGTTTGATGGGAAAGGTAAGATGTTCCCATATATACTCTTTGTCCCAAAACATACACAAGATTTGGATAACCTGCAAGGTCAGTGCAATAGATCTGTGGTGCCAGCACAAAGGTACTTTACTTCCTTCTCCAGGTTGTGCTCCATCCATAGTGTTGTCTGCAGTCTCCTACAGGAGAAAATCCCACCAGGCATCAGGGCTTATGAACATGAAGGAAAGTTGGCCCCTGGCAGGAACAGCTCCCCAGCAGCAAAGCACTGTGAGGGACCCTATAGTGGAAAGAAGGATCACTAAGCAAACAGAGCAGAGATGGCTGTACATGAGGTGAGCCATTCCAGAGGGTAAGTACATGGGTTAGAGAAGCCATGCCTAAGTACTCTGTGTAATGACCAGGGAAGAGCAAGGACCAAAGAGAAACAGGAGAAATCACAGTGTGAGGAAAGTTTTAGCTGAACAGGAATACTAGTGTTTTTAGGGGTGGAAGGGAGAACTGTGAACAACACAAGTCCAAGCCTCCAAGCTAAAGGAAGAAAAAGATGATCCTGACATCAGAAAGGAGATCAGACCTTGAAAACAGCTTAATTGGATTTATTATTCTATTAATGAATCCAGTTTCGATGCAGGCAGCAAACACCTTGCCAAGACAATCAAACAGCATCCTTGTGCCATGACAGTGCTCAGATTTCAAGGGCCATGCGGGAAGACTGAAGGGAAGCATCTCCTAGCATACACAGTTGTTCCTCCTCAGTTTTTACACGATGCCATGGTGTGTTATCACGAGTTAAAGGATCGGCCTGTTTCACCAGGATGGAAGATGTCTCTACACCAGCTACATCGAGAGAAACAAGTGCAAGGAAAGAGCTTGGTGAGAGACTACAACAAGTTAGACCC
Organism: Melopsittacus undulatus; assembly: GCF_012275295.1. NCBI lineage: Eukaryota > Metazoa > Chordata > Aves > Psittaciformes > Psittaculidae > Melopsittacus > Melopsittacus undulatus. The sequence goes on along the minus strand of NC_047528.1, from coordinate 7,697,085 downwards.
TGCCTGGGTGGAAGAAGACACCCACTAGTGGTTAGTACTTCTCATATGCATGCTGTTAAGTGCACAGGGAGGACAGATGTTCATAATGGGCTATGACTAATTATTTTCACTCACCAGCACATTTGGGACCATATTTCTTAAACAGTAAGTTTCTAATAGTAATGGGACCCGAGGGTTCTTACCACACCACTTATCTGTTATTAGAACACGCTACTAATGTGTCTGTGGGAAGATGAATATTAACTGAGAGGCTGGAATAAAAGGTCATTCAAATGCTAAGAAAAAATGGAATTAATTGCATAAAGGCATAAACCAGCACTGAATCAATCAAACACCAGCACACTAATAGAGGCAAGACACACAGGTCAGCTGCAGCGGGCATCCACCTTCAAGCCATCTGGATCCTGCTCCCTGAGGTCCTTGACTTCTGGGTCCTATCACTCTCACAATGCAATGGCACAGCCAGACACACTGTGCTGCCTTGGCTTAAGAGATTACAGCTCTCAGCCTGTCCCTCACCACTTGCCCCTACCTTTCCCTCCCATTATATCTGAGGCCAATTACAACCCTTCCATAACCACTAGCGAAAATGTGCTCATATCCAGGTTGAGCTGTAACTTTTTGGTGCATTTTGCTCAGATCTTTAAAGATCTTTTGGGAGACTGAGGCTGGGAAAAGCTACACCAGCAGAACTCAGGAAGAGGTGAGGAAGAGTGGTCTAAGCCCTTTTACACCAGCTCAGCCACAGCCAGATCAGCTCAATGAACTGCACATTAAAACAGACCTTACAACATCAGCAAAGGGAGGTGACACCAGCTTGTTTCAAGATTTGAGCCAAATTCTGTCCAACCAGGGCAGCTTCACTCCTGCTATATTTGACAGCACCAGAATGTCAATGCCCTTTTGCTTCCATTTCTCCCACCAAAGAGTTTTGGGTTTTTTCAGTGGACCTACAAGCAATAAGATATCTGCCTTAGAAATACAGATGAAGTCAGAACAGGGTAGCAGTACTGTTGAAGCTGCTGCTGCTATACAGGATGGGGCAGAACTTGAGCTACAGTTGAATGGAAGTCAGGCACTCTCTTGTATTGCACTTGAAAAATCAATCAGAAACAGAACTAACTAAAAGCACAGAACATCAGAAATGACTTTTGAGATCTACCATGCTGATCCTATGAGAGAGAAAACTGTTCCTATGCCAGCCTGCTGTAAGGACCAGTATCACACAGAAATCAGGATGAACACACTGGCGGGAGCCCAAGCAGAACCTGAACCTGCTGCAATGCACCACCTCACCAATGCTGATGCTCACTGTGTGTGCTCAGCACCACACACAGATTTCCACAAGCACTGGAATATCATACAATCCATAGAGGATCCTGCAATCTCTCTGTTTTGCATGGCAGGAGTGTCAAACACGTTCTCCATTACATCTTGCACCGCATGTGAAGGAGGGCTTGCTATTTGGTTTGAAGAATGGTGCCGTTAGTAGCTGATATATTACCACTCTTTATTTAATCACACACAGACACAAATGCTGGCCCTGATGACAATCAGTGATTCAATCCAAATGTTAAAATGAAAGCATCCTCGTGGTCATCAGCAACTTTGGCTTTGTCTGATGACCTAGAAACTGCAGAAAAGGTTAAATACGCATTTACGGGTGCTTCATGAGGCCCAGTAGAGACGGCCAGACATAACACCAGTGATCTGCCATGGGCAAATCCCATTCCTCATCTTGTGCCATCCTCTCTGAAAATTCACACTTCTGCCTTCTTAACCGATATTCACAGAGAGCAGATTTCAGTGCCGTATGCACAAAGTCAAGCTGCAGAAGCCTTCGGTAGTCAATGCGCTGTTTGCAGCACAACTGCGAAACTCAGCCCCGTGAAAGCTACTGTGAAGAAAATTAACTCTATTCCAGCACAAGCTTAAGTCAGATTTACAATGTTCTCATCAGAAAGTGGTTTGTGACCTGCTCGTGGGAAGTGTCATTGTCTGCATTTCAAGGCCAGGAGGAAACACAGCATTGAAAGAGCTGGGATGCTGAGGGCTACTCGAAAGACACAGATTCCCTCTTTAGTAATGGTGTGAAGTCTTCCAGCATCACTCCTGAAGACAAGGCTGTTAAATTCATCAACCAAAGGCAATTAATCTGAATTAAACAGTTTAAGAACATACACTCTTCACTTCCCTTGCCAGGGTTTCTACCCCTTGAAGCAATCACAGCTTCAGCATCTGGTGCAGCTCCAGGGTTAAAATACTTTGTGGGGAGCACAGATGGAATAAGTGACTGATGGGAGGAAGAAGGGGGAGAAGGTTGGAAGTCTGCAGGTTTGTACCCTGTTCCTCAAGTAGCAGATGTGGTTTAGGAGGTTTTTGCCCTGCACCTTCCCCTTGCTGCTCTTCAGTCATACCAAGGGCCAAATGAGCTGTTTCTGTGCCCATGCAGCAATGTGACAATTGCAGGAGAAAGAGCAACCTCCTAAAGCATTATTGACAGGCAAAGTTTGATGTTATTTATGACAATAAGAAAAGCACCAAGCTGGTTATCATTTGATGGCCCTATCGCAAAATAAACTGAGGAAAAGGAGAATCTATCCATGGAGATCCAAGGATTATTATTTTGCCTGATGTGCAGGTGATGCATAGATGTGAATCCCAAAGGCATGGCCAGAGTAGAGCCCAGGACTCCTCATTTCTGTTATTGCAGTTAGGAGAAGTAGCGTGAGGCCCTCAAAAAGATAGAATATCCCATGGAAAGGAATCCAGATTTGTCATGTAACTGATTTACAGTGATTTTTTTGGCTCAGCTCTACAACTCGGATTGAAATTAATCCCAACAGGGACCTTCCATATGCCTGAAGTGGTGTGATGTTCATTCTTGTAGGTAGAATGCAACCATCACTAGTGTGCAGTTTGACCAAATACTTTCCACAGTCACAAAGAACAGATGTTACACCAGTCCCTCTGGCTATTAAAGTTAGAAATAACTGGTCTTTGTGCTAATATACTGACTTCTATTGCCCCATGATCTCAGCACTCTTTCATATCCCCACCATCTCCTATGAAATAGGAACAAGAATCCACTAACACAGTAAAACAGACTTCACTGGCTCAAAGTGCATTAGGAGAGGGCAGGCAAACACAGGAAACTTTTCCTTGGCCAGTTGAATTGCTAAAGTCTGTTAATCCTTGCACATGCAGTTCTCCTCCAGAGAGCTCAAGCTTAAATTAGTCTATTAAAATATAGCAATAAAAAAAAGGGTAGACTGTGTTTTACAGGGTTCAGATCAACTCGAATTTTATATATATATATACCTATATATATAGGTTGGTTTATTTTCATCTTGTGAAAAACATAGAGTAAATCACCATCTATTTTGCATTGCCTATACAAACCTCCTTCCACCTGAGCAATGCCATTGAAGTAGCTTGGTTGACCTCTATAGGTCCCTCAGGATAACCAAGGCTGGCTTTCTCCTAACACATGCACAAGGTTCTAGCTGCAATCCACATGCCTGTTTGTTTAGGTTGCATGGCCCTAGAGTGCATTAGGATGAGTCCCAAACAGCCTGCTGCATCAAGTCTCTATACAGACATGAGCATCCGAAGTTTAACAGCAACACTACTGACATGGCACAGCAGTTCCATTATCGGACATACTGCTTGGTTAGCCATCAAACCTTAAACTGGTTCTTGTATGAAATCACCCCAGCATAAGAAGTTTCAGTCTAACTCTCAAAAGTGCATTAAAGACCTAAAGCCAGTTTCGCTCCTTATGCTTTCCAGCATGACCAGTATTTATGTGCTAGTTTACAGCCATGAACACAGCTGTGGTCAGAACCAGCCTTCTCCCAAAAACAGGACTGCACGTATCTGCCACTTCTGTCCCTGATCAATTGGACACTGGTTTGGACACAGTCCTGCAGGACAGGGATCACTCTGCTCTGCCCAAGATGCTTATGAAGTTGGAGGCTTGAGCTATGTGCTCAGCCCTAAACAATGCCAGCAGAGAAGCTGCTGCTCACAAAAGCACAGAATATTTGAGGTTGGAGGGGATCAATCCCTCAATCCTGGTTCAATCCTCTGCTTAAAGCAGGGTCAGCAAGAGCAGGTTGTTAAGGGCCAAGTACAGCTGGGTTTTTAATATCTCCATGGACTTCATGCTGGTGCTCACATTCAGTCCACCTCCCTGTTCATTTACATACCCAATACTTCATCAGTTTGCCTATGAGGATGTTACAGGAGACGGTGTCAAAAACCATATTAAGGTCAAGATAAACAATACCCACCAGTCTCCTCTCACCCACCAAGCTCATTATTTCATTGCAGAATGCTCTTAGGTTGTTTTGGCATAACACCCCCTTCTTCAACCCATGCTGACTACTACTACTACTACAGATTAGTATGTATGGAAATGGTTTCCAGGACTGCTGTCTTCATTGCCTTCTCAAGGTGAAGCTGATCAGCCTGTAGCTCCTCAGACCCAGCTTCTTGCTCACGTGGAGACAGGAGTGATACTGGGTGAGAGAAAACACTAAGATAACACTGATTTCAGAAGAGGAATGCTCAGTGTGGTGATTTACAGAAACTCATTGGCTACCTTGGGTCTGAACCAGACTCTAAGCTGATGACAAAAGGTAAGAAACCATGAGATTTGAATCTATTCTCATTTATAGTCTAGAAAACACTGTTGTTCAAGGATAAACATCATACTCAAATAGAAGAACATCTGTGAGCTCTAGATTCTCTGCAGTAGATGAGCCATGCAATGTAGCCTATCACTGGCCCACTCCACATATTTCAGGGATGCTAAATCCCAGATTACAACGAACAAAGTCGAAAAATCAGTGGAAAAGCCCCACACATTGCAATGAGATTTTCATATCGGATGATTCCTTTGAAACAGAAAGACAAAAGCACAAGGTTTGATAAGTATTTACACAATGCCACCTAGTGTCACATTGATCAATCTCTTTTAATCCAAACATCACCCAGTATTTTCCAAGATAAGGCAGTCACTGCTGGTGTGTTGTCACCAAAATGCTTTTGAGCTACTGAAACCCAGCAGTACGAACATTCAGAGTTCATTCCTTATCGCCATTGTCCCCATGTTGTTTGTTAAAGTGCATGGAGGAATGTGCTTGTCAATGTATAAAAGGCATTTCATTCTTACTGTTCTTAGTCTGCAGCTATTCTGATGTCACACACCACGGAACATGATTTGTGTGGCACCCCTGTGTCTAGAACACTTCTGCAGTCGATGGAGACAAACAGGCACTTCTAGGCACCAGGGACTGTCATCTCACCCCAAATCAGATATATAAGACAGGTCAGCAGAACCACAGCCCCAAAGTGCCTCTTTCTCTCTTCTGATTCTCTCCATTACTCTTCATAACTTTCCTTGCAATGCAAGCATTGTATTTTGAAAGAGGGGATAAAAGATCTTGCTGCCAACCAGCTCGTGGTTTTGGTCTTTGTATTTAGGATCTTGGAACAGACTTGGAAGGAAAGGGTAGTTAAGAGCAAGAGCTAGAACTGTGTGTTATCTAAGGTTCAGAGCGTTAAATGAATTGGAGATCTTTTAGGAGATAATGGACTTCTTACGTAAACATAACGCAGAGTGTCTGTCTTTTTTTAAGCAACAGTTTGATATAGTTATTTCTGTCCTAAAATAGGATGTCCTGAAAGAGGAATTTTCAGGCTAAAAAGAGAGTATTAGTGCTGCTTCTCAATAGACTGTGTGGGCATTAATCTTACTTAATCCTGTCGTTTTGCTGTTGCTCAGTATCCCACTGAATTCAGGATTGTCATTGCTAATAAAAGGCCACAGGTTTTATTCTATCTCTGCAAGGCCTCAGCACTTGTCAGGCTTTGTTCAAACATGTCTTGGCTTGCCTAAAGTTTTGCTGCAGCCTGTTCAGCTGTAACAGCAGTTTTTGTAGTGAGGATGGTAGCAACAGCCCAATTTGTTTCCCTGCAATAATAATGTAGTAAACCCATATTTTTTATATAGAAAAGTCTTATTCTGTACTAAACGAAATAATTATGACCCCAGGATAATGATACATTGTACAGGAAAATAAAGATGGCATGATGAGGCCTTGAGAATGACAGCATGGGATGTGGTGTCAACAGGTAGGAGAAGGGACACATGTTGGCACTGGAGACCCCCAGGGCTATCAACAACTCACCAATGGTCTGTTGAAGAAATGCACACCTGGAGCTGGGCAAAACAGGTTTAGAGGTAACAAGCAGATGAAAGGAGTCAGGTCCTTTCACTTAAGTCTCATTGATGGCTGGGATTGTCACCTGCTCTCCTGGGCAAGCTGTTAAGCCTATGCTTGACTTGAAGGAGCACTAAAGGAAATCAAAGCTGGAAGCAAATGGGATTGAAGCAGAAGTTGAAGTATCTTGCTGAACTGAACAGGTTGTTTGTATGAAAATATTGCAGCTTTGTGAAGCTGAACAAATTTTTCCAGTTCCCTCATGATGAAGTAATGCAAAGACAAGAATTATGTTCTCAAAATGTATGCACAGTTGTGAGCACAAGCCTATAAATACTTTCTCATTTATTAGCCGAATGATCTGTGCTCACAGTTACACTGTTTGCTATACACCTACTTCAATTTTGTGGTTTAAGCCTAAATGTTTATGATTTAAAAGACACATGCTTAATACGGGAGTGCCAAGCACAAGGGAGTGCCAAGGTAGTCTCAAAACAGCTTTTTTTCCCAAGGATTTATTGAGTCATACAGATTCCCTTCAAAATGGGCTGTTCTCTGCCACAGCCTCTCTAGTACAGATGTGTAGCTTCATGGCACTGGGTCATGCTCTTGCACCAGGTACAGACCCAGTGAAATAGTTAGCATGGATGGAATAGATGAAATAGAGGAGTGAATGTGACTGATTTCAGTAGCCCTGATTTATTGAAACCTGGCGGGAAATCAGGCTGCAGCTTTCTAAGCCTTTCCATGAAGATAACCAGCATCAAGCTGTCTCCTGTGCTCAGACACGGAGAGTTCAGCATAAGTCCTCAGTTGCCATGAACTAGCACAACCAGGCAGACAGAGCCCTTCCACCTAGTAGCTGCTAAGAACTGTGTCTGGAGGCACTAATGTGCTGGATGACAAATGGGACCTCAGGTCCATTGGGCTGTTTCATTGCCGGTTGTTCCAGTTGTAAATTCAACCGTTACAGGATTGGAATGGTGGTGGGTGGGGATGGAATTGGGCAATGTGACATCTTTTGGGGCTTTTTCCTGGCTGGTAAAGTACTGCCATTTCCCCTGAGGGTGTAATTACGCAGTTCTAACCTTAGAGCTGTTTCTGGTAAACCTCTACCAGCAACATAAGAGATTTCTATTTTGGGCACGTCTTGGTCTTCTTGGACATCCTGGATGATGCAGTTTCAATGCACCAGTCACCAGTGGGCTGGCAAAGAGCAGAGAACAGAACCCGTCTCTTCCAGGCCAGGCAGTGAGAAGTGGATGAGTTCTGCATAGTCCATATTAAAACCAGGCCAACTCTTATTAACTGCGCTTGGTTTTGATTACACCATTACTTGTACTACGACTCTCGTCCCACTCTCAGAGACAGAAATATCTGTTCCTACCTGCAGTTATCAGCTGCACAAAGGGGAATAAAGCCTGGAAAAGTCTAACCATAAACAAAGCGGGATATTTATTACAACTGGCAAAATCTCATGGCCATTGAATGACTGGATCTGGGCAGGGAGCTGGGCCAGATGACCTCCCATGGTCCTTTCCAAACTACATTACTCTGTGATTCCCTGGCAACAGAATCTCCTTCTGTTGTACAACTGCATAATGAAAGATCATCTTTAATCAAAACCAACTCTCATTGTCCGATCCAAACCCCACATGCTTACGGTTAAAATGAAGCGTCCTTCTGAATGAACTGTGCCAGACAGGATGTGATGGACACTGAGTGAAAGAGGAAACAAAAGAAAGACATTGAACAGCTTTGCCCAATGTCATAGAAGAGGCTGAAAGCAGAAAGGGAAATAAAACACCATGCACAAGGCAGAATAAAGCAGGAAGTGGGAGTTTTGAGTCACTAAATCAAGGCAGATTAAGGAACCTGACTGCTGAGGAGGGAAGGTTTCCAGAAGGAACCTTCTGCATGCAACAATTATTCCTTAATGCTGCCTTCCAGACATGTGCCCTAAATCCCCTCAAATTCCCCATCTCCCCTGGAACAAGAGCTCTGTCATCATGACTAATGGGGGCTCAAGACTTGGCCATGTGCTGCGGAAACTGACTGGGATAAGCCACCCAACTGCTCACCAAGCTGTAAGGGGAGAAAGGGACTCAGACTTTGCTTGTTTAAAGACTTCTGTTCAGGAACTTGTCTTAGAATCATAGAACCATAGAATGGTTTGGGTTGGAAAGGACCTTAAGATCATCCAGTTCCAATCCCCTGCCATGGGCAGGGACACCTCACACTACACCATGGCACCCAAGGCTTCATCCAGCCTGGCCTTGAACACTGCCAGGGATGGAGCATTCACAACCTCCCTGGGCAACCCATTCCAGTGCTTCACCACCCTAACAGTAAAGAATTTCTTCCTTATTTCCAATCTAAACCTCTGCTCTTTAAGTTTGAACCCATTACCCCTTGTCCTACCACTACAGTCCCTAATGAATAGTCCCTCCCCAGCATCCCTGTAGGCCCCCTTCAGGCACTGGAAGGCTGCTATGAGGTCTCCACGCAGCCTTCTCTTCTCCAGGCTGAACAGCCCCAACTTTCTCAGCCTATCTCCATATGGGAGGTTCTCCTAAGGAAGAGATCAGGACGCCTGTAATGGGCTAATTGGGACAAGTGGGCTCAGCTGCTCCTGGAGCCCATGTGCTCCCAGCCTGGGCTGCTGTAACCTGGCACTTGGGGTCAACTCAGAATAGATGCTGCTGACAGCAACTGGCACGGAGTCTCCCAGCTCGCATTCCCACGGGAACCAGGAAATCATATCCTTCCAATTACTGCCACACCATATTGGCTCTTAATCTGTTCATTCAGTGATTAAGTTCCTCCGCAGGGTTTGATTTGTCTCAGCTGAACATTTGTCCAAGTTGATTGGCACCTATGTAAACACGATTCACTTCTCCTGTTTCTCCTCTTCCTGTCACCAGCAAGCTTGCTCGCTTCTGGCCTGCCTGGTCTTGCCCTGCACAGAGAGCAATGGATTACTCTATTGTTATTTCATTTCTGTCAGCTATTTCCACTTCTCTCTGCTTTTCCTTCCTCCTTTATGGTATTGTAGAGGATCTTACAAGCACTTCCAACCATGTATATTGGGTGAGGGTGTTTCACTGGTTTGCTGCTTGCCTTGAGACCACCTCAGGGAGCTTGATCTCCAGGGTGTGAGGAATTGGATCTGGCTGCGTTGTTCCATCCATTTTCTAGAAGGTCATCCTTGGGTTTTGTAGGATTCCATAAAGGATCCTTCCAGAGGTTCAGGGAGGGAGATCTTGCATTTTGCATGTTGTTTCATTCCCTAACAGAAGCTCACAAGAGACATTAGAAATGGCAAATATCTACAAGCAACTTGTACTCAGAGCCCTTCCTCTGATCTCAAGTCCCTGCCTGCAATGATGTGGCACAGTTCTAACTGCCTCTTGGTTTACTTAGCACAAAACGTACTCTCTTCCATGTGGAGCTTAACATGAGCCCATCCAGCCCATCATCAGATTGTATATATACCAGGAGGGGCTGTTTCCTTTATATGGTAGTGACTTGTTTTCCTCCTTCATTTCTTGAGCTTGAAGTCAAAAAAAGCCATTTTTGTTTAATGAAAAGCAGTAAAAGGATGCAGATGGGAGCAGAGAGGGCTGCTTGGAAGTAAAGATGCCACCAGACCCCCATCCGGCCATTGCAGTACATCCTCTCAGGAGGCTGAAGATACCCTCTGGAGAATGAAAAACACTCCTTCTGTGCTGCAGGAGGCACCTCTGCCACGTTACCACCTCTAGGAAGATCTCTGCCCAAGGAGGGAGGTCAGAGATGCATCTCCTGCCCCAGGACACCCGTGCCTGGTGCTGCCTGGGACTCACTGTTCCCTGCAGCATGGTTTGCACGGTTTCCTACAGCAAAACAAACAGAAGCCTGTGAACTTCCCAGGAATCAGCAGAGACTTCCAGAGCAGACCGAGGGGAAACAGGAACATCCATCTTCTCTCCGCACACATCCGGTTTCCTCCCTGGCTTTGTCTACATCGTGAGTTATGGTGGTTGAAGCCATAAAACACACATCACCCTGCCTAATCCTGGTCCTTGACAAAGCAGCACTGCACCCCCCTAGAATGATTGCTCACAAGGGGAACGTGTTTGTGTCCATTGCTGGTGCAGGCAATTGGTTTTCAGCCATGCTAATGAATCCAAGAGCTCTTCATCCAGCTTCTCCCTCATTGCCAGGCGCTCCCCTGTCTGGGCAGAGTCCCTCACAAGCAATATCTCTGCATATCTCCTCAGGCCAATAGGAAGCTCCATGACTCACTTTCCTCCCTTGCAATAGCAGTGTCTGGGAATCAGAAGCTTCCTGTGCAAACAAAGGGACAAAGCCTTGCCTTGACAAGGCATCAGGAATTGAGCTGCTAAATCACAACAAAATCTCTGCAGATCCCTGCCTTGGTGCTGAGTCCCTGTCACTGCTTTCAGCTCTGCAGTGAGCACAGAAGCAGCCCCACAGCAGTACTGGGGGTGCAGGAAGTACTGTCCTTACCCATACAACAATGCTGTATCCATACCCATAAGCTGAAGTGTGCTGGGGATGCTGCCGGGCCAGGAATGAATAGGCTTTAAGTGTTAAGTCATTGGCAAGCTCCTTCGTTTTGTTGGCCAGGACCAACCAGTGCACAGGCAGCAGGTCCTGGGGACATGGGCAGGGGTTTGCATGGGACAGACCTTGTTCCCTCAGCACAGATTTTGGGGTGCTTCAGGGACCAGGCCTTGGCAAAGGACCCACACAACCCCGTGGGCAAGTGGAGGCAGGAGGCTGCTTAGTGCTATCCCTGCAGGAGAAGTGGCAGCACAGAAGGTGCTCAGGGATCTTCACATCTGAAAAACAGCACAAAGAGCAAGTTTTGAGGCTGATGCTCTGAAAATGGAGAATGAGAGTCACAAGGCATGTATGTAGGAGTGGCCTCAGCTCCCATCCATGATAGGAGATAGGGACTGGAGCAAAGGGAGATCCTACGATGGCATAAAGTGCTTAAATGGTCAAGTCTTGGACAGAGCTTTGGGTGACATGGTCTAGTGTGAGGTGTCCCTGCCCACGGCAGGGGGTTGGAACTGGATGATCTTAAGGTCCTTTCCAACCCAAAACTATTCAATGATTCTATGATCCTATAATGTGGGACAAGCTTTCCTAGGCTGCCAGGAAGATTACTCTGCATTGCTACACACACTGTTTTATTTGGACTCATCTCAGTGAGAAGATTCTCCTCCCACCCCAACTTATTAGAGCAAAATAATTTAGAAGTAGTTCATGGGATAAGAAATTCATCCCATGCTGAGTGGTGTTATGATTGCTGGAGCAAGCAGCAATTCCTGCCCAGCATCCCTGTCTGTGCACAGATCAAAGCCAGAGTGATGGTCAAACACATCCTTGGCTGAGGAAGGCAGCCCCACTGCTGCTGTTCTCAGCTGCGCTTGACCCATTGGGTCATCTTTGGGTTGACGTTGCCTGGAGCAGGGATGCAGATAGTCATCAGTGGCTGTAGGTTACTGTGGGTTTGAACCATGGGGGTGAAGGGGGACAGGGAGGTGAGCAAGCCTTTAGCATAGAGCTTCCCAGAGGAGCACTGCAAAGGCTGTTTTTCAGGCTCCTATTGAGTAGTAGAATCACAGAATGGTTTGGGTTGGAAAGGACCTTAAGATCATCCAGTTCCAAACCCCCTGCCATGGCAGGGACACCTCACACTAAACCATATCACCCAAGGCTCTGTCCAACCTGGCCTTGAACACCACCAGGGATGGAGCATTCACAACCTCCCTGGGCAACCCATTCCAGTGCCTCACCAACCTCACAGTAAAGAATTTCTTCCTTGTATCCAATCTAAACCTCCCGTTTCAGTTTGAACCTGTCCGGAGCTACAGAACAGTGAACATGAAGCCCAAGGTTGTGCTCACAAAGCAAGTGATCACCAGAGACTCCCCAGAGCCACACTTCCAGCAGGCCAACATGTGAAGAGCACTATCAAAGGGATATCAATGGTGATGTGAGTTTGTGCTTGCAGGCCATGGGTTTCCTGCCCTGATTTCAGTGGGCAGATGAAGACGGTGCCAGCCAGAAAAAACATGAATAATTGTTGATGACTTTTGCTCCTTTTAAGGCTGCAGACAGAAAGCAGTCATCGGGTCACATGCCAGCTTTTCACTTCCCTGACAGCCCCTGCACTAGCAACACTGCTTTGCTTTTGGGACCAACAGTGAGGACAGAGCTTAGCTGCTCTGAAGGCTGTGTCTGAGGGACAGAGGCACCTGACCACAGAATGGTTCAGGTCAGAAGGGACCTTAAACTCATCCAGTTCCAATGGCCTGCACGGGCAGGGACACCTTCCACTACATTACAGACCAGGTTGCTCAAGGCCCCTTCTCCATCACCCCTGGTGTGCTGGCTGTGGAGTCAAGGCCATGTGTTTTCAGAGATGTAGGCAAGACCAAGCGGAGCTCACCTCTGTGCAGGCAGCACAGCCAACAAGGCTATGGGCATCACACAGAAAATGTCATGGGTGAACCAGGGGGTCAGTTTCTGCCCTGGTTACAAACTGCTTATGATACCGTCTGTATCCAATCATTTTGGTGCAAGACAGTTTGAGACATCAATGATTTGAGACAATCAGACCAGTGGTTGGTCTCTTCTCCCAAGTAACAAGAGATGGAACAAGAAGAAATGGCCTCAAGCTGCACCAGGGAGTTTAGACTGGGTATTAGGAACAATTTCTTCACTGATAGCATGGCTCAGGCATTGGAACAGGCTGCCCAGGGCAGGGCTGGGGTCACCATCCCTGGAAGTGTTCACACACCATGTAGATAAATCCCTCATTGCCATGGGTCAGTGGTGGCCTTGGCAGTGCTGGGCAACGGTTGGACTTGATGATCTTAAAGGTCTTTTCCAGCCCAGCTGATTCTGTGATTCTATTAAACTAGGATGGAAATATAACCACAAGTGACCTGGGTTGGAAATACCTGATTACCTGTTTATTTACTATTCACAGCAGTAGACAATGAGCAAAACACCTCTGGGCTGTTCAGAACTCTGTTGAAGTCTGTATCAAAAACGGTGCAAGCAGCAGCAGTTTAATGTGTGTTCACCCTAGCCCCATCTGCCCCTTCTTGCAAGCTGTTACTGCCTGCAATGGGAAAGCAGGACTCCACTCTTTAAACTAACAGGAAAACACAGAAAAAAGCCTTTGCTTTGTCCTTGACCCTGTGTGATCGGGTCTTCTGTCACCTTCAAGCAGCCTTGAGAGCAGTCCCTTCAGCTCCTGCTCCAACAGCCATGGCAGTTCTTTATGTCTCCACTGTAGCAGCCGAGGGGAAAAAGCATCGACTGGATTCCTCCAGTGTGAGATTAATCATCCTCCTGGATTTCCAACCAGCCTCTTCCAGCCTGGCTAAAGCCTTGGCATTAATAGTCGGAATTCCTCTGACCACTGTCTTAATTAGCAAGTGGAAAACTTGTGGGGCTGTGCCAGGAAAAAGAAGTCCTGAAGATCAAAGCAGGCTCTAATTCATGTTTCTGTTTCCTCGTTCAAAGGAGCCTGTTGGTAAAACGAGCATCGTGTTTGAAGGGGATGGAAGGATGCAATCCATCACCTGCAAAAGGTGAGTGCTGTGTCCCGAGTGAAGCAATCCCATTTCAGCAGGGATAACGGCAAGGGAGAGTGAGACGTGACTTTGCCAGTATATCCACAATGGCAATTTTAGACTCCTTACTAAATATATCCTTTCCTCAGATTTCCTGTAAAAGTACCTACAGGATAAACAGAACATTCAGGATCTTCTACTAAACTGTAAGCACATGAAACTAAAATTTTAAGTGGCTCAATAGAAAGTATCAAATTATTCCACTGTATCCTCAAAGGAGTGAGAGAAAACATGTCTGTTTTGCAAATGAAATGGACTTGTGAAAGTGAGACCCCCAAACAGTCACTTGCAAGTACTTCCAGTGCTGGATACATCCAGGTGCAGAGCAAGGGTTGAAGTGAAGGAAATGACAGTCTCCTTGGTGACGGGTTTACTGCTTATAAGCATGAATCTGGAAATGGAAGTCTCCAGACCAGCATTCAGAATCATAGAACTGTTTGGCTTGGAAAGGAACTGAAGCTCACCCAGTTCCAACCCATGCCATGGTCAGGGACACCTTCCACTACAGCAGGTTCCTCCAAGCCCCATCCAACCTGACCTCAAACACTTCCAGGGATGGGGCAGCCACAGCTTCCCTGGGCACCCTGTGCCAGTGCCTCACCACCATGAGAGTGAAGAATTTCTTTCCTATAGGCAACCTAAATGGAACTTCTCCAGGTTGACCCACCATTTCCCATGTGCCCTCTGAATTCCTCTTTACAAAATCACCTACTTGAATTAAATTTGATGTTTTTGAACAGATATCCATCATATGATCAAACCCCCTGAGAGCTGTGCCACATCCAGTGCGAAGAATCACTGCTATTTCAGTCATGGGCAGAGCTGGAGCCATGCAGCCTTCCACTGTCTTCATTATCAGCTTGGGGCTCCTCTGCTCAACAAAGAAACACAACATAACCCCCACCCACAGTGCATGATTACCTGTGGAAGCATGGAGGTGAAGTTGTCCCTTTTGGCACTACCTCTTCACTTACACTGCGTTAGGACTGTATTCTGTAATGCATCCATACCATTTGAATGCTCAGCCACCTTCCTGGCATTCCTTTACAATCAATATGACTTCACTTATGACACCAGATGGCTTCTTAACAACAGCATCGACAAAAAGTCACTTTTTCAAGCAGCAACTGTTTATTATTGGGAAAAACATTAGGACTTTATTTTTTTTCCTCTTACATATACTTGATCTGAATAAAAATAATTTATAACTTTTTTATTTCTTTTTATATTACACAAAAATAACTTGCTACAAGGACTGTGGATTTTGGAAGCAGGAAAACAGAGACAGAACAGTTGTTTAGCTGCTGAGATGTAGTACTTGGATTTTTCTTACTTCAAATAGAGAAACAATCACAAGTGTCATTCCAGTGAAGAAAATGAATCCATCTATAAAATATCTTTACGTTTGGGAATGGTACATAGTTACACTACAAAGTATTCATAATATAGTGTGTGAGTTCTAATGTATTACCTAAAATATATAACTCCTCAAGACTTTACAAGGTCAAATATTTCAGACCATATTCCAGTGGAAAAACATTACAAACCTATTACGATCCTTTAAAAGTTCTTGTTGAATTAACTCTTTATTTCCTTTTGAGGAATTTTAAAATAAGATTTCAAGCAATAAAATACTGCATACAAACTAGCTTGCAAAACTTTATTCACACTAACTTGGACAACTGCTGTTTGAAAGGATGAAGCACCTTTAGTACCAGCAATAAGCATCCCTGTTGCAGTAGCTGATGAAGAAGCAGGTTTTGTGCACAGACTGGTATGATTTTCATGACATTCCTACAAAGCTGACAAAATTACTGTATACTCAGTAATAAGAAAACTAGTGGGAATTAAAATATGCTTAGAGCTGTATTACAAGACAGAGATTCTATTCATTAATCCAATTCATATCATCTGACAAAGACTCCCAATAAAATACTGATTTCTTGTTCTTTTTTCTTCTTAAAACTCATGCAACCTACTGCAATTTCCATTCCCTGGCTTACCTGGTTTCTCTTCAGTTGAATGTGAATATAATTCATCTTTTCACTAAGCTCTAGGTAACTAACATCATTCAGCATCACCTGAATGGATTCTAATATAGAAAGAGCCCCCAAAAGCAAAAATAAGCAGCAATTAGCACATCTAGGTCTTGCTTTAGAACACAAGCTCTTATCTGCAGGAATACTCAGGGTAAAATTGAGATGGAATTTGTGTAGGTAGTTATTAGCACTGAGTACCCCATTACACTGAATGTAACTGTCCCAGTCGTGGCTGTCTGATGGCTCGATGGAAAACCACTTTTCACCAAGTACAAGATAAAAACCCTATTAAAACGACCATCAAAACCATTCTCTGAGTCTCACCTCAGGGGGTCAGCTCTCTTTAAAAGAAACACTTGAAATGCTGGCTGGCGCTGCAGCTTGACAAACAACCCCATGCACCATCGAAAGCGACAGTGTCAAGCCCTTTAAAAACAAACATTTCATTTTGGTGTATTTTGGGGGAGTTTTGTTTTGTTCTCGGCTTTTTTTAGGTCTGGAACAGCCGGCTGTTCCCAGCACCATCGCGGAGCCCGGAACGTTTCATCCCTTCCTCCACGGCTTCTGTCCTTTTCCACTTGGCAGATCCTAACCACCACACCCCCTGCTCCTTGCCATGCAGCAGCCGCTGGTACCGCCTTCCCACTTGCCTTCTCTGTTATCCGCATCGCCAGTGGGATTCACAGCCCTGGCATGTGGTTTCTGTATTAACATGTATTTTCTTTTCCAGAGGAATCCCTTATTTTGCAGCTATAGCTGTGTAAAGATACTGCTGTTTTAAACAACCAGTGGGCAGTGACACAATTTAGAACTCCAAGGAGGCATTTCTACCTGACTGCAATAGCTGTAAGATCAGGTAAAATTCTGGACCTAAACTATGCCACTTGTCTTCCTTTCTAAATTAAGAATTACTTTTAGTTTTACTACCATGAACTACAGATTTTTCTGGAAGTTGTTATGGATAATTTATATTTTACTTCTCTAAAATATATTACTCATTTGTTTCATTCATTCAGGAATCTAGCAGACTGCCAACCAACTACAGTCATCCAAAAATAGTTTCTGCTTATGGAAGGGGCTTAATCATTAAGCCACACTTTCCTGCAAAGCTTCAGTACTTTTGATTGGTAAAAAGCATTTCTCATTGAAATAATACTGAAGTGGAGCCCAAGCCCTCCTCCATATATACGACTGTTAAGTTAATTAACTTCTCAGGACAAAAAGCTGATCACATTCAATGACAAGATATACTGTCGTGTTCAAGACAACTCCAGCGGTAGCTCTGGTGGTACAACAGTGTATCTTGGGTCAAGCTTAGGTGTGAAATCCTTGAAGTACTTAGATGCTTCAGTACCAAATACATCTAAAGCTTTCCTGTTCATGAGAGCAAACCTGGAAAAGAAGAGACATGAAGGCAGGAATGGATTATTCATTTAATTATGAAAAAGAGTAGAATTATTGTTAAAATTATTTAATTTCATGGAACACCACCCAAATCTTTATAAACAGACCTGCACTGTTTAGAGGTTACAAGTTTTCCTTTTGGGCAATAAAGATTAAAAAGAAACCACATCTGACATATCTGTTTAGTAGTGCTTTGTGTAGATGCACTTTATAGAGCACACTTGTGACAAAGGGAAGAGTCCTGTCCTACTTTTAACTCCGCAAAGAAAAGTCAAACAAAACACTACTGTTCCTTCTTGTGCCAGCAGAGCAAACTCTGGCTGTGCTTGCCCATGTCTGGTTAACAGCTTTAGGGGTATTACAACCTATTTCCATTTAATTTCATATTCAAAACTGTAAAGACCTACGGAATGTCAAAAGAAATCACTTCTATGGAGTGTCAAAATTACTATTACAGAAATTTGCTTCAGATAAAAGAAATAAGCAGAAAAGAATTTATTTTCCCCTCATCTGTTTCAATTAAAGCAATCTTAGGATTAGGACAAGAGGGAAAAATGCAGCCAAAATTGGACATCTGCACTGATGTCACCCCTGTACCATGTCTGTTCGGCCTCAGAGGTTGCCTGCAGGCTGCCTCCAAGCATCCCAAAAAGTGCCTACGATGTCTAGCCGTGTATTCAGTCACCTCCTGTCCAGCTAAGAGTGTGCTGTGCCATGGCGTGTGTAGGTTCAACAAGTTCCAGGGACTGGGCTCTGATTTCACATCCGTTTTTATAGTCTGGAGAGCTCATTATCATGACAGACGTTACCTTGTATAATCCCATTCCTAAACCCTATCTACACTGAGATTTCGATGTCTTGTTCCTGATGTTTGCACTGATGCCTTACACACCAGAGTAATAGTATACACTTCATTAAACTGTATTTTTAGAAATCAGTTCTAGCAAAACCTATTTTAAAGAGTCAGCATTTTAGATCCCTGCAGCAAATAAGAGAAAAAATATCCAGTAAGATATTACAGTGTAAATTTATGGTTATAATAAGTGGAAATTTTTCATTAGTTTTCCAAGGAAAAAAGATTCCTTTCTGAATTTATATAAATGGCCTATAAAAAAACCCTAATGAATCTTCAAAGTATTCTTAGCAAATACTCTGACATTTCTACTAATGCTTTTAAACATTACTACTAATACCATGTTGGCAGTCACTGCACATACTAAGTGATTTCTTTAGTCTGTATAGTTGTTTACTGAATTCTTCATTTTCCACTGAAATCTGAAAGCATTCCACCCTCCAAGTGAACTAAAAGATAAATAAGGCTTCAAGTAAAACCCTTGTCTGCTAAACAGTCTTAACTAGATTTAAGTCTTTGCTCCTGTCATTAGACTAAACCCAGCAACATCACTTCAGCAGCGAAGGACTTCCAGTGGATTGGAAACCAGCTGAAAAGCAAATACCCAGGAAATTAGCCCATATGTACTACTACAGCTCTGCTGTTGACAGCGAATGACATGGAAAGCTAAGTGTGATCAATGATGTGCTTGGACAAGCCATAACATACCCCTGACTACATACCTGCCCCTTGTTAGTCGTAGAAGAAACTTCCAGTATGAAGGTCTCAGGTTCTGAACTTCCATGACAGCCTGCAAGGAGAGAACTGAGTCAGAGCCTGCTGAGCGCCAGGGAAAAGCTTCAGCTGCTACAAAACATTGCCAAACCCAGTGAAAGGATAGTTATGGATATGTGTTACATGAAATATAAATATGTATTTAATTTTTAAAACATCATCTCCTAATTCATGCTCTGAAAGCAGCTGTGATCACCTGCCAATGGCCAGAATTACCACCAGACAAGCAGCTTACAGCTGAATGCAACACTCTCTATGCCCCCCACCAGCATACCAATATTCCCACAAGACTGCAATTCAAGAGGGGTGGCAGATAACTTAGATCTCATTGCAGAGAAAGCAGCAATAATCCTTATTATTCATACATATACAATTTTGCACTCGTGGATGCCAAATTTATCTAGTATTTTATGCTACTCTGCATTTTGTGATATTCCATTTCTTTATATTTCATGTTACATATCTTAAATAATGTTATATAACCCAAATCCTTGTCTGCTATTTCATTACTTTTCCAGGTCACTTACGAATATAGTGAGTAACAAATGTCTCAGCACAGATCCCATTGCTAATTTCCCCTTCCTTCCTTCCTCCCTCCTAAACCTAGCAATTTACTTCTATTCTTGGAGTCTTTTTTCCAATCAGTTATTAAGTAATGAAAAATCCTTTCCTCTTTTCTCATACAAACATTATTTCTGTTAGCCTGATATGATAGTCCTTGCCAGTGGTTATTTTGGAGATCTCAACGCTGCAGATCTTTAGGCACATCCCAAGCATTAAAATATCAGTTCTCTTGGATACTTAAATGAGAGATATTCCCTTTGGGAGCAATGAGGAGGAGTCGCACTACACTGTTAAGCACAAATGACTGTTTTAGGGTCATTTTATACTATCTTTATTGAGGGGTACAAAAATACATATAGCTATGGAGGTCCAGAAAACATGCAGTGGGATGTTTCAGCAGCAGGTCTACAAATGGAGATATAGTAGAACAGAAGAGTAATTTGGGTACCCCTGAAAAGGAGCTTTCCAGCTGATGCAGCTGGTAAGTGAACTGAAGCTGAAGGCATGTAACTGAAAACAATGATAACTACAGCTTGTTTGAACATAAACTTCAGATTTTCTTACTAACTTTGGCAGATTTTTTTCAATTAGGCAACTTCAAGTTAGCTTAAAGTAAAAACTTCCAGTTGATTAAAAACTTTTATGGGTGTTAAAAGGGTTATATTTATTAAAATATTACAATATACTATCTGTCTCCTTGACAAATTGTCCCTTCATATCCTTATGAAAGTCCATGCATTGACATTCATCCTCTAGGTCAAT